>NC_138146.1:29425123-29602623 GCF_964199315.1 Orbicella franksi
ACAAACAAACATACATGTAAACATCTTCAAAATGTGAATTGTTTTAACATTTAGCAGTAAAAAACAAAACTAATTTCTAGAAAAGCAATTACAGTAAGTGATATTATATACACTTAACAGTAAGTTTGGCAACAGCTTATTTTCAGCTTGTTTTATTTCTTTTCCCGTACCTCATCGGAGTACAGACAGACTACAGCAATGGACCAGAAAAATCCTGAAGCAGCAAGCAGTGAAGGTAAGCCAGGACAAATCATCTAAAATAAAAACACACTTCACAGTAACAATTTAATAATTTATTATATTTCATTTGCAACACATTGAATTATTAAAGGTTTTCTCCACACACTTAACTAAACGCAGCTAACCATTAACTTAATACTTAGCAAAAAAATGAAATGATGCTTAAGTTGTTTTTATTTCATTGCAGAGAAACCTGATCAAATAATTGGTTACATACACAATGTATCTCCCATAAAAGAAGGCAACTTCTTCGACTTTCAAGTACAGTCAAAAGAAAAATACTTAAGAGGAGTTTGTTTTGCCCCTGCCAAGAGAGACCTTTTCCAGTCAGTACAAGATGGTGGCAGCCCTGTGAAAATAAAAAGATTTCGCATAGACCAAAAGAGCAACACAGATGACTTGCTCATGAGTGCTAATGTCGAAGTCCAACAGCTTACAGCATCACCATTTCCAAAAGTTGACATCCCCAGCAACTTCGAGCTAGGAATGCTGAAAACCATTGCTGCAGGTCAACTGATAACAGTCAAAGCAAAGGTTACTTCTCTACTAGAACCTAAAATACTCCAGACAAGTAGAGGAACTTTAAAAATGCTAGAAGGGCAAATTGTAGACACAAAAGGTTACTCTAAGATAGTATTTTGGGAGAAATTTTGTGAGCAAGTAGAAGAAGGCATGACATACATTTTTGAGAATGTACGAGTAAAGAAAGATGCCCTTACTAAGCAACTATATATAAATACTGCCAAAAGTGGCACTGCCATTAAGCAAACAGAGCCACATACTGATATTTTAGCTTTAGCACCGAGATTAACTGATGATTCTATCACTGCAACTGTGGAAGGATCTGTAGCAGGTGTAATTTCAACGTCCACATACGTGGCCTGTATAAAATGCAATAAGAAGATCGAACATGATGACACCTCAGACATTATTACTTGTAGTAATTGTAATATGCAACAGATGAAAGACTTTTGTCCCAGTCAGTATTATGCTCAAGTATTTTTCCTAACCACACCAAGGAAGGAAAAGTTGTCTCTTACACTTTTTAACAAAGTCATCTCGCAATTGTTTAACACAGAGGGTCTGACTGATCCTTCTAAGCATGACTTCGTTAAACTGTTACTGGCCTTAAACAACATTGTAGTTACCTACAATAAGCGTACCAAAGCAGTAACCCAAATTGTCCGACCAAATATATAGTCAATTTCCATCTTGACAAGCTATAGTTGACCTATACATGATAAGGCCCTTTGTTCATTACATGTTGCGTTAGGCAGTGTCACTCATCCTTCTAAAGATCAACACCAAGCTGTTACTAGCCTTGAAAAAAACATTGTATTTACCTACAATAAGAAAGTAACTTAAACTGTCAGACCAAATATATAGTCCTGATTAGTTCACCTATAGACGATAAGGCCCGTTGTTCATTGCATATTGACCTATACAAAACAGTACAGTTCACCTATACAAAACAACACTGTTCATTACATGTTGCGTTGAAATAAACGAATATGTTCCTTTTTACTCTTACAAGCATTTATAGGTTCAAAGTACATGTAACCATGTTGTTTAAGAAATAAAATAAGTTATATTTTTGTTGCAGTTCCCATTGTCACATTGACATACAAACACGCTACTAACGGCAGCACTCACTTCTCATTGAGAACTCCTAGTTATAATTTGTATCACGAAATTTGGATTGAACGAGACCTTGTCATGCTAGTTAGCCTGCGCAGCTGTCGTTTCCTTCTTTAGCGCGCGAAAGAGGTGAACGAAAAGATTGGTTTGTGCCTTCCAAGCTTTTCGTTCACCTCTCGCACTCTCGGGAAGGAATCGACTGCTAAGCAGGCTATATACAGGTTTAACTCCAGCCATTGCAATTTCTTGAAAGTTTAGAAACTAATAGCTTTCAAATCCGCCATGCGATAGTCATTTCCGTGATGGTGTTTTTCTTAAACTTTAGACTGGCACGTGATCAGTGTGCCAAGAATAAGGAAGGGTCAAAAATCGGGATTAAAAGGCTGGGGAAACACCCGTGTGGCACCCCCTCCCACCACGTCTCTGAGTTTAGTCTCCAGTCTTCGCGGCTCAACTCAGTCCATTCAAGTTGTATAGTGGGACTTCCAAACAAAGCAACTCGTACCAGTCCGCCTTGACCTGTCTGTGTTTTGGGAAGTCCCACTGTACAACTTTGCGTCCCAGCATGTTTGATTTTGTATCTTGTGACCGGATCGTGCAAAGGGAATATTCTCCGATTCTTTACGCCCAGAAAGTCATCATGTATAAGGGAGAATGTTACTGCCTGGAGATTTGGACGATGGCTTTCAAGGAAGAGGCATCTAAACATTTTACCTTATGATATCTGAAAAGTCACTAATTGCTTAAGAGGGTACATAATTGCCAAAAACCGGTCAACTACGATTGCTGTCAAACTCAAAACGGAGCTTGCTATCGAGAGGAATTGGGTAAATGTGATGGTCTTGCATAATATGACAGAGAATACCCCGTTTGACCAATCCATGTGTCCTGTCACAAGCAGTTTAATGGTCACTGGCATGTTAAAGGCTGTAATCAAAAGATCTGCCACGGCTATATTTACTATGAGATAATTTGTGACAGTTCGCATTTGCCTTTTTATAATAACGACGCATATGACCAACATGTTACCGATCAGTGAACTGAACATGATGATGAAGTACGCAATAGTCTTGAAAATTTGCTCAGTCGGTGAATCAGGCTCATATGTGCACCGCGGTGATGCAGAACTGGAATTCGTGACGTTGTTTCTCGTGTTTATGGTCAGGTTTGGGAAAGAAAGTGCTATTGATAAAAAGGAAGCAGGAAAGATTTCTCAAATAGTTAATAGTCTTTTGCTACTTCTCAATTCTAAGTGGTTTTTTTTTTTTTCGTGTTCATGGACCGGGACGGAGTCGAGCTCCATAAACTCGCAAAAAAAAGAACGATGCCAGTATCCTGCCATCTTGATCTCACAAGCTTGGTCAATAAAGGATTTATTATATGGCTTTCGGGGAAATTCTTCTTCCGAAGGGTGTTTTTAGCACGTCCGAGTACTGTTACGTTTTCCATTAGACTAGTACCAGTCTCTTTCTCAACTGCCACGGATGTAATTTTCAACATGGCGGCGAATGTGTAACTGAATCGCGTAACTGTACAACCCTTTCTCTAAAGGAAACAGATTCCTCAAAAAGGATATTCGTCTTCTGAAAAGGTCAGTATTGGATATTTACAAATATCTTGAGGTAGTGTGCACATATGAAATCCAAATTAGACTCGGTAAGCGAAAACACCTTTTTGCAATCTGCTTGTCAGTACAGAGGAAACTGAAAGTATGTTGAGTACTAGATCGAGTTGGCTGTCGAGAAACCGTGATGCAAATTTAATTAATTGTCATAGGTAATTACGGCACTTAAACTCAGCTCATCCACTCTAAGCCGTACACTCTGACTTCCGGCCATCAAATAGATTTGCAATTCCTTCTGTTCCTCTCCCTGTTAAGTGGGTTTATAATATAGGGACGTGGCCTCGCCTTTACATCAGATGCTAAGCGTCTTTTGTATCAGTGATGAAACAAAACTACACGCTCGTTAAAAATGTCTGCTATAGCAAACAGTAGATCCAGTTTCAATAAAAAAAACTATATTGCTTATGGAAATTGTCTGGAATAGAGTAATAACTTTCCCTATTTAGCCTGGACAGGGGTATCTTTTTCGGCATTTAGACTGGAACATGGTTGCAAAATTAGAATTTCTTGGGCTTGTACAGGATAAGAATTTTTATGGCCCAGCAGCATGCAGCCCCCAAATATTTTGGTAATTACCCCCTCTGGGAGGCATATGTAGGCAAAACTTAGTATTTTATGTCAGAAATTACATGCCAGTACTTTGGGGAAAGGTTTGCAATGTTTTTCTTTTTTGGGTATTCTAACTGGCATAGTTTTCCTCAATCATGATTGAAGGCTGTGGACAATGAGACTTTTTGAAGAAGAACAGGCTAGAAGCAAGGCACAGGAACTTTCCTGATTGGAAAGGATGTACTAAGTGTTCTTTTCATAGGCTACAGAGAGAGTTTTTCATTGGTGAAGGTGTCATGTCACATGCACCTTGTAATCTGTCTTGGCAGTCAGTCCACTGAGGGGCAGCAACAAATGGCGGCTCTAACCCAATGATTTTGACTTGGAGGCAAATTATTACATGTACAATAAAGTACCATGCTGCATCAATTATTCTAGTTCCTATTCTTCCAGAGAGAGGAAAAAAGATGAACGAAAGAACACCATTAGGGTCCATTTGTTCATAGGGTGGATAGTGTAGGTTTTGTAAACACTTATCTCCTGGATAGCGATTTATCTGGTGGATAGCTTATAATCACTCTTTGAAAAATTTGGCCCAAAAGAAAAATATTGCAAATACAAAAATGGTGAAGAGAAACTCTGCGAAGAAGGTGATTCTTTTAAATTTGACCTCTAACAATTGTTAGACCAAGGCATAATGGTCAATTTATGTAATAACACTTTCTAAGAGTATAGCACATGTCTTGTGTCTTTTAAAAGCAAGTTGATTGGCTGGCCAAGCCGAGTCTGAGTTAATTCAGATGTCTTGATCACATGATAGATTCATGTTATATACAGCATAAAATGATGGTAAAATGATAATTATTATCATTTTACCATTTTGACCTGTGCAAGCTATACCATTAGCACTTTTTAGTTAACATGTTTTAAGGCTAACTGATATGCTTAGAACTTCATCACTTGGGTGTCCTGAAAACTCAGATCATGAAACTCAAACTCTCTGGGTGTCTTGAAAACTCAAACCCAAAAAATAAAACAAATTTACACTGCCAAATTGCCATGGGTTGCTGTAAGTGAACACCGTAAGTGTTTTATGCCATCAAAAGATGGTGGCATGAAACAAAGCATGAAAAGCCATTTATTTGGAGGTTTGAATCTGAGTTTTCAAGCTGTGGGTTTACGAGACACCCCTCATCTCTTGCCAGCCTTCAGTCAGCTATCTGACCAATCCCCACTGACTTAGGCATTTGACTTAGAATTAAATTTCACTTGAACATTGATTTATTCAGCTGCAAGTAGAATGGCTGCAGCTCACAGATTTAGGACAATCTGTGGTTAATAACATAAATATACAATAAACATGCATACTTTCTGATTATAGCAAGTTAAGGATATTCTGCTAAACGATGGGAAAGAAAGGGAGAAGAAAAGCCCAGCAGAGTCCATCTGAAGCACGTGAGCATGTCACAGATAAGGAGGTGCAAACTCTTTGTCAAAAAATATTTGAGAGTAAGTCATAACAATCTTAATTTGTACCATCAATCTCTGTTTTTTTTTTTCAAGAACAAATTATTTTTTTATTCAGTAATTCTAATAATGAGTCTCAAAACAAAAAGTGAGGAGTCCATTGAATACGTGGATGTGATGGAGTGTCACCATGCTCCCATTGCATTAACAGAGTGCAAATGTTATGTGATGCATAAAACAACTGCAAATTTTCTCTTATCTCTAACTAACTCCATTTAGATAAAGGAGGAACAGGTTGCTTGGTCCTCATTACAAAATGCAATGCAAAGCACTCTTTGAACAAAGTCTGCATTTCATGATCATGTGAACTACATTCTTTACAGTAAATTAGCTACATTTTATCAACTACTGCTGTACACTCCGATGTTCATACATGTATATGTGGGCTTGCTGAAATATATGTGTGAAATGAACGCACTTTTGAATAATTATATCTTATATATTTGTTTTAAAATTAGGAGAAAAAGTTATACAAATTTATACATGAGCTATAGGGGCATAAAATGTAAAATATCGATGCAGTATGTTATGGAATATTGTCTGATTTAGTTAACTTAGCCTATGGCCTAATGTCAGTCACCTATCAGGCAATGTACCACTCAGTTTTGCAAGATATAATCTTAGTCCATAACAGTGTGTTTCCCTCAGGGTTGTCAAAAGTAGCTGGCTGTTAGCAAAAATCATCCTGATGTCATGATCTTGGCCGGCTTCTCTCCTTGGAAATTCGTCTGATTCTATTAGCCATCTGCTTAATTTAAAATGTATTATTAATAGAATTTAAATTAAATGTCTTTAGTGATAGTTATATCTCTAGAAACCCCCGTATTACCAGTCAAGCAATGGGAAGAACATCTAAAGCTTCGTGAAATGGTGGAAAAGATAAGAGAAAGACAAGTGGGTATGTAAACTCTACAGAATATTAATAACAGAAAAAAATATCCAGTTGATAGGAAAATATAGATATGACCAGATATGGTATTATCAGTAAATCGATTAAACTACTTTGTTTGTTTAATATGTTACATGTGCATGTGTGTACGTATGCTGGCCTATTATGAACTGTTTTTTTTTTTTTGTTTAAATGATGCTGTTTTAAAGCATTTTCAGTACATTTATCTTATTACCCAAGTGCATTTACTCTAATGGGAGACTGTGCTCTGAGGTCTTACAGTACAAACCCTGCTGTGTAATCAAGTTTGGTTAATAAGAGATCAGTATTACACAACTGAAAATGGCTCAGATAAATAGTCCACAATATTAGACTGAAAAACACCATAAACTTAAGTGTGCTACAGTATTTTGATTTGAAACTGACTCACTGTTTAGTTGCATCTAGAGCTGATGTTTTCAGAAACGAGAAATGAATGTTGCAAAAGTTCTAAGAAAAATTTGAAAAGAATCTCAGTATTACACGTGTTACTTAATTAATTTACAAACTAAAGTAAACCATAAAACTGCAGGAAAATGTTTCATGATGGTTGTGCTGGATTATTAATTTTGGTCCCATAATTGGAAAATACTGGACTGGCAATAGAGCAATCTGATTGATTGATTGATTGATTGATTGATCGATTGATTGAATGATTGATTGAATGATTACATTTATTTGCCCTATGAACCAGCTTTACCTTGTAATAAAGCATTAAGGTGGCTGGCAACAGTTTAAAGAACTTTCCAGCAGTCATACACATGATCTTTGACAGATCAATACTAACCACATTTTATTAACTGATCACATAAATGGGCAATCATTGGTGACTAACTTGCTGGAAATGGTTACCAGCCATCTCAAAGTATCAAGACTGTACTAATACAGTTTGACTTATGCTTTGCAGACCAAACTTTATTTGAAAAATTAGATCACTCCCGGAAAGATCACATTGCAAGTTTCACCCAGTGGTTTAATGAGAATGGTGGCAAAGCAGAACATGTGCTAATTGACGACTTTGGTCAACAAGGACTTGGTCTGAAAGCTGCCAATGATATGAAGGTGATGTCTTCATCTTGTCACATACACGCATCTAATTTATCATTTTTGGTGACATGGGGTAAATATCCACATGGAAAAAAATATCCATTTACCCATGGAACATGAAACAGTATTCTGATAAACACGACATGGCAAAGTCTATTAACTGGGAATCACCAGTATTTTGAAAAGCAAAAAGAAAATTAAAAAAGATCTACAGCTATCGTGTTTACACTTTCTAAAATCAAAATCATTTTTGTGGTTTGGCTTTCATGTATGACATTCTGATATAAGATAAAACAAATAAGTAAATCACAGCGTGCAAAGAAAGCCATGACTGATGGCTGGTGGATTTTTCAGTTACTGGTAGGCTAGTGGATTATATATTGTTCCCTCAATTGCCTATCCTAGCACACCAAGGGGCAAATCTGTGGTGGTGAGGGAAAGTTGAAACAACAGGGAAAAAAAATCTGCAAAAAGGCAGTTTATATTTTAGTTCACCTTCTCTCCAACTTTTTTGGCAGACTTTTCCCTGCCATTTTAACTTTCCCTCACCCCAACAGACTGTCCTAGGAAGTTTCTTGGCAATATTTTTAAAGAAGTATAAATTACAGGACTACTATAATGGCGGGTGAGGGGTAGTGAGAATGACTTTCAGGCTATTGGTAGCACATCATAGTTAGAGCTTTCCTTTTTTGGTTTTCTCTGCACCCTGAAATCATCTTATTTTGGTGTTATGGTATTTTAGCCCTTCTTTGCTAAATGGGGACACTAAGGAACAAATAAGTTAAGGATCAAGTACTTTTTCAGTGGTGAATCTCTTGGTTTACCAACAGACTATGTTGACTGTTTTTGTCCTCAGGCAGGAGAGCTTTTCATCACCATACCAAGAAAATTGACAATATCGGCAGAGACTGCAAGAAACTCGGAACTAGGTAGTGTTTAGATAGATATTTCTGAGTTGGACAATTTCTTTTATTTTCTCACTCTTCAAGGTGGCTGGAGCTGGGATACCATCTCCTTCTCTTCTCTCTTCCATTTAGAAGGAATCTATGCAATCTGTGCTTTCCTAAAGTGAACTGTTTATGGTTGGTATTTTGAAAGATAAGAGACTGGGAAGTTTTGATTTAAATCAACCCCCCCTAAAAATGTTATAAATACACCCCATCTCCAAAGAAAATACCTTCTAGAACACAACTCACTATACCCCCGACCCCGCTTGTACCGACAAAAAAATTTCTAAAGGAAACAGGGAGCCTCATTATAGAACCTGACAACTATTTTCAATTCTCCCTTTTCTTTTAAAAAATCTGTTGCACCACCTTTTAACTCTAATATTCTTTCCCTAGTGGGAAATGATCAATGTTCAGTGTTTGATTCAACCTCATTAATACAAATCTGTTCATGTCAATGGGTGTATGATTAATGTGCAATCAGGGGACTTCCATTATTGTAAGAGCATATTGCAAGGGAGGGATGAAGTGGTGTTCATTATACAGTCGGTGACATTTATGACTAATTAGCAGTCAGTTATCTGGCCCCGGTTGTTCGAAGGCTTGATAACGCTATCCACGGGATAAACCGCTATCCAGTGGAGACGTTTTGAATAAACAAACCACACTATCCACTGGATAGTGATTTATCTTGTGGATAGCGTCATCCACCTTTTGAACAACCCGACCCGATGTGCAGGTTTTAAAGAACAATTTTAGCAATAGCAGCCTGCTTTCTATCCATAGACATTTAGGTAGCAAACATTACCCTAGTTGTTCTCTTCTCATTCCAGGACCCCTGATTGAGAAGGATAATATCCTGAGAGTGATGCAAAATGCCTGTCTGGTCCTTCACGTGTACTGTGAAAAACTCAAGAAGAACTCTTTTTGGAAACCATATCTTGGTATCCTTTGGAAGATGATACCTAGAATTGTGTAGTTTACGTGGGTCAGTCGAAAGAAATATTTTTAGAATCAATTTTCAGTAGACGGAATAAGCACTTACCACGTAGTCCTGGAAAAATAAGCTCTGGTGCTATGGACTACTTGACCCAACACAGACTTTACCTTACTTCTGCAAGCTTACCTACATGTATTGGGATGGATGGGCAGTGAGCACTGTCTGTAAGCACTGTTTGTAAGCACTGTCTGTAAGCAGCAACATGAGCGAAATGGCTTGACATGGAGCTCGACCAGGGTTCGACTACAAACCACCCTGACCACTCTTCATCAGATAATGGAATCCGTTTTTCAGCATCATCTCAAGGTTAATATACTTGTAGCTTAAATTGCATCAACTTTGGTCATATTCGATCAAGTTCCCTTGACTAGCAGTTGTATTGTAGATGTTCTTCCAACTTCATATTCAACGACTTTGTACTTCACTGTTGAGGAGATGCAGGCATTGAAAGGATCTCCAGCATTTGGTAGGAAATTCTAATTCTTCTTAACAAAGGTTGCAGAAGTCTTAAGTCTTCAGTCTAATAGGTTCGACCACAGTTATCCCAAGCTTTTTACATGGGCTTCGTTATACGATATTGAAAACCAGCAGCCTAAAACACCACAGTTGATGCAAGTAATACACAGAGGAAGAATCGATGGAAATTCATTTTTACGGTATTTCCTTTTCAGATTTCCAACCGAAGGTGTTAGCATGTTCGTTATACTCCCATACAGTCGTTAGATGACATTAACGCCGTTTCGTAAGTCGTAATGGTTTAACTTCCCCAAGGAAATGTTGTTAGGATACCTGTGGTTGGACTACATAAAACAGTTATTAAATATCGCATTTTTGGAAAGTTGAGGGTTTAAAGGGGCACTGTAACATGTGCAACCTCAAAAATTAAAGGACATTAGTCTTCTTTCCTGGAAACCCAGATGTAATAGAAAGCGTTCACTGACACTCTCTGATCTATTTTAGGTGAGGCTCTCAAGCTTTACAGAAATATTGCACGCCAATATGCTTATCTTTACCAGCGACTTCAGCAGGTAGGTGTGACGCGTTAGAAAATGTGTGAGAAGTGATACCTACTCAAAGCTTTGTGACAAACCTCGAGCTCTGTCAGGTGGAATTTGCGTTGTTTGAACGAAACGCAAAACATTTTGCGTTTGTAAGAAACGCAAAACATTTTCCGTGTTTCTACAGTATTTTAGTATTAATCTACTAGCGTTCTATCAAGAATGCCGTTCTCTGATTGGCTACGCTACTCACTATCTATTCTTTTATAGATAGTGAGTGGCTTGGCAAAGTGTAGTTGTTAACAAAATGACGGCCAACTTGAGTTTTCGAAGTGTCTCTGAAAATAATTTAGTTAAAGTTTTGAACGAGTACTAGATTTATGCTAAAAGACTGAAACAATAAGATTATTCGCTCTCGATTTCTGTTCATGATAGTTATAAATCTCAAGCTCATAATCTAATTGTTAATTAGAGTGCAGTGGCTGAAGGTCGTCCACATAATAGCAATGTTTTCTGGATTCTCCAATGTTTCGCGATAATGTTACGACAATGTTACGGGATAATTTAATTCTCTAGAACACTAAAGAAAGGATTCTGACAGTGATGTGATTTTTCAATGAACCGATAAATGCGTGCACAACTGCAAGTTTCAAATAACAATTCAATTCGCGCGATTTTGCTAAAACATGAAGTTTAATACTACATTGAGAAAATATTGGAAATCGTTATTTGAAGGAAATCTAGTTAGAATTCTACTAAAACAATTAGACCATTCGCTTTCGATTACTATGAGATGATACTCATAATCTAATGGTTAAACAGGAGTACGCAGATAAGTACGGCTTTAAGCACACATGTTCTTACTGTGGTTTCTAACTCTGTTTATAGGTTTGTCCAGAGACAGCCAAGCTCCCACTGAGGAGGAATTTTACTTTTGATGACCACAGGTACATGTATGTGCACTGTACTTCTATGTAGGAGTTCTTTTGGAGTGCTGTGTATAAACCCTTTCCCCTTTTACCTATACAACCCTCTTTCGCCCAAATTTTCTTGAGTCTCATACAATTCACCAAATGTTTGACCCAAAGCGGTTGTTTTTGCGGCCTTTGCAAGCTTAAGAGATCCAAACCTGCTCGAAGCAGCTTGGTGTTAAGTCATTTGATGTATTAAAAACCCTTCAATTAATATGAAAAACAAAACTGAACCAGACTCGACGGCACGGGGATTGTTGTCTTTGTTTGCTTTGGTTTTGAATTGTGGGACTACCGCAGTCATAGACAGGAGCAGGCGCGGACAATAGTCTATTTCTTATAAGTGAATAATTAATTGTTAGTACATGGAGCAGTTTTTGTGTTTTTTTTTGTTTTGTTTGATTTTCCTGTTTTGTGACTGCTGTTTACATGCACAGATGGGCAGTATCAACTGTTATCACTCGTCAAAACAAGATCCCAAGTACCACAGGTGAACCAACTCTGGCGCTTATTCCGATGTGGGACATGTGTAACCACTGTCATGGCACGGTATGGCGTTATGTACTTAAAAATCATTTTGTTTTTTTACCTTTACATTGAATGAAGTCAAAAGGCTATCCAAGGAAAACGTCCGAGGCTTATTGTCAAATGGTGTAACCTTGGTCGGAAAAGAGGGGGCTTTTTCGTGTACAGAGAAGCAGACTATAGGAGGACGCAATTTCCAGGTTGGGGTGGACCACAAAAAAGGCCTGCAGCCTTCCGTATGGGAAACCTAGTTTGAGGGTCGTGGTTTCATGTCACGTTAGCAGCAGTAGGAACTTAAAGATCCCAGAACGCGGACGTTATCAATAACGCCGTAGCAGCGTGGGGCCTGTGTCGAGGACGCCTTGTTCGTGGCGGGAAAAAATAGGGAGCTTAAGCAGCGACGAAGCTGCCGAGGACGACGCCTGGTCAGAAATGAATTTATATGTTGCCAGCGAAATTTGCAATTGTCTAGATCTGTTCAGTACGCCAATGGCTCTAAAAACGGCTCAGGCTAAATATACAACAACAGCGTTCAACTCCAAATGGAAAGGCGAAAAATTAGTCGTTGTAGGTCGCGTTCCTCAGACTACGCAGAACTTAGTCATTTCACGTTCTTGTTTGCAGAGGACGGCTAAGAAATGTACAAAGATTTATAACGCACGCGCAAAGCTGTTGTTTTGCTCTTTAAACTTTTTGATATGTGACGTACTCGTTGCTGTCGTCGTCGTGGTTTGCTTAAGCTCCCTATACACTGTATATTTTTCTTTTTACCGTAACATCACTGTAGAACCTCTTTATCCACTAATCATAACAAACGGCTTTGTTTTTCATCCTCATTCGTGTACCCAGATAACGACTGGCTACGATATGGCCGAAGACAGCTGCAAGAGCCTAGCCGTGAAGGACTTCAAGGCCGGTGAACAAGTGTGTATATTTTACGGAGAACGTTCTAACGCGGACCTCTTGGTTCATAATGGGTTTGTGTTTGAGGACAACATACATGATAAAGTTGGCATTCAGCTCGGTGTCAGTAAGAGTGACCCACTGTTTCAGAAGAAGGAAAAACTACTGAGCTTTATGAGAATGACGGCGTAAGTTGTGAAATGTTCTGGTTTCTTGTTTCTCTTTGTTAGACTGATAGACTTGCCGTACGACAAGCTCACAAGAGCTCCAAGCGGTGAAATGAAATGTAAGTTGTGGCAAGCGCCAAAAAAATTTGCCATAGGCTGAGAAAATAACATTCGCTCCTTTTGCTCTAGGATATAGCCGGTGTGCTACCAAACAAAAGCTTGTGAAAAGCTTCATTAAGTCAGCAAGATTGCTTTCTTAAGAGACCCACTCAAGCAGAGTACGGAAAGTGACCAATGTGGTTTGCATACCCTCTCAGACTTTTTTGTGACCATTCTAGAAGCTTTTCGTCCAAATTTAACGTCATCAAAATTTTAAAATATGAAGCGCCCTCTTTCAAAAGCTGTATTTTTTTTTGAACTTTTTAGTGTTGGCATACTCTCCTGCCTCTACACTATGATTAGACTACTTGCCTTGTTTTAGAAATATGACAGGTTGGCTGCGCATTTTCTGGGCCAGAATGGCAACCCACATAATTTTTTTACTCTATCCATAGCGGGCATTAATTGGAAGGGTAAAATAAACAGCACCAATCAGTCAGGATATTTTGTTATTTTTTAGACCCTTAGATGAAGTGTTTATTTTGGCACCCATGTTGGTGTACAGAGGAAAGTCATCAACATGGCGGATGAATACACAGTTTTCTCTCTGGCGAAATATGCTCTCGCTAAAACCTCGTCATAAGCATGTCAGGCTTCAAAACTTGTGCAAATTGATTTTTTTTTTAACCTAAATCCTACAATGCAATCTGCGATCGTGCGTTCTTTTCAGTTTTTCGAGGTGGCCGAAATAAAGAACGCCCGATCTTTAACGTCCGTGCAAGTGACCCTTTTGCAGCTCGTGTATGTGGATTCACCAAAGAAAAAATGTATTTCATTTGCAGGTCTAGTCACTGGTATTCAATTCCATGCGGTGATGATCCGATTGGCCCTGAGTTAGTGACCTTCCTAAGAGTGTTTTCGATGGGTGAAGGTATGAACTGCAGGGAGTGAAAATAGAATGTGGTAGTGTATGAGAAAATACTGTTTAAAAATAACTTCTGGAGCGCTGGAGTACTAATGGAGTGAATAATTGACAAGTGTGAGCAAACTTCACTTACAATTTTCTGTTGTAAATTTTTTCATCTCTCTTTCCTTTGAGGTGAGAGCTGTCGAGGCTGAAGGCCGAATCAACTATCACCTCAAAGAATCGAGAACGAATAATCTAACTGTTAAATAGAAACACACTCATGAAACAGTAAGCAGCTGTCTACGGCCCGTGTTCCCACACCAAGTCTCATTCTGCCAAACTTCTTCTTGTGTTTTTAGAACTGTTTTCTATTTACTTAACTAAAGTCTAATACATGTCAGAAGCCAAAGGGATCAGATTAGTGTTGTAGCATTACTTAATTGTATTTTTTCTTTAAAACTACGTACGTGTAAATCTATTTATTGCAGATGAGTTGAACGAGTGGCTTGAAAAAGCTAGTGAAAACAGCATTGAATTGAAGACACTTTCGGCGGTGTATTCCTTTGTCAGGCAGGAGACTGAAATCAAAAGTTGGCAGTTCATAGAAACCCGGCTTTCCTTGCTTCTTGGACAGTACAAAATATCTGATGCGGTAAGTCTGTTGCATGAATGGGTAGATAGTGCAAAACATGGGTCTGGTGACAAGTTTGAGTCTCAGGTAGCCCAAGCTCTCGTCAAGCTCAGTGCGTGAGCGTCATCATGTTTCGAAATAGCGACAATATAAGAGTTCGGCCCTTACATTTCGTAGTTAGTAATGGGCCTTTTCGGCGGTACGGTGGCCATTTTGAATTGTGTTGTTTCAAATAGCTATTATGGTATGCTTAGGGGGCAAATACATAATAACTTCCCTCCTGAGCATCCCATAATAGCTATTTGAAACAATAAAATTCAAAATAGCCGCCGTATCGCTGTGTAAGGGATCCTTAAGTATGGAAAATACTGCTGTCGCTTGTAAATGTACGAAATTAGACGTAAAGTTCTCCTTTGAACTCTCGTATGTCGTCATCTTGTCGTTTTGTATGGTTTTACTGCGTTGTAAAGCGGAGGATTTTAAAAAGTCGTTTTCTGAGCAAGGTGGTTTTCCAACCAGAAAAAGCCGTAATCCTATAACGCTGTAAAACCATAAGAAGGACAACTTCTAAACTCGTACATTTATAATCGACAGCACTATTTTCCTTCCAATCTCTTACCCAACGGCGGTCATGACGAATTATTCACTAGGAGATGTAAAGGCCGAACTGGTACATTGTCGCTATGACGCTCGGGTAAGATTGAACTTGGGATGCGTTGAGTAGGGCTGGGTTGACACTATGAAACGTCGGATGTGATGAGTCTAGCAACAAGGTTGGATGGGTAATATGAAATTTCAAATGCGGTGAGTTTGGCAGCAGGGATGGTTAGCACCCTTAAATGTCGGATGTGTACGTGGTTAGCGTGATGGAAGAATTTGTAAACTTTGCAAAACACTAAATGCGATGAATATGGCAGGAGAAGTGGGTGGATCATTTTAATAATTACACGCCTAAGTTAATCAATCGACCAATCAGATTGCTCTATTATAGCACGAATGTTTTAATGTTATTGAAATGGACACTGCTCCGAATAATTCCGTGCAGTTTTCTTGTAGATTTATAGCTTTTTTTTTCTAGCATGCCCTATTCTCCTATGTTGTTCTTTTGCTCTTCTTTTTCTAAGGTGGTCAGTAATCAGAATTTCAAGTTTGAAGTTTACTACGTCTTTCTAGTTCGTGATCGGGAATTCTTTTCGAAACATTTTCAGTCGGGTAATAAATCCCATGTTTACCGGGATTGACTGGGAACATATTGGTCCTTACCTCTTTTGGACGTATCGCATAGTACTCGGTCCCATTACGGCCCCGAGGTTAGGTAAGAAGATAAGTACATCCCACGTGATGAGACTAGTGCCAGGGATGGGTCAATGGTAAAACAATGACGAGTTATTGGTTTGCGTAGCACCTTTAGCATTAATTGATAGTCTGAAGACTAATGTAGTATTTAGTTTGGTTTAATTGTTTGGTATTCCTTTTGTTCTATTTCGCAGGAAGAACGTGAGTCACTGGAGAGTGCAGAGATTTCAAACCACAAAAAGCTGTGCATTAAGTTGAAAAGAGCGGAAAAAAGGGTGCTGGAGAAAGCCTTGAAATTCGTGTCTACTACCAGGAACAAAACTGCGGAGACTCGGTTGGAAACAGGCAGACATTGTGACAATGAACTTGATGAAAGGCAAGCAAACACGACCTCAAGCGATGTGATGGATGATACAACTTCTGCTGCGGAGCAACTTTGTATTAATGGAGAATAGAATAGTGTGGTACCGAACGAGTTTTGGTCTGAAGTAGTCTGTTATAAGACGGTGTAAAGGCGAGGGAGTGAATCACTACGAGGACTTTCTTCAGATTTTAATTCTCTCTCTACGAGGTAGCGGCTCCCTTGTGTTGCATGGGGTGTTACAGTAGATCTGGATTTCAAAGCTGCTTCTGTATTGGTTTTTTTATTGTCCCTTTTAATTACTTGCCAATTCACCGTTCTACTCAGGCGCCAGTTGGCCCACTCAACTGGTGCTTATGTTGATTGACATTGTAATGAGCGTCTATGAGTATTGTTACTCTCTCTGGATGGAGTGATGTAAAAGCAAGGCCAGAACTATGTGAGAACAAATTACCCATCTCTTAATTCAGGTAACAGTAGATGACTTCTCTCCACGCCCCTACGTAAACTAGGAGTGTGATCGCTTTCGAGCAAAATTCACTTAGCGGGAAACATTGCAAAATATGGCACATTTTCGTTTAAGCAGTACAGAATGTTCTCCCCGCTAACTTTTGACATCACGCATTTATAATTACCTGGCCGCTGATTCGATGGTTCCCAGAACCTTGGTCAACCCTCTGTTGCGCTATGAAGTGATTGTTAAGGAACTAAGCTGGAATACATGCACAAGTCTATGTGCGAACATGAACAATCTTGTTAACTTGTTACTTTCAAAGGTTCTTCATCTACAAGCTCCTTTGCAAGGAATCATGATGAAACGTACGAGATAAGTTCATTGGCATCGAATTTGAAGACTATCAATCGGTCTAACTGAGCCCTCGGTTGGAGGAGTGGATGTGTGCAGCGGTCAGGATCAAGGGCTGCTTGGGATAAGACACTGTACTTACACACACAGTCACTGTAGCTCAATCCACCCAGGAGGATAAACTGACAACATACTGAGGGGAGGGGTGGGCGTGATAATAACCCACAGTGAATTAATATCCCAGCCGGGGAGGAAAAGCAACATTCCCAGCCGCGCCATTTTGGAAAAAACAGGATAACGTCTTTCTTACGTTCTTATGCGATTTTAAATGCAGTCTGTCATTTATCGATACTACAGCAAACTATTAAAACCGAGTACGTAATCAATTAAGTACGCAAAGTTTGACTGTATTTGTGAAATAGGTCTCGTAGCCACAGGAGCCATAATCGGGGACGGAGACCGTAAGTCTCGGGATTCGCGCGAACCTATGATATGGGACAATTTTTCTATTTTTAGAACAAATTGCGCCATCCTGACGTCATATATCCGCGCGGATTCACGCACATGTCGGGGGCTCTCGCGTGCATGTTGTCACGTTGCGTGATCAAATGGTGAGAGGTGAGAGATTCTCTCGCGTATTTTTCACAGCGATGGCAAGGAATAAGGCAGGGAAACGAGCCAGGGCGCTTAATTGTAGTTTTATGCTCTGAGCTAACGGAAAAGGTGGGTTTTTTAGGGTCGAAAACAAGACTTCAATCTCGCGCTGGGAACGGAATAATAAGATCTGCTAACGCTAGTTGTAAGCTTACGCGTATGTTTTTGTGTTTGTTCTGACTTAAGAATATAGCAAGAAAACTCTCTACTCTGGTATCGAGTTCATTTGTGAGTTTCTCAGACAATGGTTCATCATAACCAAAAAATGTTTCAATGGTTTCTTATTGTTTCTGCTTGCATTGTTTGGTGAGTTTGCAAAAGTTTTTGAAAGGAAAGTCTGACGCGTACAATTAGCTCATTTGCACAGTGCAGCTTGTGCACTTTCAAGTCCGAGTCGGTGCTTTCAATTGTCAACAAATCTCGACAAAGATTTCTTTCGTTATCTTTTGTGCTGAGATGCTGTAACAAATTTCACAAACGCAAAAAAGGCTACTAACATCATGTATGTTTCTTCAACATAAGCATAGTGAAGTTTTACGCTGCGAAAATGAAAATAGACAAGGAGTTTTGATATAAACTCGATCAACAAAATCGAAATCGTTATTCCAAGTTGATTAAAGAAAGCGTCATCGTAACTTTGCTGATTATTTCTGCTTTATTCACATATTTTCAGCTCAGCTTTTAATATGTTCGCAAACATTTATCAATCGTAAACATATTTAAAAACTATAGTTATTGTTTGAGTTCGATGTACGCTTTCACACGAAAGGGCGGCGGAAGTACAATTTGTCATATTTACTGACTGTACAAAACACGCATCGGCGGGCGCTCTCATTCATCGACAACAGAGAATTTACTGGATTTTTGCACGAATAAAACTGAGCAGTGTCTACGGATGTAAAGTTATTGGGCCTTGATGAAACATCAAGCGTTGCTTAAAATTCAAGCGAAACTCAAACTAGCAATTATTTTGTTTTACTTTTCGGTCGGGTAGACTGACAAATTCCTCGCAAGCGTGTGGCGAGAGGAGCTAGGAAACTATGAAGTCCTGAAGCTCTGCTATATCTAAATATATCCAGCTAGTTTTTTACTGTGTAATGGAAAAGCTGTTAACCTTCAACATATGTCAAATTTAAAGTGGAATAATGTATAGCTCATGTAAAAGAAGCATCTGTCGGAACACAACTTGGTCAGCGATATATATATGCTTACAGCGGAACATACGTAAATTCGACACTGCCTTACTTCACTCAAACTGGAGCAGCTTACGACGAAAATACTTAAGCAAAATTTCAACAGACGTAAACGGGTTGAGTTGTGGGCCAAAAACATGAACAATTTCGGGAATTTCGGAGGCCATTTTCCCCGCGCGACATCCGCAAAAATCCTCGCAGCATGTACGCGCGTGTGTCGCAGGCGATGGTGCAATTTGTTCTAAAAATAGAATTATTGTCCCATATCATGGGGACAACCCCATTACTAGAAATGGCGCGCGCTTACGGTCTCCGTCCCCGATTATGGCTCCTGGTAGCCATCAATGAAGTCGCTGTAATTGAGTGCGCGATTTTGTGTGGGGATAACATATTAAAGATCAACACATTTTTTTTCCTTGCTTTTAATGAATGGCTATACAAGAGAACAGCTTACATAGAAATGAAAGGCGTTAGTAAGGTTAGTAGATTAGGAATATACATATAATGGCAGGACATGTATCCATTTGCCGAGATCTTGCGCAAGCTTTATCAAGATTTGACAGCAAGTCAAACCTCAGTGAGGCGAACATTTACACCTCCATTTTAATGCTTTCGTCACGTTTCACTTTTAAAACTTGCGTGCTGCCGTATATGAGGTAAAGTAAAATGGTATTAATAGGTTAGTTAAACGTTAAAGCTGTTCTCCATTCGTGTCCGTCTTCCGTAGTTTCCATGGTTTGTTAGCAGGTCACAGGTAATCATTTACGTTCATCGTAGCCCCAGTCTCCCGACTCATTTCATTGGTTATTGATGGTGCCGGAGTTTCTTGGTCAGCGGCTGTTGGTGGTGAGTCGTAAACCTGCGGTGTTGCCATGTCGGCGGGTGGACTGGGGTCTATAGAGTTTGAGGCCTGAGGTTCATCAGCTTGCTGTATGGTAGTTTGTGCAGCAGGTTGGTCTAGCGGAATGAATAGTAACTTTTAAATCAATAGCCACTCAAAGCTGGTTTTAAGAGGGCACTGTTGGCAAAAACCAATATGTAGATTCGCTCTCAATTATGACAAAATATTTACAAGGCTAAAAAATGTTTAAAAAGGTAAAACACCAAACGTTTTCGACGTAATCTCATCTTCAGGGTGGAAAAGCTGTCCGCCACTCGCATAATTGATAACCGTTAGGTAATTCTCGATTGGAAGTTTCGCCATGTAACAGTGAATTTGTTTGTTTAAGCTAGGTTGCCATTGTTGGATCATTAGGCCTTCTAGGATTCTTCGCTCGTGAAAAGATTGGGCGGTACGGAGTATGTGCCAGCTAAAGAAATGCAAAGGGCTCTCGCACGGGTGACGGGCAGGTTCAGAGGTTCTGAAATGATGTTAGGGTCAGCAAACCCTTCATTCCCTCGGGCCTAAACTTCATAACCTACGAGACCGACCAACTGAATTCGACACCTTTACTCTAGCATATGTTACTTGGCAACTCGGCGCAGTGAACACGAATTGTCACCCGCGGGTCATCTGAGTTTCTACAAATAACAGTGCCTGTGCCACAATTACTGAACCACTTATAATCCCACAAATCAATTCAAACTATGAAAACTACCTAATTTTGTTTTTGAAGAAATTGGAAAAGAACAGGACCACTTGGAAGTATTGCTCGTTGATATTCATTTAAATTGTCGTTCGCACCTGGTAAAAGAAAAATTGGCTTTCTTCTTAATGGAGTTTCAACTTAATGTAAACTTGGTTCATTCTGTCCAGTCTTTTATCTCTCAATCAAATTACGTGACTGTTTTTCATTTTGTGCTTATTGTTGTTATTGCTTACTTTTTCGGCACCACCGTCATTTTGTCTTTTGAAGAAAATAAGAGTAAACGGCACAAGCTCTCTCGATGAACAGTTTACTCTTAGAGTAAATACCGAGTTAATAATATTGTTTAAATATCAAAAAACAAAATGGTTGAGTGATTTTAAAGTAATCGTTGGGTAAGTTCAGATTAAATGTCTTGAGATCAGAATCGGCCGGTAAATAAAGCCACCGATTATTGTCACATACCTCTCACTTTTCGGAGACTAAATTTGCTGACAGCTTTCCTTAGCAGCTTACTCCAACCCTTTCTTCCTCGCATCCTAGCCTTTCCGTAACGAAGCCGGATTCGTCGAAGACGTCCGCGTAACACAGCACGCAGCTTATTACAGCAGTTCCTCACACGTCGCCACATTCGTCCGTAACGTAACTGCAAGGCTCCTCCTCTGGATGGCACATATTTCCAGCGCCCTCCAATGCGGATCCCGAATCGACGTCCTCGCAGCGTGACCCTTCTTCTCTTGCCCCGATATTTTATAGTCCAATATCCGCGCCGTTTCTTAACGAGTCTCCACCTGCCTCCGTACCTGAGTCGCATCTTCACGTAGGTCTTTCTTCGTCTGAAACCTTTCCATTTCTTTCCGTACCAGATCGTTGGTCGTCCTCGTCGGAATCGGATTGGTCTTCCTTTTCGCCTATAGTGCACCATCAAGCGTCCTTTGCGAGGGTATATCCAGCGTAGTTTACCGCGGACATACATCTTCAAACGACGAACGATACGTCTAACTGGTCTCCAAGGCCTTCTGCCGTAGCGTACCCAGACTCCTCTGCTTCGTATTCTGTGAAATGAACAGGAAAACGGAGGAACTTCAAGGACTGCTTGGAAAAGGATAATTAAGCTGCCTATTGATTTTTTTCCATGCAGCAAATATTATGACAACAGCGTTAGATTCTCTTACCTAAGGCCATAGTACTTGGTACCAACACGGAACCTTAGTCGCCCACGCGTCCTTCGGACCCTTCTGAATCGTTTGCCATATTTGAAGACAATTCTACCATTACGCTGTCCGTATCGGCGTCGACGTCTGCGTCTCCTGCGTCTGATCCTTCGCCAGTACCGTCTTAACCTTTTCCGTCTTCGTCTTCTCCTTGCACGGCGACCACGGCGCGTCGAAGGACGTCTCCATCGTTTGTTGTAAAAGAATCTTAATTTACCATAGATGAATCGAATTGGTCTGGTTTTTCTGCGGTAAAGGACGCGAAGGGTCTTACCGACTCGCCTTAAGCGTCTGTACCGTCTCTTCAGAAGAACCCTCACTCTTCGTATTCCGACTCGGTACCATCTTCTTCCAAAGTAATAGCGGACTATGCCCAGTCGGATGCTAACACAAAAGGGAAAATCAGGAACTGATCAGTTTTAAGCCCCTAGTCAGATGCTGTTGGGTCTGTAATTCCCAAGCTATTGTTGTTTGTGATGTCACTCTGGGGCGGATACAGGATTTCAGAGAAGGGAGTTGGAGATGTGGACCAGCGAAGGCGGTTCCCTTTAGAGGTAGCCGGGGGCATGCATTCTCTCCCCACCCCCCCCCCCCCCTACCAAACAACAAAAAAATTTTAGAATTGAGGTCCTCGAAAATGGGATGTCTCATTTTGTTTTTTAATTTAGCGGGTTTGACCGAACCCCGAGGTCTTTTCATTGCACGCCCGAGAAACAAATAGAGTATGAGCTTGTGGTTTTGTAGATGTGACTAGTGCGTGAGTAATAAGCTGGCTTGATACATTTCAGAAGGTCTATTCAGATCCCTGATGCAGGATCACATAAGGGCTAGCCAATTCGTTTGAGCCTCAATTCGTTTGCAGTTTCGTCTTTCATAATAATTTTAAAAAGCAAATGCTTGAGAAAGGCAATAACAATGAGGACTACAACGTAAATAACTCGACTTAAACAAACAAAATAACTGCCGTAAATAAATCCCTATTCTTACCTTAAACTACAAGACCTTCGACCGTAGCGGAAGAAGAAGCGTCCACGCTTTTGGTAGACTTGTCTCCAACGTCTTCCAACGTATATACGCATTACGCCGTAACGCCTTCCTCTATACCGTCTACCGCGTCGCCAAGGCCTTCTTTTGGGTCTTACACGTCTTCGCCGTCTTATAGTTATCCAGCGGCGTCCACTGAAAACAGCGATCCTTGTCCGCGTGATACGTATTTTTCTATATATTCTTCCAATACGAATCACGGGTTTTCTTCCGCGGATAGTAATCCTTCTCCATTTTCTCGAAACGCGGGCAAAGAGGCGATACTTTTTCCGTGGAACGCGTCGCCAGGCTCTTCTAAAATAGTAATACAACCAGCCGCGTGTGAACCTGTTGTGAGGAAAAAAATCATAGTGTCAAAGATGAAGTGTGGAATTCATTGCAGCGGTGGGTCTAGTAAATCAATCAGTCAGTCAATCAATCAATCAATCAATCAATCAATCAATCAATCAATCAATCAATCAATCAATCAATCGATCGATCGATCGATCGATCGATCAATCAATCAATCAATGAGTCAATGAGTCAATCAATCAATCATAGATCAATCATCAATCACTCAATCGATCGATCAGCCAAAACCTTTATTATGTTAGCTAGCCAAGGAGAAACAAAGACGGGGTTCGTCGAAAAAATTTCTGTGAGAGAGCAACCCCGCCCCATACCCACAACACATGAACACTCCACAGTACCATTCAATGAAAAAAATACCCAGGAAAGAAGGGAGTTCCCTGAACCCCATGCAGCCCATCCCCCTTGAATCCACCCATACATAGCAGTAGTGAACAGAGTCAAAATAATGTTCAGGGTAATCTTGGAGAGTGCCCGGTCACATTTTTTTCAAAATTGCCTACGAATGAAATAACTTAATAATGAAAAAAAAAAACAGGAATCTATCCATATACAAAATCTTGTCCATTTACAAGTTGAATCAAGAAACATTAACAAAAAAGACATACTGTAGTATGTATCGTTTTTTTACATTATTTGAATGTCTATACACCAGCTGGGAGCATCGATTTCTATATTGCCAGTGCCACGGATGTTCTTTAAAGGAACAATGTCAAAATACTTGAAGTCATATTTCCGATCTACAAAATGACTTTAAATTACCTGAGAATGAAAGTTCTCTTGAGAAGTAATAATGTACAATGAGGTTCACGACTTACGAACAAAAAATCAAATTTCACCTTGTCTAGGAAGGATGTCTGATAAACCATTTTTCTTTTAGATGAACGCGTTCAGAAGAGTGAAGAGAATATTACCTGATTCTCCTTCGGCGTCCTCCAAGGCGGAATGTTAATCTACCTTTCCACCTGAAGATCTTCCTTGTCTTTCTGCGGTAATAGATCTTGAACGGGCTGTTGCGACGTCTGTATCGCCGGATACGTCTGATTCTGCGCCTCTTTCGTCTTCGATAGCGCCTTACGCGTCGCATCTTCCGCTTGAAGCGTCGGTATTTACGTCTGCGTATGCGGCGACCTTTTCGTTTACGTCTCGGTATGATTCGTCTCCACCTCCTTCTGACACGATACACAGGTTTTCCGCGCCTGAACCCGATTCTGCGGTATTTTCGACCTACCCGGACACAGATCCTGCCTCTGTATCGTCTTGTAGGACGCCATCGGCGTCTGACGAGGAACTGAGGTCGACGTTTGATGGATCTCCACCCTCGTCTGCGCCGTAATAAGATCTTTCCTAATCTGGGTCGATATCTAGTAGATAAAGGAATGGCATTTATAAACACGTAATTATAACAACAGTGGCGTTTATTTGTACACGTTTCCAGGGCTTTTCTCTTTCGCTGCGCCCCGCCTCTGAGAGGTGAGAAGGTGGAACATTTCCCTGCAGGGTATAGTGCCCGTTAGTTCTTTGTTATTCGTCTAACAAAGCTATACCAAATCTGAGTACAGAAGTTATAAAGTGAAAAGCGAAGGAGGAATGTTTTTGATCTGTCATTGTACGTACTTAATTGACTGGTTTTTTTTTTCGTATCGGGCCGCAATTCAAACGTTTCCCTCCTTGCTAGTTGCAATATCAATATAATTTCTTTTGCATGGCTTTCCCGTATGTTGTTGTCTTTACGGATCAACAGAGAAATTATCCTTACCTCACAATTCTAAATCGACGTTTAAAACGCATCACAAGGCGCCTTCCTCGCCTGTAAATCTTTCTAAATCGCCTTCTAAACCATACACGCATGACGCAGCCACGTCTTACGCGCCTTCCTCTTCGCCTTCGCCGACGCCGTCGTCTCATTCTTCTCTTTCTCCGGCGTGATCTTCTTCGTCTTCGCCTTCGTCTTCTTCTTCGTATGGTTCTACGTGTCCTCGGTCTTCTCAGAAGCCCTTTGTATTTTATTCGGAATCTGCCGCGTACTATACGCACTGGCCACATTTTATTTCTGAATCGGATACGAGGTTTTCCGCGGTAATATCGCAGTAATCGCCAGCGCCGACCAAAGCGGAACTTTATTGGCCTTCTGCTCAACCATCGCCATCTCTTGCCATAGCGAATTCCAATCCTGGAATTGCGGTACCTAATAAATAAAGACGTAAGACGTCAACGGAAGAAGCATTTCGTAATGAATTCTGAAAGTGCCCTGACACTTTTGTGCTTGGACCCTCACCATTTCCGGGTAATTTTGCCCGTGTCCCGCAATTCGATTCAGTATGTTTGAGTAGATTTAACCTATTGTTGTCTGCCGTCGGCCTGTCGTCTGGAAACTGCCTCGTAAGGTCAATGGAGTTCACTACTAGACTACAATTTTTCAATTTTTTAACAATTAAAAAAAATACCAAGACGTCTCAAACGCCATTAAGTGACCTAGTTTGTACTAAACGCATATTTCACAAAAGCTATATAAATTACTTCAAAAGGGTGTGTTGTTATATATATTGATAGATTCTTGCATTGTTTCACTGTCTCCAATCTAATAAAAAAGACCAATCACCGTGGATTACTTTTTATTCTACTGACGTTTTTACTTTTGCTAATTTTCCTCTCCAATTATGACAAGTTAAATCATTGTGATGTCATACCTTATTCTTCTCCATGCACCCCTGATTCGAGCTCTTAGGTATCTACCTCGGCGGTAAGCTGGGATCCACCTTCGGCCATATTTAAAATGAAGAACGTTGCGTCGTCTTATTCGTCGCTGACGGCGTCGGTATCGACGACGCCGACGTCTCACTCGCCGCCTTCGTCGTCGTCTTCGTCTCCGTCTCCATTTCTTTCGCCGTCTTGGTCGTCGTGGCTTTCTCCTGATTACTCTCCAGCGCCGACCGTAGCGTATCATGAGCCGTCCTCCCGTTAATCTGAACGGTCTGTACCGCCGTCTAAACCGAAGAACAAGCCTTCCACGACGTCTTACGATATAGCGCCAACCAAAACCCACGCGGACCTTGAAACGCCGTGTGATTCGACGTATTATGCGGCTTTTTCCTTTGTACGTTACTCGGAAGTATCGTCCTCTAAGATATCTGATTGAAATTCAAATAAAATAGAGTCAGAACAGAACTTTCAATATCCTGCTGTCCGACGTGGAGGACGCAAACACAACTCCCGGAGCTCGAATAAATTAGAATAAATTAAATATATAAATTCCAGCAACTGGCAGTCCGGACGTACAATGCTTAAGTCCTGCAGTTCAAGTCATTTGCCATTTTGTCATTTTTCTGTGCGCTATCTCATTTCTACCTACTTTTACTTTAACGCAAGAAGTGAATATACAAGGATGGCTAGAATGTTCACTAACCACAATCTAAAAATTATGTACACGAAGTTATTGTTTCTCCCCCTGAACAATTCTCTACGATATTTTTAAGTGGCATTTCCTTTGTTGTAAATATCATTTTTCTCACCGGAAGGTTATCCATCGACGATGGTAACGCATCCTGTATCCACCCCGCCACCTCACAATCGGTCTCCAACTTCTGCGGTAATAGAAAAGAATCATAGGCCGCCTGCGTCGGCGTATGTAGCGCCGTCTACGTCTTCGACGTCGTCGTTGTAATCGTCGTCGCCAACGCTGTCGCCTTCTTCGTCCTCTCGCACGTCCATAACGCCCTCGTCTTCTTCTCGTCGGTCGCCTCCGTCGTGGTCTTGGTTTTGGTTTCGGCTTCGGTTTTACCGTTTCGTAATGGCTTGGGATAAGCATCTGTACTCGCCCGTGACGAATGGAAATCTTCATTAGTTTGCGGCCTATTCGAACGACTATCATTCGCCTCTTACGTATCAGACTCCTCCAGATGCGGTGGTAGAGTACTTGTACTCTACCCCTAAGTCTGGTCATCCTATGCCATCTTCTTCCAACACCGATGCTAACAACACCACGACGACATCTGCAGGGTAATGAAACATTGCACTGACAAGTGAGCACCGAATTCTGTTATTACACTGCTCCCAATCAGCACATTTTGTTGAGAAGGAATTCAACCGGAAAAAAAGTACGATTCTAATTTGATTCACCAGCATTTTGGGGGGTAATGTAGTAAAATGCAATTCTATTTTATCCTTAGGCAAATTTCACTTGTTGTATACTGGTTTAAGTATATAGTTCGTGAGACTCCCTCCTCGACAACTAAACTAGTTAGAAAAAACGCTGATAAAATATTGCAAAAAGTCAACCCTGAAAGCTTACAAAGGCTAAAACAGGCTCTCTCGTGTGGCTTGATTAATTAAAAGACCATTCCCAACAATTGAGTTAAATAGTGTTTATGCACAAAACAAGTTCTGACCATTTCAAGGGAAGATGAAGGATAAGAGATAAAATTTCCCTTACAAGCGTTACTAAGGAAGAAACCCTTCTCAAGATATATAAGACATGGTACCCCGGCACTACTTCCACAGGTAGTCACCACGCGCGTTGCGTGGATGTTTTTGTGGAGGTATGAAAATATGTGCAAAACCCACGTGGACTGTCCACGCAACAAACTCTGCGTAACAGGATTGGTTATTGCCAGACCCTCCTGGGATCTCGGAAACCGGGATTGACCTAAAAAAGGTCGGGAGATATGTTACCTTGGGAATAAGGCCTACAGGGGAAATGATCTATCTTGCACCTATCTTCCATTGTTCACGTTTAAAATGAGGACCTGCATGATAACCAGGTGAGGCTGATGTGGCTTCCTCTCCGAATATCGCGATTTATTTCAATTTATTTATTTATTTATTTCGTAAATGAACAGCTGCTAAACTCGTTTCAGCTTCGGTGCGGACAGGGTATAAATGTGATATTCCAAGCAAAATCAATGAAACAAATAAAGATCTAGTAGTTGCATTCCTGAGTTAACATTACACTGCCAAGAAAAAGCTAGAAGAGTAAAAATTATTTTATATACCTTATTCTACCGTATCGGAATCTCAGTGAACGTCCAATTCGATAAGCTTTCATCCATCGCCCTCTGTAAAATATTCGAAGCACACTTATGCGTCTTCGTTTCCAGCGTATTCTTCGTCTCCTTCCATATTTTCTTCTGCGTCTTCTCAATTGTCTTCGTCTAAATCGTCGCATTCGTCTGCGTATCCTGGCTCTTCGTCTTCGTAACCTACGCCGTCGCCGCTGTCGCCTTTTTCGTCGCCGCATTCGTCGGATTCGCCTTCGTTGTCTTCGCCTTCGTCGTCGCAATCTCCTCCTTCGCCTTCGTACTCTCCTGCGCCGAGGGACTCTGCGAGACCGCCGTTTCACTCGGTACCAACGTCTTCCTCGATATATCTTAATGAATCCCCTTTTAATACGAAGCATAAGCAATTTCCTACCATATCGCAGGCGGAATCTTCGTGATCTCACAATCACTTGTCGCCACCTGGAGCCGTACCTCACTCGAAGGCGTCTGCTTGGTCGGGATAGTCGAATCCATCTTCTGCGGAAAATGCTCACTTTTCCATAGCCAAATCTTGAAATTAAAAGCAACAGAAATTAGTCTCTGAACGGTTAAATTCAAACTACGAGTCACGCTCATTACATAAACAAATTAAATAGAATAAAAATTCTGGATTCAAGCATTGTATACATTGTTAAATATTGTGTAAAGCTATAAGCTCTTTTATTCCGAGCTCCTAAATACCATCCACTTATCGCCTACAAAGATTTGTCAAGTTTGGGGACCGATAAATTGAAATCATTAGTTACCTACTACCATTTGCAGAATCTACCAGTACTGCGCTGGAAAAATTTTCCTGAGCATATCAAGGATTCAAGAAGGGAAACCCTGTACGGTTAACGTTGAAAAACGTGCGTGACATGAATCATTGTAAAATATATCATTGTTATGTCAAAGATCTGTAGGTACGTTTTCTCTAGTAGAAACATAACTTGCTCTTGTTTTGCACTATCGATAGATAGCTCACTTCCTTTTTTACAATATACTATATACTACTGTCTCTGTAGGACCATTGCTTAACTTCGATTTCCCTGGCATGAAGTAATTAGGTGTACCGCAGCCAAGCGCAGGTTTTTTAAAAATTGTTTTATTCTGTCTCAAGCATCCTGAATCTACGAATTTGATTGGCTAATTACGCCGGGCAGTTTCTCACGAAACGGACTCTCGCATCCACTTAAAGAAACTTAGCGTTTGGTTCACTTTAAACTATAGAGTAAAGCCTTGGAGCCGACGGGCTCATAGCTGCCGGAGCTTATTCCGGTTTCTGTAGCATGAAGAGACTAGGAGTATTTCTACTCCCCCTGGACGGGATGCCGGTCCATCGCAGGTCACTCCCCCCCTAATTTGTTGGATTTCCCCAACAATTCGCAGGTACCAAATTTTATACTCCTGGTTGGAGAGAGGCACTGTGAGAGTTAAGTGTCTTGCCCAAGGAAACAACAGTGTCCCCAGCCAGGGTTCGAACCCGTACCGCTCGATCCGGGGACGAGCGCACTAACCGAGAGGCCACCGCGCCTCCCCACTGTAAACTATGTAGCCTATGTAAATGTAAAGAAACACAACGCACAAGTAAAAAGAGATGGGTTTGGACAAGTTATCAGAACGAAACGCATTAGTTCTCACTGTTAGTGAGTGCACGCTGGCATTTCAATACCTTTTAACCATGCTTATTTCTGCGATTTTAAATTCGTTCGCCACTAACTTTCGAAGTTTTGTCAAAAGAAAAAAAATATATAGAGACATTATTTGTCAGCTTGGTCTGGTACGCATCGAGAAAAACTTTGTCCTTGGCCTTGAAACGGCCCTCGGCCACAAACCTTTTATCGATACGGACCTCGCGTCGGAAAACTTACAACTATTCCTTTTTCATCAGGTTAATTTGTTAAGGCCCGTTTACACAGGCGATATTTGTCGGGCCGTAACTACAAATTCAAAATCACGCGTGTCAACCAGCTGCGATTTCAGTGCGATTCTAATGCGATTTATTGCCCCGATATCGCAGGAGTTAAGAACGTGCTCGATTTTACGACGATTTCGTATTACGAAATTGACAACCATGAACCACAAGGGGCCTCTCGGGAGGTCTTGTTGTCACGCAAGAGTTGAGTAAGGACAAAAAACACGAGCTCGAAACCGACTGTGAACATACAAGAGGAACTTCTAGTTGAGCTATGGCGAAAATGCCCTTGCTTACACCAAACAAATTCCAATGGTTACAAGAAGAGCGACAAAAGCGCTGCAGCTATGGTGGAAATTCAGAGAAGGCCACTTCGAGGAGGCTTGCATTGTTATGTCTTTTATTGAGCACTGAAGACCGCAGTGGCAATGCATGGACAAGCAGCAGCTAAGTCTTGCTTTACTTCCGTGCGCCCGTCCGCGCTATTTTAAATTTGCAATTTCGGCGCGACGATACGCGATAAAAATCGCCTGTGTAATTAGGGCGAAATGTAAACGGTGACGTCAGCAAAGATGGCCCTCTTGACAAAAAGGCAAGGTTGGTACGAATTTTTCTGCATTCTCAACATTTCAAACCGCAGAAAGACGTTCAATCATTTATTGCAAACTTTTTTGTGGTTACGAATCTCGAGATTTGAAGACACTCAATTTACCTGACTACTATAAATCTTCGTCCCATTCGGAAAACCATCCTGTTTCCTCTTCTGAAAGTACGTCTCCACCTTCTTGCGAAGTAGATTAGCGCTACGCTTCTGGCCAGTCGCCTACGGCGCCTTCGTCTGCGTCGTCTGCGCCTTCTTCTGCGTCTTCTTGTTCTTCTAGTTCGTCGCCTTCTCCTCCTGTGCCTTCTTCTCGCTCGTCGTAACTTTCGTCTCCGCCATCTTCGCCTTACCCTTTGTCGTTTCCTTCTTCTTCCCAGTCGTCTGAGGCGTCTTAATCGTCTCAGCCGTTTCAGTCGACCTAACCGTCGTCGCCTCCCCAACCAAAGCCGTCTTCTTCTCCTCGTCCTCCTCAAGTAACCTTTCCTTCGTCGCCGTCGTCGTCGTCTTCGTCTTCTTCGTCTAAAACGTAGCCTCAATCTTCCGCGGCGGACCGATACCTTTCTGTAACGTTGCTTTATACGTACCACAAATTTACGGCGTCTGTATAAAATTCGTCTCCACCGTCCGCGATAGCGCATCTTCACACGGTTTCTACGGCGAAGTTTAAACCATCTTCGCCTCTTCCATACACTCCAGCGGCCACGGCGACACCTGCACAAGAAGAAAGAGATACATAATTTGAAAATTGTAATCTGATATGAGAGCAAAAGTTACTCTTAACACTTGGAATTTAAGATTTTCATTTAAGAAGCGAGCCAAATCAACATATAACGTCCGAATCAAAAAGCTACGGGCACACAAGCAACTAATTCACGCAAAAGGCATATCTGCTTGTACCACACCCATTAACTGACTATTAATTAAACACACAATCTGATTGGCCACGTCTGTAACAAAAACTCATGTCACCCCCTCCTAATAATTAAAAAACTAGACCGCTCGATCTCGGTTTCTATCGGCTGACTGTTGGTGTGGGGAGGAACCCCGAGAAAGCTATCAAAGTCGATAGAAACTGAAAGGGAACTGCCTAACCGGCGGAGCATTCGGGAAAAGGTGGCTTTGGAGACATATGATTTGATTGGATTGGCTTTCATGACTGACTCAGCGCTGGTTTCACAGAGGGAATTTGAAAGAGAAGTTTAACTCTGACTGGAGTGGTATTCATATGTTTCGTTATGGAGGACTCCCCTAAAAATGTTTTCCGAAAGCCAGTGTTCAACTTCCTAAAGGTGATTTGGTCAAACGGTTTTCGTAAGTGATCAACCACCGGATATTTCGGAAAGGAAAACAGCGTTGAATTAGTGAATATCCACCGATCCCTTTTTTTGTCCCGTGCCAAGACCCCGCCGGCAACGAGAGACAGGTGGTTCTGAGGACGAGGATGCAGGCCTGGAAGGCGTATTTTCGGGGAAGGAAGACTTCACCAGAAATCTAATAAAAATTCATTTGTCAAGTACAAAAATTTGACGGGGCTTGTCCTTCTGTATGCGAGAACTCAAAACCTGGATAAGACTTCTCTTATGTAGACCTCTCATCTAATTAATGCGAACCTACTTTTAATAATATACAAGGATTCCCTTACCTGATCTTCAGAATTCCTTTCCTGGTTCGGAATCGCAAGTATCCCCTTCGTCGGAAGACTCTTCTCCATTTTCTACCATACCAAAATCGAACCTTGTATCTACGACGTCTTCTTCCTCGCTTTCTTCCTCCTCTCCACAACTTTCTTTTTCGTCGTCGTCTCCTTATTCTGCGTCTTCTTTGTCGTCTGTACTTCCTTCTTAGCCTTCTTCTTCGCTGTCTCCTTCGTCTAAGATATCTTCGTCGTCGTCGTTTAGTTCTCCTGCGTCGTCTCCTTATTCTTCGTCGCCGCCTTCTTCTCCTTCGTATAATTCGCCTTCTTCTCCTTCTTCGATACCCTCGCTTTCGTCTTACAATTCTCTTCCACCCTCTCCTTAATTTAATCCTTACTCCTCCTCTTCGGATCTTTATTCTACATCTTCGCCTGCCGTAGCGCACACGGAATGCACGCTTGTAGCGCACAACTGTTTTCCATCGCTTGTTGACCAGGACTCTTAATCGTCTACTGGGTCTCCTCAAATACCTCCACCTTCCGCGACGGCGCACATAGAGTTTGCCTCTGGTGCATCTTATAGGGGAAATGAAAACAACAAGTCAGGTCATTTTACCCTAATATAGGGATAACAGCGAAATCCTGACCAAACCCTCTCCGAAGGTTCGACATATCTTCCGAAGCAAAGCAATAATGAGGAAAACAAGGAGTGCAATCATTAAAATTCACTGTACTAATGTAGAAAAAGTATCAACATCAACCTCACGATTCAGTCTAGGTAGGGGTCTAGGTAAGATACACGATTTATCGACTTACTACTAAGTTAAAAATGGTAAGAATGTTATTTTGCGTCCACGCTACGGATCGTTAGCCTGTGAGACTAAATCAACGAGAAAACAAAACACAGAAAAACAAACAAACAAGTACAAACATTGAATAAGGTCCAAAACATATCACATCCCAAACCTGATTCGTCTTGGCTTCTTCCTGAATCGGAAGTACAACTTTTGTCTCAGGCGGTAGACAGGTCTCCATCTTTTATTATACTTCAGCCGCAAGACACTGTAACGCTGTCGTCTTCGTCGACGGCGCCTTCTTCTTCTTGCCCTACGTCTTCTCCTTCTTGTTCTTCTTCTGCGTCTTCGCCGTCTTCGCCTTCTTCTCCTAACCTTTCCTCTTCGTCTTCTATTTCTTCTGTATCTTCTACGCCTTCGTCGTCGTCTCCTCCTTCTTACTTTCCTATATTTTCTGCGACTTCGCCGATTAATTCGTCTTGTACGTCCGTACCTTCTCATTTTTCGTCCCCTCCTACCCAATCGTCGCCCCTTCCATCTTCGCCACCGTCGCCTTTTAAGCGTTCTCCATATCTTGCCATACCTCATCTTAACACGTGAGCGAATTATTCTTATTTTTCTCCATCGTAAACCGAAGCGTATGCATAGTTTTCGTCTTATTATACGCGCATGTCTCCATTTCCTTCCTGCGTAGAACTTAAGCTGGCGCGCTGTTCTCCATCCTTTTCGGGATTTCGTTAGAACTCGCCCCCTGTTGAACCTGGTGAGGTTTACCGGGAAAAAAACTTTAGTAACAAAGCGACCCAATATTCTTTATAGGGTGAGTGAGTGACTGAGTGAGTGATGAGTAGTGGATGGTCTACTATGCACCTGCAATATTTTTCGTAGGATTATCCGAGCATTATACTAAGATTGCACACTATACCTTGCGCATACTGAAAGGTTTTTATCCTTGTTATTATTCTTCTCTTTCGATTTCCACTTGCAAAACTACACGTCTATATCATAGTTATTTAAACTGCTCATACCTTATCCAAATCTTTCTTCTATTGAAACGGAACACTAGGCGCCCTCTTCGTCGGTACACCTTCCTCCATCTTCTGTAATATCTGATCTTCATTACACAGCCACGCCTTCTTCTGCGGCCTCGACGTCTTCTTCTGGGTCTGTATCGCCTCACTCGTTTCCTTCTTCTTCGTCGGTTTCGCCTCCTTCTTCGCCTTCGCCTTCGTTGTCTACTTCGTCTCCTTCGTCTCCTCCTTAGCCTCTCTCTACGCCTTCTTCGCCTCAACCTTCTTCTTCTTCGTCTGTGTCTTCGCCTTCTTCTTCTTCGTCGTCGTCTTCGCCTGGACACCCTTCGACGTCGATACCTAATCCTCTTCCATTTTTTATTCACTCGTACCGCCACTCTTCCATTCCTGTAGATTCTTATACGTCTGTACCTTCTCATGTAACGAATTTGGAATCCTGCACGAACCCCTCGCCATAGTCGTAGAAGCTTGATTTGAACGTTACGGAGTTTAATTGGCCTTCTTCTGTAGCGAAGTGTTATTGACTTGCGATGAATTCTAAAATAGAATGGAAAAACATTACATAGAGCACGTTGAGGTAAGAATAATTGTCAATAATCAATCATGCTTTAGTGTTCGATTTTGAGGCAACTTTGACTGGCTGCTAAATGCGACAAAGTAATTCTATTTGAAACCAGCGCGAAGACAACTCTTTACGGTCCAGAGACAAAAATCTTAATTTCAAACAAATAATTTTCGAGTTAACTCAATGACTAATGATTGCAAACACCGTGTGGATAAGGCAACTCTGCAGTCAATTTTTACCTCAGTGGAAGATATTATTCCCACATTAACAACAGAACAAAAATAACTTCAAGCCTAGTGATAAAATAATCGTACACCCGTGTGCATGGCAAACGTCCATTCAAAGTTCCCGGGCTGAATTCAAATCATTTTTGCCCCTCTTTTGTTGCGCTGCAGGATCACATCAACGAAATTTGAATATCGTCTGCAGCCAATAAAAATTGTGTGTTCTAACGGCCAACATCCACGCGGCTCAAACGTGATTGGAGGGATAATAAACAAACTCAGATTCACATGGTCCAAATTCGTGCTGTGACTGGATAAAAACTCTCAGGTGTATCTGTTTGAAGTCGTTACACTGTTATTATTTTGGGTTGAAAAAAATGGCAAATCAGAGGTTGCGAAGCTAATCACAGCGTTGGAAAAAATATCTACATAAGAGGGCGTTGGATAAGCTCCGGCTGTATGGACCACTTGGCCCGACGCAGAATTAACCTGGTACGACACATAGGATAAATGTAATGGAAGCACCCCAAATATGAATCCCTAATATTTTGATATCGGTCCGTTTAGCTTATATTTCGTAGTAATCCGAGAAATACTAACGTACTTTCATTAGATGTCTCATAAGGACTGGGAACTACCGAATTCACGAATTTGATTGGCTGAAATTGATATTGAGCACGGTATAGATTTTCCCACCCAGACCGGCATCTAGACTGGTTACATTTTGCGGTGAAAAAGTTGCAAGCTAATATAAACGAATATTGACGATTTTCTTTCTAAAATATTATTGGAAGTGCCAAAAAGCCTGATGAGAAGAAAAACAGTAAAGAGAACGAGCAAACTTTGGCAGATTTAGGTTCAGCTCATCGCCGTTCTAAAGCAAAATCAGTCAGCTAGTACAAACCAGTTACATTAACCGAATTAAATTTTTATTATAACATAGCCCGCGCGCTGGTCCTATCTGATTCCTATTCAGCCATCATGAAAAAAATCTCCATTTACGCACGGCCGTGCGTAAATAACATGACGTTTGCAGTTTTATTTTAGCTGCGGTACTTCCGTCGAGTTTAGCTGCGAGTTCCTTTTGTTAAAGTTTCGGCGATGTGAACATTATTCTGAACAATCATTCAATCCTGGCTTCTTGCAAACACTACTGGCTTCGAGACTTTGACTTTTGCTAAGCTGAGATGTTTACTAAAAGCTGCGCGTATATCGAGTTATGGATGCACTTGGGAAATTTGGAGAGCATTCAGGAAGTTAGAGTTGCGCCTCGAGCAACTCTTACACTTCTTGAGTGCTCTCCAAACTTCCCGCGTGCATACATAACACGATATACGCACGCTAAGCATGAACCGATTGTTTATTGTTTGCCATTTACTGTACATCTTATTAACCTGGTTTAGTCGGTCTGTATAGGAGAATCTTGACCTCTTTCGTGTGGACACACCTCACTGCGCTCGGTCAGTACTCACGAACTCAGTCAAGATTCTCCTATACAGACCTCCCGCTCGGTTAATAACAGCTAATTATTACATCGCTAGCGCTGTGAGCGGGAAAGATAAACCGAATCCTGTGCTGTGATTGGCTACCCGAGCGGGCAAGATGGCGCTATCTTGCCCGCTCGGGATTACCCGCTGTGTCGAGCAAGAAATTAGTGAAATTTTTCCATATAATAGTTCCTTTATTGACTAAGCTTGTTCGATCAAGATGGATATAGGCCTCGTTCGTTTTGCCCAAATGAAAGAACTTGGCCATATCCAGCCATCTTGACCTCACGTTTGGTTAATAAACCATATATCATCATTCTCTATAAGTCCTCGGCTTAAACGTAACCATCGAGTAGGTAACTGTACTTCTTTTAATTTTTCTTACCTGACTGGGTAACGTTTTCTTCTAACACGGACAAAGAGTCGCCTCCTTCTCCTAGTCAAATATCTCCATTTCCTTCTGAAATATACTCGTATCCTACAGCGACGTCTTCGCCTTATTCGTCTTCGCCTTCGTCGTCTTCTTCTTCTCCTTCGCACGCGTCTCCTTCTTCTTTGTCGCCGCCGTCTTCTGCGCATTCTACGTTTGTATCTTCTTCTCTTCCTCAACTTTCGTCTTCTCCATCTTGTTCGACGTCGACGTATTAGTCTGCGTCTACCTCCCCGTCTCCTGCGTCGACGCCTCGTAATCCTTCTCCATATTTTTCTGAGTTTTAGGTAAACCCTTCCTCGTCGCAGTCGAAGTTTGACGGTTCTTCTCCTGACCCGGATCCTCCAGCGTCGCCCGTACCGTTGTACACCTCGCCATCTTTTGTACACTCTAACTTTCAACCGTTTGGTGAAACGAAGTATCTTACGCCATCTTCCTCGTTTACTTCTTACATAAATGCTTCCTCTGCGGAATCTGGTCATAGAAAGAGAACATTGTTAGGAACTATGATTATCCATAAAATCCTAACGGATCAAAAGAGTGACTCATGTCTAGTTAACCTTTTCAGCAATCTCTAAATTAAAGGATTATAAACTACAATGAATACATCGTGTATACCACTACAAATGATATGTACCAGGTTTTACGAGAACTGAGAATATCCCCACACTCCTGACAGCATATGCTATTTAAAAGACGTAACTTTAAACGCTAAGCGAGTTTTGGAGAACTTGAGAATTGTCTTGGTTTGTCCAATAAGCTGAATCCGTCGGGTTGTGGAATATTATTAGGAATAAGCAGAAAAAAGGAATCTTAAGGACTACCAACCGCGCGCGGTTTCACACTGATTCCCATAGCACTAGTAGTTCTCCGGTGAAGTTTCGATATTATCGTAAAAAGCAAGAACAAACCGTCCACGTTTTTCTTTATTCTTCTTAACAAATAGATTCAATCTTGCCGCGCGTCTTATCAGTAAAAGATCGCAGATGACGTCAAAATGTGCTAAGAACATAAAAGTGGCACGGTGTGTCACTGATGTTGTTACCAAAATTTGACGTCTTCTGTGATCTAGACGCACGGCAACATGGAACCTATCTGTTTTATATAATAAAAACAAACAGAACAACTGTTACTGACGTTATCTGTGCGTCTGTCATAAGTACGGACCAAACAAAATGCGGGAATAGTTTGAGTTATCAAATAAATTCCATAGATCATAAAAAATGAGGTCATGAAGTGTCCAAAACTTTGAAGTGAAACCAGGCGTTTGCAGCTTGCGGTTCCACTCGAGTTTATAATTTAATAACCCTATGGGCCTAATAGCGCGACGAGGCGAGATGATGATGAGATGATAAGCGTGTAGATCATAAAAATGTGGTTGATTGGTTAACTACCCCTTCCACATCAATACTATAAGAGGAAAGACCTAATTGCATACATACGATACTCCGCCACTGATACCTTGTTGGGAGCAGATCAAGTTTGTCAGATGAGCGCGAAATCACGACCTCTTTGTAATCACGTTGATGCGTAGGCTGACCTTAAAGACGCAAAATCCCTGAAATTCATACCGAACTCGGCCAAACCTAATCCGGTCACATCAGATTTCGCAGGATTTTAGGAAAGCAGGCAACCCGCAGTCTGATAAGCTACTGGGGTAGATTTATACTTATCCTATAAAGGAAACTACTCTAAACTGCTACTTATATTTTTCATGCTCGCAATGTTAAAGGCTGAATCAGTCTTTTTGGAAGATTTCAAAGAAAGTACCTTAATCGTCGTTGTCTTCGTTTATAGGTGAATGTGTACTTGCGGCCCCGTCGGATTACTGTTCGCCAGCGACGTCTCCAATAGAAACGTAGTCGGCTGCGCCTTCGCCGTCGTCGCTTGCGTCTCAGCTTGCGTAGATATCGCCTTCTCCTTCTACGCCGTCGGCGCATCCTTCGCCTTCTTCTTTGTTTTCTTCGCCTGAGTTTTCTTCTCCTTCTTCTTGACCGTCGCCTTCTTCCTCGTCTGCCATATCGTCTTCGTCTGCGCCTCAGTCCCTTCCATCGTCCCTTATAGCGTAATGTCAATCGCCCGTATCTGATTCGTATCATTCTGTACCCCTTTTTGTAGAGGAGCCTAAATCGCCCTCGATAGACACGCAGCCTTCTGTACCTTCGGCCATACCTGATCTTAATATACGGTTTACGGTCAACACGCCATGTTCCTCTCCAATAGACCCTTACTGTCTTACGTTGGATCCTGTGGGACATTGACAGAATGATAAAGGTTACAAAATAGAGCCATAACAAAATTCTCAAATCTGATTAGCCATCAGCGACACCAATTTGTACATGCGAATTGACTACATGTTGTCCAGGCATCTAGAAATAATTGGACGTTAAAAAGCAAACTACCACGAAACAGAAGACCCATTTTGTTAATTTCTCGTATGATTACTGACCAAATCGAACCAAAAGAAGTCGTACAACCATTATTAATTTAACACGAGAATAAAATAGAATAGTAATAGGTCAAGTACCGTAAAAATCTCAAGAGGTCTACAACTATTTGGCAAGTGCAACACTCGCGCTACGTTTTTTTTAAATTTTACAAGTCGCCTTTTTACGGCGCGCGTTTAACGTGCAAACACGTGTAAACACGTGTAAGGCTTCAGCACTAACCGAAACGTCTTGAAGTAACATCATAAAAACAGTTAGCGGCAAACCACTATCTTACAATGTCATCTCTTAACTACAATTACACAAGTGTTAAACACTGGGCAAGGATTGACCTATAGTCTACGACAGGGGTGGAGGCATTTTCGAAGGGGTTCATTGTATGAAACCTTAATATCGGATTATTACCATATGTCGACTAAGGAGGACTAAACAACCAGCGTACCTGATTAATCTCCATCCGTAGCGCCCGTAGCGGAATCTCAATGAGTTCCCTCTCCTAAATACGCGCCTCCATTTACCGTAGTAACGATAAATGATTTGCGTTCCTCTTCGCCTTATTTTTCGCCTTTGCCGTCTTCGCCTTCTTCTGCGTCGTCTTTGTCGTCTTCGCCGTCTTCGTCTTCTCCTTCTTCGTCTTCTTTGTCTTCGTCTCCTCCTCCTTCTTCGCTTCCTTCTTCGGATCCTCCGAGTTCTCTTTCCTCGTCGATATTTTCTTCTCATTGTTATCCACCGGCGATATCGTCTCATTTTCACTCTTCCGTAGCGTATTTTTAGCATCCTGATCCTCCGGCCGAAACGGAAAAATAATCGCCTTCGGCGAACTGTTAACGGACGCCATCCACGTTTGTAATAGACTCTGAATCGCCGCCTTGTACCTCGTATGATTTGCCATCGTCTTCCGTATTTGAATCTGAATATGCCACGGTAAAATCTGGTGATTACAAAGTAACAACAGTTATATTAGAATTTTCATCTGTCAACAGTCGATTTTTAAGGCATGGCCAGGAAGTGTTATTAATCTCCATCGATCTTCCTCAATTCTTGCAAAGACGCTTTTCCCTGAGGGAATCCGAGATTTAATTTCAGTTGCAGATAATAACGTGCTCACGCGTCGCAACGAAAATGGGTATTGACACCCCAAAAGAACCCGCAGGGGAAAAGCGTTCACATCCAAGACTAGAAAATGGCAGGGAAGCTGTTGTTTTGTTTATTTTCTTTACCAGTATCCTCTTCGACGTAATTTCAGTTTACAATAGCTCTAATAAGAATTGTAAGACGGAACATTACGTCTTTTACCTGGAAGCAGATGAGAAAAGAATTCTTCTACAATTAATCAATGCAGACATAAAGTCCGCAATGGACAACAAAAACTGAAATAAGTGATAATATGTTAATTATGAAATGTAAACTTTGTTCAATTAAGCAGCTACTTCTGGATCCAGTGAAGTAAGTCTATTTCATGAAAACAACATAAAACTCGTCGTGACGAGTTCAACAGTTAATGCATTTCAATAAAACAGCTTACCGGAGAATCACTGGTCGTCGCTTATATCGGAACCTCAAGAACTTGCCTCGCCGATACACTAGTCTCCAACGCCGCCGCCACTTGAATCGCAAGACGCATCGGCGACGACGCCTTCGTCTTCGCCTTCGCCTTCGTCGTCTGCGTCTGGCAATCCTCCTCTTCCTGCGCTTTCTGCGTCTGCGTCGTCTTCGTCTCTTCCTTAACTTTCCTCGCCTACCTCTGTATCGCCGCCGCCGTCTGGGTCTGATCATCCTCCAACTCCTTCTAAAACGCCATAGTACTTTTCCTCCTCTGATCAACAATTTGCGGTACTTACGCTTGTAGCGCAGGAAGAAGCGTCTCTTAAAAACTCGTACGCGACGCCATCCTCTTCGCCAGATTCTAAGTTTCGGGCGACGTAAAGTGCGCCATTTTCGTCGTCGTGTTAAGATCTTCAACATACCGCCTATGAATCTGTTAATAGAATCAGCAGACAAGGTTGTTGGAGGGTACTCTGTAATAACTTGGCCGGCATCTGCCTTCTTTTTAAAACTTGACAAAACTTAAGGGCTTTCGCACAAAAAACTTCGAATATGTAGGTACTTTCAAAATTCTTAGTATTATAGTATGTAGTATGATAACGAGCCACTGTCTGAAATACCAAAAATGGGGTTCACTAGAGTGATCAAATGCCATAATTCTCAAAATCAACCATTTCCGAGTTACCTTTCGCCTCTGTTTCAAAACGAGTCTTCGTGCAAAACCTTTTATATGAAAATGAGTTTGATTTGCATGAAAATGAACATGTCTGCGGAACGCATTTCCATATGTATGGTTTTGAACGAAGACTCCTTTTGACACAGACGTAAAAGTCAACTCAGAAGTGGTCTATTGGCGCACGAAATATGCATGATGACATCAGACTTGCAAAATCACCACCAACCCTCGCTTTGACATTGCAAATTGTAAATGTTATCACGAACAAATTCCCAAAGCAGTAGAGATGAAAAGAAAACCCCTTTACAAACAACGCGAATGTACCGGAGGTTTGAAAAAATTTTGCACAAACGAGGCTTGGTGGCGAATTTTGAGCATGTGACGTAATTATTCGTAAGGTCCATTCTATTATGGGGGCGGGGGTGTAAAGTTTCAAATTTCTGATGTATGTAGCACCTTTTTCACTGATCTGTGTTACACAACGCAGAAAAAGGGCAGAAAAAGTGATCTATCGAAGAGAAAATACGGAATTTAAGCAAACTGCGACGGCAACGGCAACGAGACCGCCACCAAATAAAAGATATAGGGAGAAAAAAACATTGTCTGGGCAAGTGCGTTTTAAGCCGTCCTCTGCAAAATACCAGCGTGAAATGACCAAGCTAATTTTTCGTATCTGTGTTTGGAAGTGAACGCTGTCAGTTACATATTTAGTCTGTAAAAGTTTTAGGAGCCATAAGTATACTGAACAGATCTGGAAAATTTTGACATTTGTACTAGGTAAAATGTAAATTCATTTTTGAATACGCGTCGTAATCAGCGTCGCCGTTGTCACTGCTGAAGCTCCACGATAGGGATCACAGAACCTGAACGTCATCAAATCCTGGCAAAGATATCACACTTGCCACTAGCAATACTAACATCAGTATTTACCTGATATACCGTCTTTTCCTTCCTCTCTTAAGCACAAAACGACGTCCTCTTCGATACACTGGCAACCAGCGTCGTCTGTATCGAATACGTATCACGCAACCACGTCTTCTACGTTTACGCCGTTTCACTCGTCTTCTTCGCCTTACTCGTCTTCTCCTTCTTCTTCTCTTTCGTCTTCTTCTCCGTCTTCTCCTTCTTCTCCTTCTTCGTTTTCTTCTCCTTCTTTTTCGTCTTCTCCTCCTCAGTTTTCGCCGTACTCTTCGGCGCCGATAGCGTCGACTGCGAGTTCTGATTCGTACATACCTTCTGTTGTATCTTACGAGGAATCTTCCGAGTCGGATTTTCAGGATACGACGTCGTCGTCTATAGACTATGGTCAGCTTTCGACGGAATTTACTTGCCAAACGCCAGTACTTTCCTACGCGAAGTGTTATTTTGGGACGTCTTATCAGTAGTCGCCTTTTTCCGAAGATGGTGATCTTTCCTTTAAAGTACCTGATTTGGACATGGCAAAAGAAACATCTACATGTATCACAGTATGAAACAGAAAGACAACGAATACGTACTTAGGTGCATGTTATTCTTCAAGTTTTTGTTTGGCTGGTTTCCTTTGGAGGAACCTATGATTTTTCAGAGGCCACTACCTTTAAGGGTCACTTACGGAGAAGGGGAGGGTTACTACTAAGGGACCGTGACAGGGCTCGAGTGCCATCAATGCTCTTGTTTGAACTTGTGTATTCTTCCAGTGCTCTACCAATCCAAGTTTATATCAGTTACAGTCAAACTACTGGTGAAAACTGGCACATATATCGTTAACGTAATCGTTTCTTGGCGCATGACACCGATACCGACTACAGTAGGTATAGCAAAATCGCCTCCGATAAGGGAAAAGAAATAAAAAATGACACCAGAAAGTACACAATGAACGTACATTAACTGTTACTAATGCTTCTGTTATCATTACCATGGTTTTTGAAAAAGGTATCTCACCTGATTGTTCTGTATCTTCTTCTCATACGAGTTACTAATCTACGACCAAAGCGATATACTTTCCTCCATCTGCCTCTATAGCGGAAGCGCATTACGCAACGGCGACGTCTTCTTCTTCGTCGTCTTCGCCTCCTTCGCCTCCTCCTGCGTCTTCTCTTTCTTCGTCGTCTCCTTCTCTTCTTTCGGCGTCTTAGTCGCCTTCTTGAACGTCGCCTTCTCCTCTTTCTCTTTCGACGTCTCCTCCTAATTCTTCTTCTCCGTAGTCGTCTGATGTATCGACGTATGCGTTGGCGGGGCTTCAATATTCGCCAGCGTCGTTTCCAAAGCCATCTAACTTTACCGCGTGTGATCCTGACAGGTCGGAGTCTCTTTTTGTATCTTATCACGAACCGCCTGCCGCGAATCGTTACTCCTTTCCATCTTACTCCTACACGCAGTTGTATTCGGTTTCGGATGGTGCGCACGGTTTTCCACCTTCTTCCTTTCCTGTAACGCACCACGCGTCTTCCGAAACTAGTGCAAAAGAATATAACTTTCAGTTGAACATTGTGAGCCCCAAAAATCAAATTGCGAATCATTTCATTTTTGCTCTATTTAGAAACTTTTACCAAAACATATAATCCACATCTCACTCTCTTCCCTCTAAAAACCTTAACTCTACTTCAAAGCACCAAAGTTTGGCGTTTGCTTCCAGCCTTGATGATATTAAGCCGGTCATCAGCCCAATTCAATTGAATTTCTTTTTTTTTTGCTACACTTCCGCATTACAGCTGCTATCCTAGGTTACAATACGTCTTAATTAAGTGTCGACTAAAGACAACACCAGGCGCATTACCACAAAAGCTGTGGAGCGTGGCCACCTATTCTGACAAGGCAAAGTCTGTGCGAGGTGGAGGTCGGCTGACACCTTCGGGTCATGTAGCAAAATTGGCAGTGTTGTATTTAAAACTGCTATTTTGACAACCCTTCATTGAAAACAGCCCCTTCTGATGTTTTTACTTCTGACTTACTAGATTCGTTTGTATCCTCTCCGCGTGCGGAACCTAAAGAAACGCCCTCTGCGGTATACGTTTCTCCATCTGTTCAAATAACGGAAACGTACTACGCAGCGACGTCGTTTTCTACGTCTTCTTCGCCTTCGTCGTCTCCTTCTGCGCCTTCTACGTCGTCGACGTCGCCTTCGCCGTCTTCTTCTTAATCGTCTTCGCCTCAGTGCTTTTCTTCTTCGTCGGTATCTCTTCCTTTGTCGCCTTCGTACCCTTCGCAAATATCGTCTTCGTTTCCTTCTAATTCTACGCCTTATTATCTTCCTTCTTCGCCTGGACTTTCTTCGTCTCCTTCGTAGGAATCGCCATTGACGTCTAAAGCGGTACAGAACTCTTCCTCGCCGGATTCTTAGCAGTCTTAATTTTCTCCCGTAGCGGAAACCGAAGCCCCTTCTGCCATAGTTCCGTAATGTACGCCATAAACGTCGTATACGGGCTTGGAATCGAAGACGACTAGTACGTTTTATGACTAGTCGTCTTCGCATGTAGTAAACTACTACCCTGCCTCTGTAGAACCTGAAAAAAGACAAAAATGGATGTTAATGCATTGAAAACTAAAAAAGTATTTTATTGTTTTATATTTCTTACTGCAAGTTTTTTCGGTAAGGACTCGCGGGAATTTCTAGTGGAAAGTGGAAGCTCTCCTGTGATTGTTTATATTAAACGTTTTTGTCCTAATGGCAACCAGTGGCGGACTTAGGGGAGGGGCCCAGGGGGCGAAAACACGTTAGCCTCGAGGGGCCGAACGTTGTTTGGGCTCCCACCTCAATTTACGCCCTAAGGACCGGAAAAAATTTGCAGTCCCCCCGTTATAAACAGATCTCGAACTACCATTGATAGTGTATCCAGTGGTGACGTTGTGACAAGAAGAATGATCTCTCTGCTTAACAATCTTTTTGACCTCTTCACGGGTCGTTTAGTGGTATGGTAGTCCAGAATTTTAGAGCTAGTAAAGTAATGATATATGATTCCCATAATTTGGTAAATTTAAAAATGCACCTCTATCACATACTTAATACGAAAACTGATCCTCTATCCCAGAAGGCCCACTCATCCTATTTATTTGATCGTTTCGAAACATAATGAACGTTCAGGTTTGAGACCAGTTTGCACGCGACAAAGTAATATACCCTATTTCATTTAAATCACTAGCTATGACAGAGTATCTCATCGCTTAATAAATTCTCTCTTCGTCCTTGGTAAAAAAGGTTGCGTCTAAGTCTTACCTGACAAATCCAGATCTTCGCCCAACGCGGAACACTAATTTATTTCCTTTGCGAACGAGATTCCTCCAGCGACGATAGAATCTGAAGCGTAAAACACACCTTCCGCGCCTTCTTCTCTGCCTTCTTCTTCTCCTTCTCCTTCTTCTCCTTCTTATCCTTCGCCGTTTTCGTCTCCTTGTTCTTCTTCTCCTCCTTCGTCTTCTTCTCCTTGTCCTCCTCCTCCTTCGCCTTCGCATTCTTCGTCGCTTTCTTCTCCTTGCTCTTCTTCCTTTGTAAATTCTTCTTCTGATCACTCTCCAGCGCTTAAGGATTCGGAATCTTGGCTTGCCACGGTAGAAACTCACCAATCTTCTCCTTCGTCTGTAACGGATAAACAATCGTCTGCGGTATCGTATTGCAGGTCGCCATGTCCTTCCTACTCGGATATGTATTGGATAAGTTCTCCTTATCCAGCGTGCTCTATAACGTATATAGGTAAGACCTCTTACGAATCTACAACGAGAACACAAGGAAACGGAGAAATGTAATCAGCCGACTTGTCTAAAATACAAAGACCTATTTCTGTAGATTATCCTTGAGCCCCGTCATTTTAATTTCTTCGTAAAGTTTTCCTGGCATGTCTGTATTTAATTTTAGAAACTGAACGTTTTTTTTTTCTCTTTACAGCCAAGATGTTAAAAATTTGAGAATTCTTGTTCACCAATATAACGAGCCCCACAGTTCGCGCATGGCAATTAGTATACAACACGTGAAATCTCTTTTCTTGCGTTATTTGCCTCATTGAGCACTACGATTGAACTGAGTGAGGATAATCAGGGTCTTTCCTGTCATGCTCCGAAAAATGTCGTTTTGAAGGAGCTGTGTCATTATATATTACGTCATGAGAAAATTCTCCTAAACGAGAAAAAATCCCACGTACATGTAACAACTTGTCAATGTAGTTAAAAAGGAAAAGATAAATCATTCATCAGTAATGAACGAAGGTTGTAACGGTTGGGCCTCTGAGTAGCGTAACAAACCGAAAAGGTGAAAACCTTAAAAGAATGGTAAATGCTGTGGCTGCTCGACGGTTACGAGATCAGAAAGTTACAAATGGATAACCGTGACTGCACACCGTGGCAAATAACAAATAACAAAATAATTTGGGTAAATGGTAAACAAACAATATCACCTTTAATTTTTGAACAACTCAGACCAGATCTGGATTTATGTTTGCTGATACTGTAAAAATTGCTGGTTTTCAGTGTCCCGCAATTCAAATAACAAAAGCACGTTGAGTTCATTGAAACAAAGAAAGAAACAATAGGCGGAGAGTTCATTGTTTAGTTTACCGCCTCATCATGAGGTAATGAGTATTGTCGCGCATTCATAGCAACCAATGAAAACAGCTCGTTCGGAGCATCGATGAATATTAATAAGCGTCATGACATACCTATACACTTTTTCGAACTGTAAGTAAATGTCCCGAGAACAATAGGCATTCTACGCCATGAATATCCAAATTGATTTTTGTCTGGGCTGATTCCCGCTCCCTCCCCCTACCGGAGCTCAACCCAAACAGACCAGGTTGGGTTATACGGAGTAAATTAATTTGGATGAGAGATGATTGAAAATGAAGGCGATGTTTGACGTCCGAAGCAACAGATATGTCGATGCAAAGAAAGGTAAAGGTAAAGTCTGCATACGAGCCAGGTGGCTCATCAGGCCGGAGCTTATCCCGGTTTCTGTAGCATGAAGTGACTGGGAGCATTTCTACTCCCCCTGGATGGGATGCTAGTCCATCGCAGGGTTACCCCCAGCATTAAGTTCGCCAGTACCCATTTAAACACCTGGGCGGAGGGAGGTACTGTGAGAGTAATGTAAGCAATGTCCCCAGCCAGGGCTCGAATTCGGACCGCTCGATCCGGAGACGAGCGCACTAACCATGAGGCCCACGCCTCTCTCAAAGAAAACCAAGCAAAAAATATGTTACTCGGGTGAGATGGTAACCGGAGGGCCTGCAGTTAAAAATTCGTTGCAAAATGACCCAGCTGCGTCACTGGTTTGTTAAGCCGCTGAGAACTGTCACAACAGCTATTGGGGTGTTCCTAACGGTTCAGTTCAAGTGCAGTGGCTTTTTGTCTGGGATTTGAAACTATTAATATTACTATTAACTATTATTAATATTACTATTACTATTAACAGAAACGCACTTGGTTCAACTTGAGATATTTGACGAAACGTTTGACGAAACGAGCCTTTCATCAGTCGTTGCAATGATGAAGGAGTTATTTAATCCGGTTCCCTGTTATTTAAAGTTTTTTTTTTTAGCTATTTCAACTTGCTGGTACCATTTAATTATTATAACTGATATCTGTTTGTAACTTAAAACATTTCTGATGGGTACAGAGAAAATTTGTTGTTGCTTCTGTGCAATGTTTCGACAAATATGTTAAGTTCAACCTAGTATTTATTACTCAAAAACATTGTTAACATGATCTAATTTCAAAGTGCTGCGCAGCTTAATTTCTTCTTATTGTTTTTATGGTTGTTATTTCTTTAGAAATGACTACTTGCTTGACATCTGCGATCATCTAGTTTCGACTTTTTTTTTTTTTACAATACAAAACTCACTTAAACTTAGTTTCGACTTAATTGCTCATCTATAGTTCCATTATTAGATTCATTTTTTATGTCCAGTATGTCGAAAGCCACAAGGTTGAGAGCACTTTCTCGTTATACTATTATTATTTTACGTCATTCCAGCAAAGAACGGGTTAATGAATTTTGATACGAATGCTTTAAATCAAATCTTCAAAGTACGAGCTTCTAAAAGTCTTTTTCTACAACCGCAAGAATTCGAATTTCAGATTGAAAATCAGGTCAAAACTGTAAACGCAGTACTTAACGAGAGCAAAAGTCGACATGGGCGAGGAATGAGTTTTCATCAAGACCGGTCAAACGAATTGGACACAGGCAGAAATTGGTAACATCTGCTTGTCAAACTTGCAAAAGGTTTCTTGTACCCTAAAGTTCAAATTAGATGGGAGAGCACAAGATGCACCGGACGAAAGTGTATGCGAGCTGAAGATCAAAAATACGCGATGATTTGAACTTTCGTCGATTTTCGTTGATTCTCGTCCTAAATTAAGTCCTGGTCCCTGCTCACTTAGGGCATTACCTGATACGTCTTGATATCTTCCCGAAACGTATCCATAATAAGCGTCTTGTTCTGTAAACAGGATACCAGCGACGTCCACGGCGAACACGGATCACGCATCTCCGTAGGCGTCGGCGTCTAATTCTCCGTTGCCGTCGTCGTCTTCTCTTATACCTTCTTATTCGTCTCTTTCGCCTCCTCCTCCTTCTTCTCCTTCGTCTAATAATCCTTCGTCGTCGTCTTGTTCTTCTACCCACTCCTCTCCTAATAACCTTCCATCCTCGTTTCCCGAAAATGCTTACTCTTCCTCTAAACAATCTTATTCTTCTAACCCGCCGTCCGTATCTAATCAGTAATGTGCGTCCCCGTTTCTGGATACGTCTCCATCCTCTTCGCAGTCTGACCCGAAGACGGTAATTAGGTTTACGGAATCGAATCAATTTTCTTCTCCACCTGACCATAAGAACACCACGACGATACCTGGAAAACAGGCAAGAAACATCAAGAAAGACGTATTCCTATGAGGTGACCTGTTTTTCTTTGTATAGATTACCAAGTTACAGCAAATTGCTCCTTATATAAAGTGAAACCTCTCCACAACGGCCACCCTGGGGACAGAAGTAAGTGGCCGCTGTAGAGAGGTGGCCGGTATGGGGAGGTATGAGTGTTACATGACACCTGGTTTCCTGGGTTGCAACATTCGTATTTGAAATAAAATTCGTAGAACGCTTTCCCGCTTTGTTGATTACAAGTGTTCCTCGGATCAAAGAGATAACGGGACACAGAACACCGCGAAAGAGCCTGCAACAGATTTATCAGGCAAATATCTTTTGAATAAAAAATCTTATATTTATTTAGAACTTAGCCGTACAGGGAAGTGGGTGAATGCCAACAATATTCGTTCACTATGATTCATTCATTTAACCCTCTTGGCGAATTTGATGTACGGACTGTTCACCGCTTCATTTAATTGTGTCATAGTAGCCGCATTTTGGCAAGCAGGCCAACTCAAATTTTATCTATTTTACACCTTTTTGCAAAATTTATTTCCTTGACAAAATTCCTTGCCGGTCTACTATATATTATTTTATAATTAGATTGTAAGCTCATGAATTGTACGAGGTGATTGTTAAAGTTTCTTGTGATTTCTAATTATTTCAGCTTTATGTATTAATTAGGACTGAACTTCTTGCCATAGCGAAAACGCCCCAGAGTCGAATTGAGACTTGAATCTTGTTGCCCTCTAAACACACTCATCAGTCCATTCAACAATTTCGAAGTTTTAAAGTCGAGTAAGGGCGAGTGTCCTAGCTTCGTTAAGACTTCTGCAGAGTTAAATTACCCAGTAACTTAGCTGTAACGAAATTCCATTTAGACGCCAGAGAAACGTCGCCATTTTGTGGAAGAGATCCAGCTATATGCACACTAAAGGCTACCAGTAGAATTCTTCTACTATACCAATGCAAATGCTGCAATCTGATTGGCTGAGCTATCGTACACTACATGTCATATAAGTGTGCAGTGGCTGGGGGTTGTCCGCATAATAGCAAGGTTTGTTTCGTTTCTCCGATGTTTCGAAGAAGATTTAGACATATTACTGCAAATTTGATTCCAAAGAACACTAAAGAGAGTAAATTGACTGTTATGCTACTTTATACAACAAAATTTTCAATGTACTGACGAGCGCGTGTAAACGGTTTCAAATTTCAAACAACAATTCACTCCGCGCGCTTTTTAAACGTAAAGAAATAATTGGAAAACGTTGATTGAAGGAAATTTATTAATTATTCGCTTTCGACTTTTACGAGGAAATAGTTGATTAGGCCTTTGGCAGGTATTATACACACAAACGTTCGTTATCGCCTTCTTGGTTTGCAGCCGGCAAAACAATCGCAGCGGGATCTCAAGGAAAAAAAAAATTTACAGAAAGATTCCGTATATAGAAAGGGTCACCTTTGTAGCTGTGAGATCGAATCAAAGAAGCAAGTAATTTCTTACCTTAGATACTTGTATTTTCTGCCGTAACGGAAAACTAGACTCTTATTTCGCCTGTACACTCTTCTCCACCTTCCTCTGAATCGGAAACGCAGTACGCAGCTGCGTCTTCTTCTCAAACGCTTTCTGCGCCGTCTACGTCGCCGTCTTTGCCTTCTTCGTCGCCTTCTCAGCTTCCTTCTGTACCGCCTTCTCTTTCTTCTCAACCTCCTCTTCAGTCTCCTTCGTCTTCCTCGCTTTCTATAATAAACTCGCCTCCATCGTCTTCCGATCCGTACTCTCACTCCTCTGCCGATTCTCAGCTTCCTGTTCAGCCTTCTGTATCTCACTCGTAGGGATTTGCCGAACCGTTTGACGAACCTCCACCGTGTTCCGATCCAGACGCGGATCTTTCTACGGATTCGTCGCACGACCTTTCTTCCAATTCTCACTTTTCCTCGTATGAATCTGGATGGAAGCAGCCACAGACATCCAGCGAATTAGTAACAGTTTCAATGATATGAAGACATGATTGATCATTGCAGTTATACATACAACTTAAGCAGTTTTGAAATTAAAGCCTGAAAAACAAATTCTGGCTTGCACGGGATTCGAATCTATGACCTCTGTGATACCGGTACAATGCTGAACCAACTGAGCTCTCAAGCCAACTGGGAGCTAGTCACGTTGTGAGTTCGTACAATACTCGTAGATGGTGAAGAACACAAATGAATATATTTTTCTACGCAGTTGAAATATATGATCTTTCATATATTCAGTTTCAATAATATCGATCTAAAATACTTTTAATTTTAATAAGTGTCACATTTAAGCCACTCAGAGTTTGTAAGTGTGAAAGAGTTTTAAATGAGTCAATTCAACTTAATTGACTTATTTGTGTATGTTGACTTAGACACACCTTTCTCTTGTACCAATAACAGAATTATTCAGTACATCCCTAAAAATGCGTACGCTAAACCACTATATCATTTTCCTTCCAGAGGCAAAACAAACTTTTCCTACCTAAATGGCTTCCAGCCTCTTCCAACTCTAATTCTCAGTCCTCGGCGTTTTTTATACACCTTTCTCCATCTACGGCGGTATTGGAACCATAATACACATCTGCCACGTCTTCTTCGACGTCTCCTACGCCGTTTTCGCCGTCTCTTTCGCTGTCGTCTGCGTCGCCTTCTTCGCCTTCTTCTAAGCTGCCTCCGTCGGCGTCTTTGTCGCCTCGCTCTTCGTTTTCTCAAGAAACGCTTTCTATACCTTCTTCTCCTATATCTTCCCCGCCTTCTTCGGTATATCAGTCGTCTCCATCTTCTTCCTCTGTAAACCCTAACTATTCCGCGCGTTAATTTGATCGGTATTCTTCGGCCTTTCCAGGTGTAATACAGTCTGCGGCCATATCGTCGCACTGGTTTCCAAGACCGCCCTACGCGTACACGTATGCGCCGGGTTAGTCTCCTCAGTAGAATCCATCTACGTTTACGCCTGATGTACAGCTTTCGTCTTGCGTACCTTTTAAGAAAAAGAAAGACACTCCTCACGATGAATAACTGCAAATAAGCTTGTTTGTTTTACCTCCCAACTCAAATACGTTTTCCGATTGGAGGAAAACGTGTCACGTGTCGTGTGTCAAAACTCACTAACTCCCTAGGGAAACAAAAACATGAACTTTCGAATTGCACGTGATCAGATCGTGCTCCTTGAAAACCACGGCAAATTTGTACCCAGCCGGCGTAAAGCAAACGATTTCTTCGCAGTTTTTTTCAACTTTTGAGTTGGGAGGTTTAACAAAACACTTAATGACTGGTCCCGCGGCAGAACATTGAGGGTCTCGAGCAAACAAAACTCACTGTTTCCCTTGGGACCAGTAATTAAGTTTATCGTTGATTCCTTTAGTCTTAAAAATATAAAACTGGCCTACTCCATACTCAAAACATCAGAACGGTTAAAGAAGCGTAAATATCATAAGAATAGAAGAATTCAACACATATGGAGATTTCTCAACAGCCGGATACAGGTTTTTTTACGGCTTGTTTTTCGAACAAAACTGTTGGGATGCAGTTTTTATTTTGGCTTAATAAAGGATTTATTTGGGTATTCCCCCTTTTTCCACTTCAAGCAATTTTGAAACGTTATGACAGCTATTTTTAAGACCGTGAAGGTAACTTTAAAAGAGGAGCGATGGAAAGGATATACAGTCACAGTTTGCAAAGCCAAAACAACTAACAACTTTAACATATTCGTCATACTAGATAAAGACATAGACCCAACCAAAATGATCGAAATTGACCTGATAGACAATACCTGAACCTAACCTCTTGAAACGTTTATTTTTCCTTAGACTTCCGCCAATTTTATATCAAGTATTAAAGTTAAACTTAGGTTTTTGCGCGTTTATATTGAAGACGAAGTCTTACTTTCATTCGGGATTTGATTTTTTAAGACTCACGTCTGCCAAGTGTCACGTTTGTTTAATAAGAAATAAAGACCTCATTCAGCCATAGCATTATGTCTCCGCTGTAGTTACAAAAATAAGATATCCAAACAAGTCGGCGGGCAACAGAAAACACAGGTCCACACAAACTGAAGGATGGCCGAAGAAACGCAAGGAATTTGTACAAAATGTTGGACGGAAAGGAAGGAGCAAAATCGATGGATTAATGACGGCCATTCGCTCATGTGGTGAATTTTTCCAATTCCCTTGTAAAGCAAATGTGTCTGTTGATTTTATGAATGTGGCGCAATTTCCCACGTGGTGTATTTGTTTATTAATGCTAAGTCAAACGTACCTTACTCTCACAAATCTTCTACGCACACGCATCACCAGTCCACCTCGTCTTCTATACACTGGTCTTAATCGACGACGATAGAGTATACGCAGCACACATCGTGTTCTTCTTCTACGTTTCCTTCTCCTACGCCTTGACCTTCTTCTTTGTCTTCTTCGCCTCCTTCTTCTTCGTTTCCTCCTTCTACGTCTTCGCCTTCGTCGTCGTCTTCTCTTTCTCCTGCGCAGTCTTCGTCTTCTTGTGTATCTTCTACGATATCTGCGTGGTATTGTTATCTTCTTCCATACTCGTCCATAGCGGAGCCTCACTCGCCTTCTTGTTATTCTCAGAAGCCTACGTTTCCGTCTGTAAAAGATCCTCAATGTTCTACCATACACCTTGGGTTTCCTCCAAATTCTACCAACAAGTACCTTTACACGTCTTTTGACTGGCCGATAGCGTCCTCTTCGCCCTATTTTCACGCGCCCTCCTCGTATTCTAACAATTCAAACCAAATTCACATTAGCTTGGCACTGCCAGAATAAAATATTTTATAATCGTTTTTTCCTGTGTTCTTAAACATGATTGATCTATTCATACCAGTTATTTGAGTAGCAGAGCAAACCAGTTTATCGTTTGTTTACATATTTGCCGTACTTTCTGCGCCAATATCTAAAGACTACATCACGCTATTAGGTAGTTGCGTTGCATAAAAACTTGTAAAAATTATATGGAAAAGTTCTGTTACTCACTTTAGTAGTTTCACCATGACATAATTTGTAAGTTGAGAAAGTGATGGCTAACCCGGGTTAACTTTCATTTCAAAGAATGTTAGGGTTGTTAAAGTTAAATGACAACAAACAACTTGGCGGGTGTAGAGCCGTTTCACGTGTTACATTAGCTTGTGCACGTAATCACATATCAGGCCAAGAAGAAATCTTACTGAGGCAGTCAAACTCCCTTTAACATTTTCGAAGGATAGAAAATTTTGTCCTCCACCTAATTCCAATGACTTCCTTTTCAGATAATTCCCAATGTAGATCGATCGCAACAAAAGAAACAAGATTGGCCACACCGGGTACCCTAGTGTTATTTTCAGGTGGAACCTTTCTAAGGTTGGGCTCTTATAGAGCTTATTCACTTCAGAGCAAGGCTATTTAACAATAAGATTTTGATATGAAGACATGATAGATCATCGCAGTTATGCACACAACATGAGCAGTTGTGAAATTAAAGCCTGAAAAAAATATATATATATTCAGGCCTGAACGGGATTCGAACCCATGACCTCTGCGATACCGGTGCAGTGCTCTACCAACTGAGCTATCAAGCCATCTCGGAGCTGGTCACATTGTGAGTTCGTAATATACCCGTAGATGTTGAGAAGAAACAATACCCGTAGACATATTAAGATTTTGAGCTGGAAACTCTTCACAGGTATTGTTGATGAGGCTGCAGGCCGAATCAACCATCACCTCATAGAAATCGAGAGCGAAACATTATTTTTTAGCACAATTCTAACTGAAATTTGCTTCCAATAACGATTCCAGTCATTTCTCGTCTTAGCATTAATAGAGCTTCACGCTGTAGAAACATCGCGCGGACTGAGCTCTCACTTTAACTTAGCAGTTGTGTACGCACACTCATCAGTTTCTTTCAATAATTTCAAGTTTTAAAATTTAAGAAACTGTTTCTACTCAACAATTAGATTACGAGATCGACATTTCTATCGCGTGATAGTTGACGAGGGCGCAGCCCGAGTCAACTATCACGCATAGAAATCGAGAGCGAAAAGTCTGATTGTTTTAGTATAAATCTACTAGTCGTTCAAAACTTTATCTTAATCCTTTTCACAGCAACCTCGAAAATGCAAAGAAGCAGCCGTCATTTTGTTCACAACGGCACACAGATCATGATCGGAATCATCTACAAACGGCGACAAAAATAGCTGAGATGGCGCAAACATATGGCATTGCCAAATTCATGATTGTTATTGATTCAATGTGGTACTCCAGTCTTCCCTCATTTCCCATTACAATGTTGTAGTTTTCACCAGGGTCTGAGTTCTGCTTACCAACACTGATTTGGGGGGCGGGGGGAAGGGACTCTGAAAAAGCGCAATGTCTCAACACTTTTGTCGCCGATTGTTGGCTCATAAATCAAGATCCGAATCTTCCTAAAGAAATGCAACAAAAAGGTAAAATGCCATTCATGAATAAATCTGCCGCCACTTCTCATCTTGAAATCGACTAGCTTTCGATAACAAGTGACAATATAGAATATAAAACAGCCATTAGGCATTCTTATTACCTCCATCGCCTCCATCTACCCTGTATCTTGATGCAGAAACCCTTACGTCGTCTTATAACTGGTTTCCAACGACCATGATACCAGTAACGCATCACGCAAACTGATCGTCTTCGTCTCCGTGACAACTTTCTGCGCCTTCGTCGACGTCTTCGGCGTCTTCGTCGTCGACGTCTACGTCGTCGCCTTCGTCGTCGCCTCCGTCGTCTCTTACGCCTTCTCCTTCTTCTTTGTTTTCTTTTTCTACGTCGTCTTATTTGCTTTCTCCTTTTCCATTTCCTTCGTCTTCGTGGCCTAACTATTCTTCTCCACTTTCTTCCGACACGCTTAAGTATTCGCCCTCTTAATAGTCTTATCCTCGTATACCGCCTGCCACGTCTTATACATAATCTTCCGCGACGAACTCTTGCAGTTTTCCAACGTCTTCCAACGTTTAGCATCAATCTTCGTCGTAACCCTCGGATTCTACGCCATTTTCCTTTGCGCCTTACGAGCAAGAAGCGTCTGCGATACCTAGTTTAAAATAAAAAAAGATTCTATTGATAAAGCTTTATAAAGGAACTGGCATATTGCCAAGAATGATGATTACACTGTCCTAGAGTGAAACAAATTTAGTCAACTTATGGGTACCGTCTCAGGGTCCGTAAATTCACCGTGAATAAGAATTGCCTGGCACCCTATAAAAATGTATGGAGACTATCGCAAAATTGTTTAGAATAATGGGTGATTGGGAGAATAAAACAAAATTAAACAAAGAAAAAATCTCTAAGCCCTGTCAAAGCGACAACACAGTAAGGGCCAGTGTTTTCTATTTCTTGACCATACCATAAACCCTGTTCTTACCGTAATCTTGTGTATCTTTTTTTGTAAACGAAGACAAGTTTTCCCCTTCTTCGAATCACTCTCCTCCACCGTCGTCTATAACGGAAACGAAGACGGCAAGAAGGCCGTCTCCTTCGCTTTCGCCTCCGTCGGCGTCGCCTCCTATATCTTCTCCTTTTTCGTCGGCGTCTTCGTCGCCTCCGTCGTCTTCGTCGCCTTCTTGCTTTTCGTCTTCTGCGTCTTCTTTGCCTGACTTTATTCCTCCTGGACCTTCTATACCGCCTTCGGTTTCTTACGATCGTCCAGCGTCGTCTGTATTTGATCCTGAAACGTCTTCCCAATTTGAAAAGTCTGAGTCTCTTCATGAACCGCAGTTTCAGTTTTCTGCCCAATTTGCGCACGTACCTCCACCTCTTGCCAATATTCACCTTAAGGTTCCTGTTAATGGACACCCAAGGCCCTCTCCTACCAACTCTTGCTCTTCCTCTGCTGAATCTAAAGAAGAATTGACACCGCGTCCTCTTATGAGCTTGCGAATTAAAGTCGCTAACTAATAAGCAAAACAACACAGCGTTTAAATTTTTTGCCCAGACAAACTCCAATAGCGGTCTTGGGCTATAAAACTTAATCTGACCATCTCATTTTCCGAGTATCCGGTCGAAGACACGAAGATCTGTACAAGTGGCTTCCGCTACCCCTTTTTTTTCTCCTCAGACTCAAATACACAACACACGCACGCGACAAAGTATTAAACAGCACAAAGCTCAATTCAGTTAATCTGAAGAGTTTCCATTTCAACCAAAAACTGAGCAGAAAATATTTGTTTAAAGGCAGAGTGAGATTCCAAGTTAGTACTGTCCTGTTGTCAGGAATTGCCAACAACGAATAACGTTTATGGGAACCAGCGTCATTTTAAACGGATTAAAAATACAGTTTAGTAAAAAGGTGTTCTGTGGAAGAAACCCAAACCAAATTATGTGTAAAAAAGACTTGATTTCTGGAATATTCAGGCTGTTCACTCAAATTAAATCATGGTGTTTGCTGCTCAAATTTCACTCATTGTAACTCGTACATCTAGGATTTAATAAAGTGGGAAATATACGTACAAGTTACAGTATAATCCTCATATACCAAAGTTACTAGAACTCACCTCAATAACCACCATCGACGCCTGTATAGGAATCTCCAGTTTCTCCCGATTCTACGAATCGGTCTGAAACGGCCAGCATATCTGAAACGTATCAACGAACGTCGAAGTTGTCGTTTTCTTCGTCGCTGTCTTCGCCTTCGTCTTCGCCTTCGCCTACGTAATCGACGTCTCCTTCGTCTTCGTCTTCTTCGTCTTTGTCTTCGCCGCCGTCTCAAACGTCGCCTCCTCAGAATTCGCCTTCTTCGTCCACGTCGTCCTGTTATTGGAAACATCAGCAGCATGTCGTAAATGTGGCCGGATAATAAAACAGATATTCACTGAAAATTCAGGCAAATCCCTCAGATATAAGAGTGAAGGAGAGGTGTGAAAGCCTCCTTTGGATTTGAAGTTTACGATCTGAGAACTATTTTGGGGCGAAAACTTTTGCGGTGACTTTTTTGTGGAAAAAGATATTAGAAAAGAGTTTTTTGGAGATCCTGTAGTTTTTGTTGTAAATAATTTCGTCAGTTTCACTGGTGATAAGATTTCCCTACTTTTTTGACTCTCCACTTTCAAAGAATGACTGCAGTCTGTCTTAGTTTTGTGAAAGATACAAGATTAATACAGAAAGGGGGATGCAAAACCTGTCTGCAACTTTCTTGCCGTTTAGTTTAAATCATTTTTATGCAAAGAAAACAAGACGTTTTCTGGGTCTAGCTGGGTCAGCTAGTACAAACCAGTTACATTAAGCGAATTAAAATCTTCTTGTTTGCCGTACAATAAACATCTCGTTAACCGAGCCTAGTCTGTCTGTATGGGAGAATCTTGACCTCGGTCGTGAGTACAGACCGAACGTAGTGGGGTCTGTACACACGACCTCGGTCAAGATTCTCCCATACAGACCTCCTGCTCGCTTAATAAGAGCTAAGTATAGTAGCCATACTTCTTAGAAATGAGTATTCAGAGTTAATGTCATTACCTCGTCTAGCTGGTCTTCTGTATCGTAACCGTCTTCCTCTGAACCACTTCCCACGCCAACGAACGTATCCAAGTCTTCCTTTCCTCTTCACAAGAACTCTTCGACCCTTGTACTTTGCAAACCATGTAAATCGACGCCTTATGGGCCGGAACCTTTTACCTAGCCGCACCCAGAATTGTTTCCCAATACGCTTCAGGGCCCTATAACCTTTGCGAAAACGGATCTGGAAAGTTCTTTGGTTTCGATGGAGTGGTCTCAAACGCTTCTTGTAACGTAGATACCAACGTCGACCTTTACGATGAATTCGATGCCACCTTCGTCCCACGTATACTTTCCAAACGCTTCCACGGTTTTGCAGTCGTCGCCATTTGCGCAAGAACTTAATTCTCATACGTCTTCCTATCTTTCGAAGCAGTATAAAACGTTTGGCAACTCTTACACGATATATGGGTCTTCCTCGTCTGAGCTTCCGGTATTTCCTCTTGAACAGCACCCTAGGCCGCCTTAGTCCTTATAAAAAAAGAAAGTGTTAAATTGAGAATTAATGATAATAATACCGTGTAACTGGACAAGACGACCAATCACGCATCAAACAAACAAGTTTTCTCAGAACTGAACAGAAGCTCACAGTGCTAAAATTCCAGTAAGATTTATTTATCATCAGGTAAGTCTCGAAGTAATTGATTCCTTTGTAAGATTTTTTAACGGTCAGAACAATAAAGTAATTACTGGCAATATCGAGCATGAAACAATCACTTACTTCGTCTTCTTTCGTAGGATCTGTTTCGTACTGCAAAGAGAGAAGGACAGCGTACTTAGTAACGCTAAAACCCAACTTTGGTTGATGGATTGATGGATTGATTGATTGATTGATTGACTCATTGATTAATTAATTGACTGACTGATCGATTTGCTGGCTGTTTGATTGATTGATTGGTTGATTGGTTGATTGATTGACTGACTGCCTGATTGATTGATTGATTGATTGATTGATTGATTGAACGACTGGCTGATTGATTGATTGATTGATTGACCGACCGCCTAATTGATTCATTGATTATTGATTATAGTCTTCTGTTTTCCATTTTTACTGTGTGATTTTAATGTAATTTTTACCCTTTTTACTTGCTTTATATTGTGAAGCGCATTTGAACATTACTTTATGGAATTTGCGCTATATAAATATATTGTATTATTTATTATAGACTGACTGTCATTGGAAAACTGCGCTAAACTACCGAGTTCAGCACTGCACAGTCAGTTCATTCTCTCAATTTAGAAGCTGGAAGTGGTTTACTTTATCACTCTTTTATTTGAGCAAGCTAATATTGCCTGCTTATCAATTGAAGGGAAAGCACACGACCAGTTGATTTTTTAAGGTTTTAAATGAACTAAAACATGACACCTTCACGATCATGCAAACAAGGAGCTCCCGGTTTTTTTCTTAAACCAATGCATAGAAACATGAATTGGTTGCTAACGTCAGAGCGCCCTCATTAAAATTTTTTACAATAACTGTCTAATTTCTCGCGCGCTGATTGGCCCATTTTTATCGTCAATAAGAGTACAGACGGATAAAAGTTTAGTTTATGCAAGCTTTTAAGTTCAACTTTCAGCTGTCAAACTGTCAACTTTTTTACCAATGAAATTTTATGAACGTTTTTAAGTAACCAATCAAAAAGCGAGAAAAGCTACTGACAATGTTCGCGTCATTTTGAATCAAATTCACTTATCTTTGTTTACGGCAAGTTTAGGGCGTCTTTTCCCCTCATTTATTCCCGGCTTTTGACCATTTTGGGGTCTTGTTATTGTAAAAAACAAATTGACGTCCGCTTTTTATGCGTCTGTCCTCTTATTGATGATAAATTTCACCATAACATCGTCAAAGTTTACTGCGGAACCATTTTGGCAATGTTATTGACGCAATTTACAATCAATAAGAGGACGGACACATAAAAAACGTCCATTTGTTAAACTTACGCCTGAGTCGTCTTCGTTTTCTGTAGCGTATCCTTCGTTTGGACAATAATCCTTTGAAACGGAACTTGAAGAACCTTCTTCTTCCACGTCTTACTCGCCGTACTTTGATACTCTTTCCACGGTACTTGAAGAAACGCAAATGCCTAAATGTGAACCTCACACCACGGCCTTTGAACTTGATGTAAAATCTTCGCCCGCGTCGTGTAACTTTCCTGTAGCGACGCCTGACACGTATCATAAACTTCCGCGTGGTTACCCAGCGTTTTCCAAAACGTAGCATCCACCCTCTTCCGCGCTGGATAACGCGGCATGTTCTTCTTCCAATGCGTACAAACCACCGTCGTCCGCGGCGTCTGGGGCGATACCATCGCCTTCGGAAGTACAGCTTCACTCTTGATGTTAATCGGCCGATACGGAACTTACGGCGTCCAAATGTGAAACGTATAATACGACGACCGCGTCTTATACGGCGGATTCGCTTTTTGAATCGGATCTTTCCCCTTCGGTAACCTGCCGACGAAAAAAAAGCAGATAAAAAAGTCATTTCACTGTGAAATGGATAACTTAGCCCTCACAAGTCATAACTACAAGTTCCAACATGGGAAGGCCGCCAAAATTTTTTTTTTCTAGAACTGTTAGATCTTGGAAAGCCTCCCTAAAGACATAGTCGAAACAAGTTCTTTGGAGTCATTTAAGACTACGGCCTCTAAATATTTTAATGATTAATTCATCCTAATGATTGTTCTTATAGATTTTGATACTTTTTTCACTTTTTTTACCATTATTATTAAGTATATGTAATCTATTTTTAAAGATAAGTTGGTGTGATATCTTGCGATTTTTACAAACTAAATCAGTTAATTTAGATGTAGATGAAAAAAAATGGAGTTTATTCAACTCAAAAACATGAAATGAACTCAACAGAATTACTCACGTCTCCGACGTCGCCTCTTTCGTCGTCTTCGTCTACGGCCTGTAAATCGAAACATTTGATGAATTAACGGAATAATGCCAGATTAGCGCAATTACATCTATGTTATTCTACTGAGGGGCTCATCTATGAGTCATTCTCGGACCTCCCGACAAAAACATTGCAAGTCATTGAAATGCACAGTTAGAAGGCAATTTGCAGTAAGGGCGACCTGGCTTTCCCTTGACTGAAGCTTTTCATATAATGGGTGCCTATGACTTAACGAAATAACATGATGAAATCAGCAAAAGTGAGATTCTAACATAACATGAGGAAATCTTTAAATGTTCAAAGGATTCAAACCACCATAAGATCTCTCGCTTAAAAGGAGTCGTGCCACCGTTTGGCGCAAGTGCAAACTATCGCTCGAGCGTATTGTACTTTTTTCGCTTTCTTACCGTCCGACATGTATTTCAGCAATCACAGACTGCAATTTATGCAAGCAGATCGATTGATGCCCAGATTTCATGGAAGATGTGTGAGTGGTGAGGGTGATTGGTACATGGCAGTCGGTACACGCAAAATGAATTCTAATTAACAAATAGGTTAGTAACTCGAAATTTCCACGAAGGCTTCAGATTCCATGAAGTTTTAAGAGTTTTTTATACTTTTTACTAGTTGAACTGAAAGGAAAACAAAGGGGATTAGTGAATTTGAAATGAAAATTAAAAATTGGATTTCCTAGTAAATAATAATTAATAGAAAGGACACGAAAATAGACCACCCCTAGCCTAAAGTGCTCTTGTACTGGGGCAGTATCTTTGCCGTTGGCATTTTTACTCTTTTTCCTTTTTTATTCCTCCTTTACATTTCATTCAACGTCATATAAATTCAACCAGACAATACCCAAAACATAATGTTTGAGATTTTTATCGGAATACGTTGACTAACGTGTTCTTGAAACGTCCAAACAAGGACAAACACGTTTTGTTACTACAGGCTGTTTCCAATTTAAGTATAGGAAAATTCAAAAAAGTTAAACCGCAAAATCAGCATTCATCGCTCGTCCATACTCCTCCATAAAGCGCAGAGTAGAGTGGTGCGGAGGTCTCTTATACGTCTCAGAGTCCCAGCCACTGTCGATCATCATTTACATGTATTCATGATTCTGGATTTTGTATTCCATGTGGAAGTTTTTCATGCTTTGGTAAATTACTTTGCTGACCTAATTATTGACGAAAATTATAAGATCCTGTCTAGTATCTACTTTGAAAGTAAGCCTGGTTTCAGAATTTTCGTAATGCCTTCATTTAAAAAGCTCATTGCACAATAGAGGACTATTACTTGATGACCTTGCTAATTTCATCATGCTCTTTCCGTTTAGGGTATTCTTCGAACTCTAGTCCATAATGATAAATCAGATGGTGCACTGCAGCTGCACACATAATCGCGACTCAGGACCAATCCGAATTGAAAATGTAATCACTGATCCTTCGTAGTGAACTGCGATCCTCGAACACATTTTCGATTTTTTTACGAGCTTATGAAAGCTTTTAAGGATAACAAAAGTGCACAGGAAGAGCTAAAAATTAAAGGAATAACAGCCACTTAACCACAATTCGAGAGAAAAGTCTCGAGACACTCCACAGCTTCCCAAGCAAAATGGTACTTGTCTTCACCTGCCCCACCCCACCCTCAGTCCAATGTTGATTTATATTCATCCAACTTCGCCACAATCTGGTTTCAACGTTCTTTTGGAGAAAGGCAACGTTGCCGAGTGGTTAAGGCGCCGGACTTGAAATCCGGAGGTCGCGGGTTTAAGTCCCGCTCTGACCATTAAGCTGGAGTTGTCTCTCGATAGACCCTAGTTCAACTCCTCGGCCACGTTTGTAAATAGCCAACTGGTCTGCCTCCTCCCAGTTGGGATTTTTAACCATGTTATGTTCATTTGTATTATTTGTTTCATAATTTTTTTCCATTGGCCTAAACGCCCCACTGGAGGAGTGGTCAATTAAGACATATTTTTAAAAGAGGGATTGATCTTTCGCAAAATTGAACAATGACTTCTCGACGCAAATGGATTTGTCACTGGGTGCTACTGTGTTAAGTTTACCAAGGGCTTTTGTTCTGCATTGTGGATTAATTGTGTTGATGTCAACCTGACTTCTTCATCTTTTATTTCCCCTTACGTCTCACCCTAAATTCAATTAATAATACAAAATCAAATGTTAGAATACTTACGCCTTGCCCTTCTTCCTCGTCTTCCATAAAGCCCTAAGACAATAACATGAACTCGATTATATAATTCGTAACAGCGCTGTCATAACCAGTTTCATACCACAATATTGCCAAGAGACAATGCACCTCGTTGTTAAGCTTAAACAAGAACATCATCAATTCAAAGCTATGGTATTTTATGACGATTAAGAAAACGTTTTCTTCACAAACCACGTATGAGGACAAATGAAGGAAAACGGACGATTTCTTTTCAGGCAACAGATCTTTGGAAAAAACTTCCAAGCCATTTCAAAGAACTTAGCGTATTTGCTTTTTCAAAACCAATTAAACATTACTATTTTTGTTATCATTTTTTGTCTCCCTTAGACTAAACTGTAAATTGTAAATTCTTCCTTCATCTCTCCTGTCCTTCAATTAGACAAAACTAAGCTGGAGGTTAACTCGAAAACCTAACGGTTAATTTAGCCTCCAGTCTCGTTAAAACAAGATTACAATCGTCACCTTATCTGCAACATGTTACATATAATAAAGATACCACAAATGTTTAATAATTATTCATATTTGTATTCGTATCTTGTGCTAAAGATCATGATGTGTTTGATTCGCTGCCACTACAACTATACTTTACTCTGCGAATAGGAAGCTTAACACGACGTTCATTGATTTAAGAGTTTTCCGTTAATATGAAACCGCACTCTGTGCGAGTGCTTTCTTTACGAACGTTTTCACTCACGAGGGCAACAGCCAGGTAAGTTTATAGGGCCAAAGGAGAATGCTTACTTACGAAATGAGGTCAGCTCAACCGGGATTGGGTTGGGACGCGAACATGGCCGCCGCTTCGTTGTCTTGAGACACCGATGCGGCTGTCGTGACGTCATGTGAAAACAGGCTATAGTTGTTCTGGACTATTTATACTATCATTCAAAATGTCAAAAGCAGCCTGTTCGTCTCCCAAGAAAATAACCCGGAAATAAAATTTTCTCTCACGGTCAAAAATTTATAGAGTTTGCTTTTGCGTCTATCCTAATCTGTTTTGAAATATTTATTTGTAGAGATATTCGTCGTCCTATATTATGAGTCGGACAAGTACGTTATATTTTTAATTGAGGTGTTAGTGCGGCTTTGAGCTCTTGGGGCAAACATATGTTAAAATATAATTTAATAAAAAAAACATGCACTAACAACAACAGAGGCATGCAAAAACAAAATAAAATTACTTATGAATAACGCTGAATTCGAAATTATTAACTAGAAGCGCGCAAAGCGATGTGCAGCGTTTCTATTATTTTCTTAGTTCTGTCAAATTACCTTTCCCTACATCGGGTCCAACAACAACGAAAAATAATCATATTTGAATCAACTCACGTCTGAAACGGATCCTCCTCGCTTTACCATAACGGCCTTTCCTGAATATTCGCACACGACGTCTGCCAACAAGCTTCACTCTAACTCGTCTACGTCGGACGCGTATGCTGCAACGAACCCGGCGCCTGACGCGCATCCATCGCTTCTTTCGCCTTAGGTACCATACCTTTCTGCGTCGTCTGATTCGTATTCTTTTTCCTCCCACTTTGCAAATCAATCTGACACGTTTTACTTTCCTCCACTTTCGTCTTCTTTTCAGATACCACTTTCGACCGAATCTTCGAAGTCCGCACCATTTTCTTCTGATACGGACTCGCCATCGCCTCCCAAAGCGTTTTATTTTCCTGTATTTTCGCTTGATTAAAATCCTTAACCTTCGCCTGAACCTGCGGATAGGTTTCCTCTTTAGGCCGAAGAAGTATTTCCTTCTTATTTTCACACGGCGTCGTCTACCACGATATCGGATATACCTCGTACCTAGATAGACCAAGGATCATTTGAAACGATTAGTTTCTGGAGAAACTGTTGTTACCGTTCATAACCAGGTGAAACACATACTTAAGATTTATAAGAGTACATAACTGTTCGTATAAATTTGAAATTCCGGGAACAAGCTAAGATCTTGTGTTTATACTTCAATCCCAAGAAATCTAAGAAAATTTCATTGTAGAATTGAGCATGGATTTGTTATTGTTGGAAAGTGCACAATCTTATCGTTAGCCAATATTTCTAGTTCTAACTAAGAAGAAGAGAAGAAGCACCTTCCTAAAACGTAATGGGATGAAGAAATGTTACGATATTTGAATGAAATAGTCAGTCACTCGCTATACTTACGTCGCCTACGTCGTCTTCGATACCTTCGACCTGAACAGAAAAGACAGAGAAAAGAAAACATAAAGGCAAAGTTCTTTCAAACTTGCCTTTCCGAACTGAACCCCCACTTCTAGAATGTATACAGTTACACAAAATGATAAAACGTATTAATTTAATATCATGTACAGCGAAACCCCACGTTACAACAAGCACGTTAATACGAGCTAGTCGATAATACTGCAACTGTTTTCCTGTCTCTTACAAAGTGATACTCTACTCTAAATCACTCGAGGAAAACAGTTAGTTTTGTTTTCCCAGCCGAATCTCGATGTTTACCGGGACGAAGTCGAGAGAAACTTTGAGATTCAAGGTAAAACAAAACTAATTTCCTCCGGACCAGTAATGAAGTGTCCTGTTATTACGCTAGAGGTTAGTGTAAAGTACGAAAGCAAAAAGAATAACCTCCAAGTCAGAGTAACCCTTGTTAAAAACGTTAAATGTTGAATGTCTATGGTGGTCGACGCGCTTAGCTATTTCAAATAAGCATAAAAGGCTTAAAAATCGCAACTGGCGGGAGGCAGACCAGTTAGCTATTTACAAGTATGACCGAGTAGTTGAACTAGGGTCTACCGAGAAACAACTCCAACTAAGTGGTCAGAGCGGGACTTGAACCTGCGACCTCCGGATTTCAAGTCCGGCGCCCTAACCGCTCGGCCACGCGGGAGAGCTAGCGACAGTTGCTTACTCTCCCGCCGGGCAACCTCTCAATAAGACGCGCGTTTGATTCAACTAAACTTCAGCTATAATTTATAACAAATTAATTTCTGTACTCGAATCGCGGCTTTTCAACAGGACCATCAGGTTAATTGCCATCAATCTTCCAAAGCCCCAATTTTTAGGTACATTTAATACGACCGTTCGAAATTCCTCATCAGGTAATTAACAAAAGCAAATACTGTTGTGTTTATCGCCCTGAGAACAGCAGTCGATGGAAAGTTGGTGTCAAGACATCAATTAAAGGGATTTTTACAGGTGTCATAATTTGTACACCGTTGTTACCCCGTTAATACGACCACATGTTTATACCCTTTGTTTTTCGTCAGTCTGTTAAATTAACTCCACTCACGTCTGAAACGGATCCTCCTTGCTTTACCATAACGGCCTTTCCTGAATATTCGCACACGACGTCTGCCAACAAGCTTCACTCTAACTCGTCTACGTCGGACGCGTATGCTGCAACGAACCCGGCGCCTGACGCGCATCCATCGCTTCTTTCGCCTTAGGTACCATACCTTTCTGCGCCGTCTGATTCGTATTCTTTTTCCTCCCACTTTGCAAATCAATCTGACACGTTTTACTTTCCTCCACTTTCGTCTTCTTTTCAGATACCACTTTCGACCGAATCTTCGAAGTCCGCACCATTTTCTTCTGATACGGACTCGCCATCGCCTCCCAAAGCGTTTTATTTTCCTGTATTTTCGCCTGATTAAAATCCTTAACCTTCGCCTGAACCTACGGATAGGTTTCCTCTTTAGGCCGAAGAAGTATTTCCTTCTTATTTTTACAAGGCGTCGTCTACCACGGTATCGGATATATCTCCTACCTGGATTAACCAAGAAAGCACTTTTTAATAACAATCATTCAAAATATTTAAATAGGAAAACAGCGACAATAAGAAGGTAGCAGCATTCGCTGGATATGTTGTCTTATTTCAGTAAGTGAAAGGTAAGTTTCTAAATAAACAGATGTGCTGTGTCATCAGGCAGGTAAAATGCTGAATTAACAAAGCCTAAGTCAAATTCAACGGCAATCGGAATCTGATCACGAGGTCTTGTGTTTAAGGAAATTCAAAGAAAATATTATTTCAATTAACTTAAATCCAAATGAGGATAGGACAACTGTTGGTAAGAGAACATTTACAGTACAGTAAAATCCCGTGTGCGAGAACCTGCATGCTTTGAAGTCTGGCGAAATATAGGTTCTTGTATTTTGCGGTAGTTATTGGAAATTTAGGATAAGTAGTTCTTAATTAGGTTCTTAATTAATTTATATGAAGGAGATATAGTTACGCATTGATTACCAGAATAATGCTATACATGAACAATTACTCGATTCTGATTGGCTGAGAGCAGTGCAGTTCAAGTGTAACACCAGTGCAAAAAGTGTAACACTAGTGCAAAGCGTGTACCACCAGTGCAAATTACACATCGTAATTCTGGATTATGATTGCCTGGAATACAATAGGAAATTTTCTAAGCCAATGATATCACGTAAAATGATGACGAGAATTTTGCGCGGAAACTTTGAGTTTGAGTTGAGTTTTTCAAAAAGCTGAAATTGCACTCGCCGAAGCGGATCGCGCAATTTCAGCTTTTTGAAAAATTCACTCGTGCAAATTAATTCTAAATTGAATTCGAAACCGTATGATTACCTATACAAATACATTAACTTGGGTTTGGTCCTTGAATATACAGTATTTATTCGTAACTGTATCATGGTTCCTCCGTGGCTTAAAATGTTCATGATAATTTATTTGTAACCCACATTCAAGAACCTGCTTGATCTTGCTTGGCTAAACAGGTTCTTATATTTTTTGCGTATTAAAATGGCAAATTTCTGCCAGCAGGTTCTTAAACCGCTAGATTCTTACACGCGGGTTTTTACAACTTTCATCGATTGTAATTGTTGTTTGTGTTAAGGACATGGTCTACTTACGTTTTCCTCGTCTGCCACGCCTTCGACCTGAGATCAAATAAAGACAAGATTGTATAAGTCGAAAAACAAAATACTCAAACGAAACAAGATGTCCTTAGGAAACGAAGAAACCAAAAGAAAAAAAAACACGAGTATTTCCTGTCATTTTAACGCCATTTATCCCATCAATTGGGCAAATTAGACAATCCTGACGACCCTTTCATTTGCTCGACTTTAATTCGGTGGCCCACAGATGCTGGGTGACGAGTTTCTGTAGGAAACTACGAGCTCCAGTCAAGTAAAAAAGACCATATTCGTATTCTCGGTATTGGACTGGAACTAGCTTGCAATTGAGGCTCATGCGGGGGAATATCATTAAAACGAGGTTGATGTCATTTTGCATTTGAAAAGACTGCCCGCATTAGCCTCAGTTGCAAGCTAGTTCCAGTCCAATACCGAGAATACGAATATGGTCTACTGTCTGACACCGGCAAGGACGCAAATCATTGTGTACTTACGCCATCTTCGTCTTCGTCTTCTCCTTCGTCTCCTTCTTCGTCGTCTTCGTCGTCGACGCCGCCTTCGGCGTCTTCTTCTTCGCCTTCGACCTACAAAACATTAACGTAAATGAGGTTAAAGTTGTGAGTATGGAGCCCTACAAGGTTCGGTGAGTTAAGGTGTGACAGAAAGGTCATATCTTTTATATATCACAATTAGATGCGTACGAAAAACACGGAAAAACAGCCAAAAATAAGACTTCAGGGTTGTCATAATGTACAGCGGAAATATGAAGTTAATAAATCGAAAAATAAGCTGGTAATGCTATTTTGTAATGATGACTTCGCAATGACCGACAACTGACAACTCACTGACAACTCGTGAAAAATCAGTTAGTGAAAATGACGAGCAAGCTACAAAAGGGATATGTTATATTCAATCTTTACTGAGACATCTCAAATCATGACCGTGCTACTAACTTCTTTACTACAGATTACAATTCCGCTCTCTGCGAAATCGGTTATTGTCTCCTCACCTCGCAGGCGACGTTTTCTTCCATATCGCACACGCTTACTTCTCAGCCATTTTTGTCGGAATCTAATCCGGTACCGTCTTCCATTTCTCTTTACTAAAAGTTTGCGTCCTCCATAACGCATGAAATAGACACGTCGACGTCTGACAGGGATCAATCTTTTACGGAACCGCAAATATATCCTCTTACCGCGGCGTATCACGCTTGTCCATTTTCGGCGGAATCGTACCTGGTACTTGGAAGTTCTTGTGAAGACAGGCCACCTTCGGCCGCGATAGATAACGCGGAACTTCCGGCCGTATCGTCTAATGCGAAGCCATGACCGACCGTATTTCAAGTACAAAATGCCACGCCTTCGTTTTAATGGTCTCCATCCTCTGTTAAAGTACACTCGAGATCGTCCCCCACGTCTTCGGACGCGGTAGCGGCGTCTTCCGTATTTCACAGTCCATTGTCTTCTCCATGCTCTCACGCGTCGGAGTTTACCGCGGAACCGGATTCTACGAACACGCCATCCTAGGAAGTGACGACAGCAATTTTGAACTGATGGGATTAGAGTTTTCCGAACGAGCAAGTGTTACTGTCCAGCTTAGAGAATAAAATAAAACTTAGGTATTGCCGTTTCCCATAACTACAAGGAACCTAGTTTGGCAAAAAGTACTTTAATTGCGTACACGGTCGCAAAATCTGAGGAAAAAAACTAAACGAACTGAATCGTGAGAATAGATGATCATTAGTTCACCAGCTGCTTCGTACCCAGGCATTCCTCATAAGGGAAAACTGCAAAATACATGACTAAAAGAAGACGAGAAGGTTCGAGTTAGAGTCCTAAGTATTAACCGCTCCATGTGACTATCTAGAATACATGGTATGCATACTTTTTCGGTATCGTCTTCTTCGACGCCTTCTCCGTCTACGCCTTATTCGACGGCGTCTGCGTCGCCGTCTTCGACGTCGCCGTCTTCGTCTCCTGCTTTTTGTTATTCTCCTTCCTATAACCAAAAAGCTGTCAATAAATGCGGAAAATTCCAAACACAGTTACTTTACCCCTTCTTAATCGGTACATATGTCTCCAAGGAAGCTGACATATCCCAGCTTTCATCTCTCCCTCTCTCTTGTTCTAAGAATGTCAACAACCCGTCAGGTTCCGCGAGATGAGTTTCTTATAAGATAACCTTCTAACTCCATAGTGGAAACCTTCGTTAGATTATTCTTATTTCTCTCCCTCTCTCTAGTTCTAAGAAGATCAACACCCTGTCAGGTTCCGCGAGATGAGGTTCTTGCAAGATAACCTACTAACTCCATAGTACAAACCCACGTTAGATTACTCTTATTTCTCTTCGTTTATCTTGTTCTAAGAAGACCGACACTCCGTCAGGTTCCGCGAGATGAGGTTCTTACAACATAACCTACTAACTCCATAGTACAAATCTACGTTAGATTACTCTTATTTCTCTTCGTTTATCTTGTTCTAAGAAGACCAACACTCCGTCACAAGATAACCTTCTAACTCCATAGTGGAAACCTTCGTTAGATTATTCTTATTTCTCTCCCTCTCTCTTGTTCTAAGAAGATCAACACCCTGTCAGGTTCCGCGAGATGAGGTTCTTGCAAGATAACCTACTAACTCCATAGTACAAACCCACGTTAGATTACTCTTATTTCTCTTCGTTTATCTTGTTCTAAGAAGACCGACACTCCGTCAGGTTCCGCGAGATGAGGTTCTTACAACATAACCTACTAACTCCATAGTACAAATCTACGTTCGATTACTCTTATTTTTCTCCCTCTCTCTTGTTCTAAAAAGATCAACACCCTGTCAGGTTCCGCGAGACGAGGTTCTTACAAGGTAGTTAACCTAATAACTCCATAGTACAAACCTACGTAAGATTACGCGTATTTCAAAGGATATAAGTTCTACTTACCTCGACGCCCTCTATAACGTCGACGTCGCCTTCTTAGTCGAACTACGAAAAAAACAACAATACCTCAGGACTTTACAAGCTAGCAAATACAAATACTTACGAAGGATAAATAAGAGGTTATAAAATTGTTACTGCGTTTCGAATTTCTAACAAGCAACGACGAAATACTACTGCCCCAAGGTCTTCCAGCATTGTCTCGAACCCATTTAGTTTGCTATAGGCCAGTCTTTCTCGACAGAGCTGTGATCTCATAGCTATTTTAGGAAACATTGTTGTTCAGCGATCTCTCACGATTAAACAGTAGACGAAAAAAAGGGAATTTAGGTGTACTGATGCAAGCTTTTCGCATAATTCTAACCTTGAGAAAATAATACTGGAACAATTGAGCAGTTTTGGTCTGGGCAAGGAGCTATGTAATTTCTGTAACGGCTTAATTTGCGCAGACAACCAACGGACAAAGAAATTTAATCACTTTATATTTAGAGAGGATATAACAAATGTCCATTTTAACACAGAAACTAGCCATCCTTACTAAAAACGGAAAGCAAAAATTGAAGCATACAATGATGCTATAGCAGCCTATAAGAGCCTCAGCCTAAAGAAAAAATACTTCAATTATTTAAAAAAAGAGCGAAACTTTGAGGATTAATCAATCATTTTAAAAAAGAGCGGAACTTTGAGGATCAATCGTACCTTTGATCGGTCTGGAGATTGGTCTCCATCTTCTTCCGTACCTCAGTCTCCATTTTCCCCTCCTTCTCTTTAACCAGCGTCGCTTTCCTTTGTAGCGGACATAACGCCGGATCCTGCATCCCAATGGCCTCCATTTCCTCCTGACGAACACCCGCCATTTCCCACGACGACGCACGATTCTTACACGGCGACGATTGAACACAACCTTCAGTGTAAACCGTGGAATGGTAATAAACCGTCTTGATATACGGACTTTCCAGTAACGGCCGATTCTACGTATCGGACGCCAAGCACCTCCGTAGAAGATGTATCGTCGTCTTCTTCTGAATTTTATTCTGACCCATCTGCGTCTGAAGTACAGAAGTAATCTTCGCCGCAGCTTGGGTATTCTGTACGAACGCTTTCCTATTTTAAACGACCATCTGCGAAGACGTCTTAACCGAAGTTTACGTCTTCTGAAGTAAACGAGCCGGCGTCGTCGACCTGCCGCAAAAGAGATCAATGCTATTCTTAAAAACAGACCGCAAGATAGAATTGAAGGGGCTTCAGGTTTCACTGATCGGTTGTATTCAATGAATGGATACTCTACCTAACAGTTCTTTTAGCCTGTAGGCTCCGACTTTGTTGATAATAATTACTTTCTATCTATCGTATTAATCAACTTCTTATGTAATTACTATCTTCCATGCAAATATTTTTCTTCCTAGCCAATAAAGATTATTGTGATTGTGATTGTTATTCATACATTGTCTCAGCGTTAGACTGAAAACGTTTCAGGCAAGAACAGCTCAACACACATTACACTGGCCCTTCCCTAGTGAGGTCTTTTCGCATATGTTCTCGTCTCCCTCATCACAACAGCGAATATTCACTGGGACACAAAATGCAAAAACTAAGCTTTGCAAACAACAGAGCCGGAGATTATTATGGGACTGGGCATAACACCTTTTTCCAAGTCAAACGTTTTTTAAGTGCTCACAGATAAATACTTACGCCGTGGGAACTTTCTTCTTCTTCTCCTTCCTTTTCGTCGGTAACGACCTGAAACAATAACGAAAAAAAATATCAACGGCATATCAGGCGAGTTTAGTCGAGCCATGCTTCGTATTTTCGCGAGACGTGGTCGAGCCAAACTATCCGTGGATAGACCAAACGGGCCTGATATGTGAAGCGTACCGAAAAAGGTACGATTAGTTGTTTACCGAACCCAAATTCCGCCAAGTGACCATGATATCGTGGCCTATGAGGTCAGTGTATTGATATCGCAGGATGTCAGGATAGTAGACACGGCTTCTGACTGGCTGTTTCCGGAATTGGGTATGGTTAAAACAAATATCTCAGCAAGAAAAACGGCAAGCAGATCACCGCTCTCTTTGGTTTCTACAAGTCAAAAGGTAAACGCGATATGCTATAAAGTTCTCTTAATATAATAAAGAGCTTATCATTATATTTTCAAGATACTTACGAAGTTTGATTTTCCTCCATCTATTTCCTAAACGAGCTTTCCATTTCCCACGTCTTCTCTTCAGCCAAACTCTCTTCTTTTTGTAAGTTACAAAACGTCGTATGCCACACATCATAGGCCTCCATCTTTTCTTAGTGAACAAACGCCATCTTCTGCGGACTCGCTTGATTTTCTTATAACGGCGACCGATACGAATCCTGAGCCTTAAGCGTCCAAGGCGTCTCCAACGCTTCCCGTATCGGTATCTCCAAGAACGTCCTCGACGTCTTAAACGACACCAACGTCTTCTTACACGGAGCTTCCACGTTTTACGTTTTCTTTTCACCCTTACATACTTCCTCTTGAAGCGTGCATATAAACGCCTTCTCATTCGGCGAATCCTGAAGACTTTTCCTTTGACTGTGGTCGTCCATATTCGGTATCTTCTGACGCGCCTTCTACGTCCACCGAGTTTGACGTATCGGCGCCGTCGACCTGCAGTGAGATTTTTTCAGAAAAAGAAAAGGTTTATAATCAAGAGGCCCGCCTTAAAATATACTGACGAAAGGAATTTGTTTCAGGAATGTAAATAATAATACCGTTCGTTCTGTAACCGTGCAAAGGGATCTATACGCCAAAAAGTACACAAATCTGGCTAAGAAACCTTCACTCAAAACTATTAAAAGAATAGTTTTAAACTGTGCGTTCCGCAATTTTAGGTCATTTTTCGGGTCAAATGCTCTATTTTTTCAAACGACATCTTCGACGACATCTGGCGTTTTTATGCCTTTCGGTTCGAGTCTACTTGAACTGGGTCATCCCGAAGAAAGCTAACCAATCAACATGTATACTGAGAACAGTGGACGGGTAGCTTTTTTTCGTGAAGGCAAATAACGGTCTCTTTGACTTGAAAACATAAAGTACTATTGATTCCTACTTTTGTGTGATATACACTCTACAGATTCAGTCCTAGACGGCGACCTCTCGTAATTATTAATTTCACTCGAGAAATTTAGCTTGAAAACTCGTTTTGCGACAACTAAACCGAAACATTTCAAAATAGAAAAACCGTAGCCACGACAAAACATATTAAAAAGTTATAAAAACGTTCACTGGCTCTATAAAGTTAAGACTTCCGAACTTTCGGTCGTCAGACTGCAGCCTGCCCTTCGATGGAAAAAAATAGAAAAAGTAACAACTACCAACATGTTCAGAAATATGTCGGACCATAAAAGGTGGTTAACAAAAATGTTAAACCAAACTTGTAATTCCCTCACCTCTACCAAGTGGGATGCGAGCTGATGCGTAACTTGGACCTCGTCTCTGTGGGCGACTCATGTATCTGATCCAATATGGTCTTCTACGACCAACATACCCGATCGCGGCAAGACTGCTTCTGAAGCTCAGTCTTATTCTTCGTGGATCGATGTGCAGCCTTTTGAGCACATATTTGTAGTATCTACCAAACCGATACGCCTCGTCTTGGATTGCAAGTACAACAATACACCTACAATTGCCAGAAAATGTTAGCATAAAGAAAAATGAAACTGAGACTATTGCATTACATCAAATGAGGTCGGATTTTCATAAATTGTATCGGATAAGGGTGATATTCTAGCTAGTTGTAGCTGTGTCTACAACAGGAACTTGAAACACTTAACAATCCCATGATGACGTATTTCCTAAGATTTTGTACAAACAAAAACAACAGCACAATTTATTTACCCCATTAGTAAGTAGTTTATAAATACAATTATTTCAACTGGTTTTTTGAAAAATTAAAAGATTATCAGCTCCCTGAGTAGAAATTGAACGTGTAATCTGTGATGAAATGGGGCTACGAGAAGACGTGAAGGCTGCCATGCGGTACTGAAACCGCGAAGGAAAGCTTGGTGGAAATCCTGAAAATCCAGCTTGCTGAAAACCAGGATTGAATTTCATTGCCTTATGAATTTAGCCTTGATGTTGGATGTGATGAATAAGAACCAGTGGTGCTCGTTGGCGTTGGACGTCTTGGCCTGCAAGCGGTTGATTTGAGGCTTCATTTGCACTGGTTTGGTTGGAGGCGTCGTTTGGAGTGTTTTCGTTTTGCACTTCTTATATCCACTGATAATGTGAGGCAGCTCTTTCCTTTGATTATCGTCTATTTCATCGTAGTCGTCTAACGAAGATTCGTGCATGGACTGTTATTTCACAGATGACATTGTGCGGTTGACCAGAATTCTCCACTTGTGACACCAATGTTTTCCTCATGCTGTGGTTCGAGAACTTCTTATTTGTCTTGAGACAGGAGGCCATAGATTTCGTGGTATTGCTGATGGTGTTTTGTCCCATGCGAACTTTGGTGTATTAGACATCTGTTGACTGAGGACGATTTATGACGCTCAGATAGAGAGGCCCTGTGTCCTTCATTCCCTGGGATCGCTTGCACAATCAAAGCTTGAAGAGCCACACTGGATCGGTTTTTCCGCCGTCGGTGGTATACATAACTTGTGGCGTAGTTCTTCGCCTGATAGACAGATCGCCGCTTCTTGTTTTGGTTGGACCTTCGCGGAACTCTACGACTTCAGTGCAATCTTCTTGTTGTCCTATCACAAGGTCCTCCACGTACACGTCGTGGTGTTCCTGGCTACCTCTAAGCCAAGTTGTTCAGTCAAGTTTTTAAAGTTCACATTGGTCAGTACCCTTCCATTGAAATACCCTAGCTGACCTTTCTCCGACAGAGCCGATTCCTCTTCTGGTGTTAATGGCTGTGCATAGTTTGGTCCCTTACCCTTTCCTTGCTGGCGCAGAGAAAGTCCCTTCGCATTGAGGATTTCTTGTGAGTTATGGACCCCTCTCGATCGCACGATACTCACTGGATAGCTTTGGTCCTTTAGCTGACGTTCAATTGTTCTTTGCATGATTTTCTGCGATTGAGGCTCGTAATCATGTCCGTCCCTTTCTTCTACTTCGGCGTAGAACTTTGCCAGGACCGTGTTTCTTCAAAATCTATACCGAAAGTTGGAAACGACTACCGGAAAAGTTGATTTTCAACCTGGAGGGGCTGGTCATCATCATTTAGAAACCGTAAGTAATTAAATTTATCCATTTTTCAAACTTAGCAAAGTCTTGGCCACAAAAGTTGCGAAATTTGCCCAATAATGGCTTTTTTGTCTTTCATTTTCCTACAATGTGATTGGTTAGTTTTAAAAAGCCTTAAAATCTGATTGGTTGTTTTGTTTTAGCGTTCCACTCTCAATGGCCAGAAACAAGATGCGATTTAGAGTACAAAATAGCGCGATTCGGGAATAAATCGCCCTGCTGAGAACGAATCAAATTTCAAGGATAACCAGTGATTTTAAAATGGATATAATAAAAGATGTAATCAAACTGGGACTGTGAAAATAAATTTTATCATCAGAAATCAACAGCTAAAAGTGGTGAAAACAAACTTACCCTCGTCTGATGCGGTAAATAAATCTCTTGAACCTCTTTGCCTGATAACGGCTGCCATGTGTGTCAAAAGACCTCCTTTGTACAACACGCCCTATTGCAGTAAAAACATCAGCAATAAGATTTAAAGAAAAACACGACAGGACAGTCTATATCATCATTGATATAATCTAGACCATTGATAATTAGCTTGCGAATTCAAGAGGCTAGAATCGAAAACCACAGCATAAGGGTGACACCACACATCTAAGTACAAAGATACAAATAGTTTTTGAGGTCATGCTACTCTTGGTACATTGAGGGCTCACCAGTGTTGCGGTCGATAACACAAACGTCAAAACCACGCTTGGGCAGAGAATCTCTTTCGAAGCGTACCAAAAAGGTAGGAATAGCTTTATTAACTATAAGTCCTTACCCGTCCGGCGGTTGATAACGATAGAATTAAAACCACGCCTACGCAGAGAATAATCTCTTCTGAAGCGTACTAGAAACGTAGGAATAGCTTTAACAACTATAAGTCCTTACCTGTCCTGCGCTTGATAACGATAACGTTAAAACCACGCCTGTGTAGAGAATAATCTCTTCCGTTGACTCTGATGTAGGCCCGCGAGCGTCCATACAAAGTACGTCCGCGCTTCTTATCAACAAAACCTTGACTTTCCACTCTCACTCTTACATATCCTGTACATAATAACAAAAAGAAGCACGTTTATGCGGAAGTCGAAACTCGAAGATATTCTGATCTCTCAACTTTCCAAATGTATTTTAAGAGAAACTTGGTATAAAGAGGAAACTTACTTAAATATGACAGTGGCTTCCCTCGAAATATCTGATTACTAACTTATTCCCGACAGCCGAGTATTTGGTGAAAAAAAATGTTGTAAAAAAATGTTAGCAATTTTAACAGTCTTAGACGGCGACTTACCATAATTATAAATGTCACTCTGTCACTTTTTTCATTTTTATCCATCGAAGGCTGTAGTCTGACAGCCGAAAGCTCGAAAGTTTTAACTTTATTTAGCCAATGAATTTTAATGTAAACCGAAACCGTTGAAAAGAGTACAAAATTTAGGATCGAAACTAACCAATCAACAAATGGCAAAGTTTCCTGAGAGGTCTGCGAAAGTACACGCTTTCGTGTTTTTTTTTTCTTTCTTTTGTTCTGTTATAGAGCGATTGTTTTTATTCTTTAATGCTACAGCGATCTTTAAAGAAAGATCGCTATCCTTGTACTCAAGTAACGTTCTGATTGGTTTTCTCTTTACCAAGCGGCCCGTTTGAGTAGTTGCACTGCAATACCCGATGATAAGCTGCCTATAGACAGGGTCAAAATGATATTGTTTTGATTTGAAGTTTTGAAGAAGAGCATAACGTCTGCGCAGTTTCGCGGTCATCATAGGTAGCAAAACCAATAGAAACAATTCTTTTTTTTTTATGCTATTGAATGTCATTATTTGAATTTTTCAAAACAATGCGTCCATGTTTAAATAACTATCGTTCCTCTACACTTGAGAATTAATTTTTTGCTATGGGGATATTGGAAAAATGTAATTGACACCATTTTCCAATCAGTGTCTCTGATTACACTTACAGTACTAAATAGGACGATTTGTAATACTGAAAGATTCCATATTTAGGGAAACATCTTTATCGTTGTTTTGCTTTATGAGTATCTTACCCACTCAAAGTAGGAGTTTTAGAAATCAGTTTGTGCCTCATGAAAACTCTACTTTTTGCTTACGAAATCATAAGTTCCAATCGTTCAAAGCTCTTATTCGCCTTACTAATCGCGATACATATCTTTTAATGTCAGTTGTAAGAATTTGTTCTAACATGGAGACAATATCTCGTTATTCCTGTCATCAATCGGCATAACATTTACTGATATTGCAAGGAGAATATGGATGTTTCTCATTCAAGATATTTGGAGGTGTTTGGGGATCATGGTAGTAAGTACATACCTCTTCGCCGTCGCATTCCCCATCGCCTTCGACGTCTTCCTCGCCAGCGTCGTCTTCCACCTCTTCTACGTCGTCGTCGTCGTCGTCGTCTTCGTCGTCTTCTTCTGCGTCGTCGTCTCCTTGCTCGTCTTCTTCTCCTTCTTCGTATTCGTCTTCTACGCCTTCTCGCTGCAAAATAAATGCCCAGGTCTGTTACGACCTTTTTAGAAGTCGTAACAGCGATTATGCTCACAACTTTCAGGGTAAATGAAATCATATTAAACCTGAGAATTGGAACTAAGTTAGAATTGTCCCACACTCAACTGGCTGAGGGATCTACATTGTAGCTCAACGCACTAGTCGAAGAAAAAGTATGAATCCGGCATCATGAGCGCGAAAACGCATCCAAGCAAAATCACACTTTAATTTGGTTTCACTGGATCCTAACTGATTTGAAGACAATTATTTGGTAATTGATTGGCTTAGGGGACAGTGTCTCTTCCTAATTTCCATATTATTGCCAATCACCACAACATATACAAATAAATCGGATATAAAGATTCTGCCAAGCCAATGAAAATTGCCATTCTGTTGAAATTTCACATTTTTCAATTTATTATTAGGAATATTAAATGTAGAAATGACAGAAAATTGTAGAAAACTCGGCAATAAAATCCGAGTTCCATCCAGATGGGATTCGAACCCACGACCCTCCGTGATCTAGCCGGACGCTCTAACCACTGAGCTACTGGAGACTCTATGGTGAGCAAGGGTGAAATGTGGGTCTTTGACTGGAACCGCATCGCGCAGTCACACAGCCAAAGAATGACAGGTATTTACCAAGGGTCTTTTTTTTCTTTTTAGTTGATATTTTTTTGCCTTCATTATTCTTTCATTTCGAAGATAATGAAGTAACTTTATAGCAAGCTGCCAGCCAAACTTATTAAATTACGATTTCTGTAAGCCTGTTTCACGGATATTTTTAGACGATTGTAAGGCTACGCAAACGCTAAACCATACAAACAGAGGACGGTTGCTTTTGGAACTCAACCAACTCAGCCCTTCAAGTGATGTTATTTTAACTGTTCACTTACACATTCGACGCGGTCTTCTCGTTTTTATTTTCCTTCTGCGAGTCCAGTGGCCATGGTATCTTACCCGGACCGTCCTTCGCCTTCTCCTTACTCGCAGGAAACGACCGTGATATCTTATGCGATATTTTCGGCGACGAATAACCGGCTTCCACTTGCGCCCTAGCATCATGTACAGCCGTCTCTTCATCATCATCATACGCGCCCAGACTCGTCTGAACTTAATCATCAACAGATTCGCCTTGACTCGCAGACGTTGCAACCGTCGTCGATATTTTAAATACCAGCGACCTCTACGCTTCACAATAGGTTTCCATTTGCTTCCAAACCGGATGAACCAACTTCCGCGTTGTTTTTTAGCTCGACGCCATCGTTTCATGTAGTATATTTTCACATGTCGCCCGTTTCTGTTTAGTTTGTATCTCTTTCTGTGAATCGTCAGGTACCATGTTCTCCCTCCTTTTCTCAAGCGTCGGTAACGTCCTTTGAAATAGACTCTTTTGCTAGCTGATTGAGTGAAAGACAAGTGATATCAAGTAAGACAACGATACTGCCGCTAGTACCGTCAGCTGCTAAATCCTCTACTGCTTTATCGCAATTTCGGAAATTAAATAATCAGTCTGACTTAGCAGGCTCCCAGTACAATTGCTGCAGTATTTTAGCAGCGTTAAGGGACGTATGCACAAAATATCAACATAATATTTATTATACCTAGATAAATTAGACGTAGTAGATATCATTATAACATATTCTCACTTTTGATGTATTATTTTTAAGCCTTTTGTATTTTTTAAATTTGTTTGTGTTGACTAATTTTATCATGAGCGTTTGGCTCGAATGAATAGGCAACTACCCCGTGTCACGACTTTAAATAAATTATTACTATTACTACTGGGTGAGTCTATTAATTCCCATGTACATATCTTAGTCAAACATTGGCTAAACCTCGAATGCTCTTGTTACAAGAGTTTATATTATTCAGCATTAACTGCTCTGGAATCTTAAAATAATGGGTTGAGAAGATAAATCATTTTAATTGTGACAATTAACACAATTGCGTCAAAAAATAATTGGGCCATTAGTATTGTTTGAAAAAGCCTTTGCTTCACTTAATGATTGACTTTCGGTTTAAAGGTACTTTATCCTGCCCCTGTTCATAATGTATAGCTCACAATAAATACTATTGTTTGCTCTGTTTGCTGAGAAGGGCTTTGACAAGGAATCAACAAACTCTCTAATTCTTCGGGTTGACTTTAGCTATGTGGCTGGCCACATCGCCGCTTTAATAATCATTTCAATCCAGTGTCAATTATAAACGAATGAAGGAAGCCCTACTCAACAAAGTTGAGGGTAAAAATCCTCATCTCATAGACAAAGGTATATGTGGCTAGGATAAGGGTGGGGGGGGGGGGGGATGGGGAAAACAAAGTAGGAGACGATCCCTCTATGCGGTCAAGTCCAAAACCACATGGCATGGATACACCGCCTAGAGGGTTCCCAGAATGTTCCAATATGTTGCAAACCCTATCCCCCACCCACCCCTAGCCAACATAGCTGGTTAAGTTTAAACATTAACAGAGGGCAGCATAATTTTCATTAATGTTCATTGTCTGGACAATAAATAATTTAACCAACACTCTAAATTCAAGTGATTGGTTCAGTTCTTCGTCATGGCAAAAGATCATCGGCTCCTCAAATATCATGAACTGGTCGTTTAAATTTGATAACAAAAGAAAATAAGGAAATTATCACCACAGGGAATTACAAAAACACTTACGTCTTCGTCGACGAAGTATTCTCCTTCGTCTTCTTCTTCGTCGCCTCACTCGACGAGCTGAAGAGGTTTATTTTTGACAAAAACATATATATGAGAAAGTGAAATATTAAAATGACGGGAGCAATGAATGCCAGGGTTTCCATCTCAGTAACATTGTCATTATGAGATATCAAGTAAATTAAAGAACTCATAATACCAAAACTAGACATTATTGAGTTTGCCGAAAAAATACAACAAAAAGCGACCCCCAGTATGAAAGCTTATAATTTTAAAAGAGGAAAACTTCTTTGAATAAACCTGTGGTTCTGTTTTAAAGAAAAATAAAAAGTACTGTTAGTCGACGTTTCGATGCATCAAACTCAACTCAACAACTTTGACTTCAGCATTAACGACCTCAATCTTGAGAATGATGCTTGATGCATCGAAACCTCGATTGTCATTGCTTTTAAACTTTCTTGTCAAATGCTTTAACAAGCAACTCATCATTCATTGTGTTTTTAGACATGGAAATGCGAGGACCCGCTCACAACCAGCACTACTGTTTTTCGGCTTTTAACGTTACGGCCGTATTTGGTTAGGTCAGGGTTTAAAATATTTCTTTTGAAATGAAGTATTCGTATCTGTTTTTGCATATAACCTTTTTACAAAACAGATGTTTCGGTTGCAAAACTATTGTTAGGCATACTAGTATCTTGATGGTCCAGTTGGATACCTTCATCTTTTTCAAAAGAAGGGGGATAAACCTTCAATATATTAGAAAACGAACTCTTAAAGCAGAATACCTCTGTAAAAGCGAATGCTGTAATTGTTTTCAGTATTATTTCATGTCTAGCTAAACGCTGTCGCTTTCTCTTGAATTACGTGACATTTTTAGGCCTTTTTACAGTACGTAACATTTAAATAAAATACGTACGTCTCCGTCTTCGTCTTCTTCTACGTCGCCGTCGTCCTCTTCTTCTTAATCCGTACCTTCTTCCTCTTCTCCTTCTTCTTCCTCTTCTTCTTAATCCATACCTTCTCCTTCTTCTTCTCCTTCTTCTTCCTCTTCTTCTTAATCCATACTTTCTTCTTCTTCTCCTTCTCCTTCTTCCTCTTCTTCTTAATCCATACCTTCTTCTTCTCCTTCTTCTCCTTCTTCGTCTTCGTCTTCGCCTTCTCACTCGCCGCCTCTTCCTTCTCGTTCTTCTCCTCCTCGCTGTGATAAAAATGACACCAAAGTGACATTTCATAACATAAGCCGCGCAAATTTTCGGGAACTTACACCTGGTGAGAACACTGAGGATGCTGGCGGCAATTTATTTTTCAGACGGAATCTTTGTGTAACTTTGGTGATTTCACCAAAAAGAGATAAGGGAAATGTACTTTGTACTTTTTTTTCAAACAAGAAGAAAACGTAGAGGTAACAACAGACCACTGGCAATCAAAAAAGCGAATTCACAGCCGTAAACCAGATCAGATTGTCCTTTTTTTAGGAAATGACGGCAAGGTTTTGTATGTTGACATCCTTTCAGAAAACACCCTATAAGAAAGCGAATGCTCAATCCTGTACTTCTATTAAACAATTAGATTATGAGCTCGAGATTTACGAGGGTGCAGACTATAGCACTATTCTGAAACTTTCATTACATCTTATATGTGGATATCAGTGTGATAAAGCCGTGACTTAAAAGTCAAATGAACCAAAATTTAGACATCTTATCTTCAGCCATTTTGTAGCGAAATGTTTAAAAAAAAAACATGTAAAAAGGAGCTTATGCGGAAATTTTTTCTTTCTGAAACGTGAAAAGGAGTAAAAAAGTTAAAAGTACGAAGACAGCGGATGGCTTCACGAAAACGTTTCCAAAATGACCGCGCACTTTAATGGAAGGAATGGAACTGAGACTCTGCTTTGTGACGTCACTGTTGTCTTGAACATTGCTGCGTTTCTGCGTCAGTGAGTCTTTCGTGGGGAAGGTTTTGGATCTAAATACAAGCCTTATTTTACTCTAGAAATGGCCGAGGCTTTCGCCCGCTTTCGGCAGGCATTATTCGCTTGTTTTTTGTTGCCGGCTTGCAACGTTTCATAGTGAAGTTAAAAATCGTCGGTACCGCGTCTTTCTTGACTACAAGTTGACGAAGCTTGAAAGAGGGTCCCAACAAACTCCTTACTACAAGATTTTGCTCAAAGCTGTCTTTGGTAAAGTGTTTTACACAAACGTGCGCATGTTTCGAGGGCACGAAGCATTCTCTTTTCATTTTGATAAGCCATTAATTATCTCTTAAGTTTTGGGTCCTGGGGGAACTTGAAAGTGTTAACTTTTGATTTTGAGTGGTTTTCCTCTGAAGTTCACTGTGAACTTCAAACCAAAACAGTTTCAAATTTCCCGCATTTCTTGAGCTCACCAATAGTGACGTCACAAGTTTTATTTCCAACAATTATCCGACAATTTTCCCGAGCACTCTACGATTATGAAGAATAAAAAACAATGATTTTAACATTCCAATATCTCCGCAATGCTTCGTCCAATTCGTTTGAAACTTCAGAATATGTTTATTTCATACTCAATGAACACATTGAATTCAAATGAAAAAAAAAATGTCTAAGTTTTGGTTCATTTGACCTTTAAAATGATACCTGTGAAGTGATATGATATCATTTCACTGCAGCGAAATGATATCATACCACTTCGCGGTTGAATTGTCCAATCAAATAGACTGTAATAAACTGGTTGGACCAATCAGGTAGCAAGTTATATTTTAGCTGGCGCCAAATTTGGCGGGAAGAATTTCTCTGCAGTTTTATCCGCGAAATGGCCGCTTCAAGATTTGTGAGCGTTTCCTGTGAAGATATATCTCAGTTTCTCGAAGAGAACGAAAACAAGAACACGGCAAGAAAAACCTCTCAAGATGTAGCGTTCTTCAAGACCTTTTGACCGAATGAGAACGCAAATTTACAGGACCATTGTAAGAGAAAGATACGCTTCAGCTTGCCCTCTTTCTTGTATGTATTCACTGATATTAAAGGCAACTTTCTTGTACTTTAACTTGGTGGCTTGATATTTTTTAAGCATGTAATATGCTTACTCGCTCGAAGACTCGCTCGTTCGCGATATGGTATTACAAACGCGTGAACAAAAACGATACCAGGCTCTTAATATGTATTGTTACATGGCTTAAGTTTGTAACCGATATAACGCGCTCTCCGATTGGCTAGTTCTAGGGCATTATTCCCCCGTAATGCCCACGGGCCGATTACGGGCCTGCAAAACCAAAGCAAAACGCCATATAATAAACAACTTATTAACCTCGAACGTTTGGTATTTGCGGGAAAATCTCAAACCTCGCCCTTGCAGTATTAATCTCGCTATTGCTCGGTCAATTCGGCAAGGTCTCGATTTGAAACTTTGCTGTAAAGACCTCAATCTCGGATAATAAGGAGTTAAAAATCTATATTTATCTTACCTCTTTTGGGTCTACCGTATCGACCTCGATATCGCACTCTGAAACGTCTACCTTTCCTCTTTACCACCAATCGCTTACTGCGGTATCGGATGGTATACCGGGGACGTCGTTTCACGCGCAACCAGCGTCGTTTAAAGTAGATAGAGTATCTTCGTCCAATACACTTAAACGGTCGCCACTTCCCTCGGAAACGGATTCTGAAAGTGCGCGAAGTCCTAGGCAGGCGGATGTAACGTTTGTTTCTGCGTATCGTCCACTGCCGTCCGCGGCGATAGATACGTTGCCATGTTCCAATGTAGACATACCAGATGTTTCGGATACGTTTCAGGGGTCTAAATCTTCCACCATACTTGATCCTCATTCTTCTTCCACCTCGGCGGATTCTGTATCTTATTCCTTTCACTTTAATAACAAATCGACTCCTCCAACGTCTTAAAACACGTACGCGTCCCTTGAAACGGATTCCTCTTCGTCTCCAGCCTAACAAAAACAACCACGAGTAGATGAAATGATGATTGTGCAATGGCAAAACATTCGCGTTCCATATTCTTCAACGAGACCATATTATCATCGACATTACTTTCCAGATCTACACTGTCACTTGTTGCTTCGTTTTTGTTTCATAATCTGAGAAAAACGACGGTGGGAATAAATTGTCGCATTATATTTCCACGATATAATGCCGGTCCGAAACTTTTGTCAATTGGCTTCAAATGAATCTAATTTGAATGGAAAAAGTGATAACAGCCAATCTTGCACAAGCTTATAAGTTTAGGTGTTACTCACACGACTTTGCTCCATGTACAAAACATTTTTAAGGACAGAAGGGAACACGAAAACTTTTTGTGCTCCGTTAATTTAAGGGTCCCTTAACATTCGATTCCAAGAACACCTCTTTACTCCATGTATGATACAAGGTCAAGCGGTTTCAAGACCTTTCCTAAAATCCTCATGCATCAATCACAAAAGCTCTATCTGCTCTCCACTTCACACACTGTTTGATTGACGGTTCTCAGTTTGAGACAGGAAGGGCCTCGCCCCTATGTTCATCATCATCATCATCATTAGTCCTTATTGCCCCCAGTGTGGCATGTTAGGTTGTATTTTGATGGAATGGAAAGAACACTACTTTTCACACACGACCTCTTGTAAAGTTACCTCTTGTGCGCCTGGTTTTTCTCTTTCTTCTTCTTCGCCTTCGTCTCCTGCGTCGCCGTCTTCTACGTGTCCTTCTTCGCCTTCTTCGTCGATTGCGACGTCTTCGACGTCGTCGTCGTCTTCTTCGTCGCCTTCTCCTTTTCATACGCTTATACCAACGCGGTCTTCTTCGAGTGCCTAAAAGCACAAATCGTTTTAGGTAATCAAGTCCATACAACGAGAAGATGAATTACTCACTAACAAGCCAGATAAAAAACTTCTTTTTGTCGCGGTAAACGCATTAAGGTAAGTTGCCTTAATGTATTCCCTGTCCCTACTTTTCCTATGGCAATATATCTTTGTAATGAACGACACTGTATTTATACCTAATGGTACCTTTCTGGCACGCTTCGGTGGCATATTGGGCGAGTTTGGTCGAGCCATGACGAGATCACTCGAGCCTAATATGCCGCCGAAGCGAATCAATAAGGTACGATTAGGTATCTACCGTACCCATGATATCATGGCCATATCAGGTCAGTGACTTGATATCGCAGGTTATCAGGACAGTAGACACGGCTTCTGACTGGCTAACTGCAAATTTGGGTACGGTGAAACACAAGATCAACCCTCCATCGTTGTTGTTTTCAACGGAAGACGAAAGTATCAGCTCTATGGAAACTGTTGGGCAGAGTCAGCGGACAAGTGAAACAGTTAGCTACTTATCAACTTGAAGTTAATTAAGGTCAATTAACCTCCGGTGAGAGTTTGTGAAACTGACGTCTTCTCCAGCCCTTTAATTGATTTTATTCCTCTGTCCCACTAGCCTTTGACTATAAACACTGACCAAGGGTAAATCAAACATTATTTTTTAGCTTATGGCATTATTTCCTAGTCAGGACGAGGAGGACGACTGAGCGAGTTCTTGGCTCTGACGCCCAAAACGTCAGCTCCGTAAACTCGCTATGGCGGCTAAATTTGAAAGCGGAAGCGTCACCGATTGTGTTTCACGATGCGCTTTACTCAAGCGGGCTTGTAGCACTTTCAAGGCAACCAAATGAGAGTTTGGAGGAGGACAAAATCATAGGACATATTACTTTCCAGCAAAGGGCTAGAACATTTTGTTAATGCGTGACTACATGTTTAAACTACCACTCACGTCTTCTACGCCTTCTTTTAACTCTCCTGACTCTCTTCCATCTCTTGTTTACTCTTATCCGATATCCTCTTCCCCTTCTTCCTCTTCTCACGCGGTATTTTCGTCGACCCACTCTTATGTAGCGCCTTCTGCGCTTCGTGATTCGTCTCCATTTCCTTCCTATTCGCATGCGCCAACGCCTTCCACGACACCTCACAACTCGTGTGACGCCTTTGAAACGGAATCGGAGTCTCCACCTCAGTCGCACCCATCGTCTTCTCCAACGAATATAGCGCCGTCCGCGGCGACGTACAACTCGAACAGGTTTTCGTCCTATCTTTACATACCATTGTCTACGCCTTCGATAAATGGGTCTATATCGCTTGAACAGTTTGATCCTAAACCTGCGGCGTTTGAATCGGGGGATTGTTATTCGCTTTCTCTTGTATCGGATCGTATATCGTCGGCGAGATATTACACGACGGTAACGGCGGCGGAAGCGTAACTTAACAACTCGTTTTCCTGCAAAATATTTCAATAATATTTAACAATAACGCAAGCATTCAGTTTCCATACCAATTTATCTGCCAATTGGGTTAAGAAAAACTGGTGGTGGACAAGGGTGTCTTGCAATAGCTGGGTTACAGCTATATAGCGATGTCTCTTATCTAGTAGTGCGTTTACAACTCAACCTCATACAGGGAATTCTTAAATCCTTACGAGCTGTACGGTCTGAGTGTATTTTGACATAAGCTTGAAATAAAAATTCATCTTCTTCCTTTCACTAAACCATTTCATACTCACGTCTTCTTCGTTGCTTCCTTTTTCGTCTTCTAATAATCCTTCTTCGTCGCCTTCGTCGCCTTCTCCTTCGTCGCCTCCTGCGTCTACGAAGTCGTCTCCTTCTTCTTCGCCGTCTACGGATCCTGGATCGCCGGCCACCTTGATAGACATATTGTAGTCTCAATTAAATGCCCCATAATTAATAAACTCTGGTCTGATCCAGAGACACGATCAGAGCCTGTTGATGCCATGACGTAAGGTATCTAAGACTATTGCATGTATTATCGTTACTCACGTTGTCTCATTTTCTATTTCGTGAGCTGTTAATAATTCTGGATATTTTGTCACCTGTTGAGCGCTGTCGCATAGGTATGTCCTCTGTTGACAACGTTAAAAGTAAAAATAAAGGTCTGCATACGAGCTAAGTGGCCCACCAGGCCGAAGCTGATCCCGGTTTCCGTAGCATGAAGCGACTAGGAGTATTTCTACTTACCCCTGGATGGGAGCTAGACCATTATAATAATTTACTTCAGAAATATAACCATGTTCACGACGAAAATAGGTATTTAACTCTTAGCTGACTCTACTCCGAGACTGAAATTAAGCAAAGATGAAGAATAATCACTGACATTTACGTGAATACATCATAAGTATTGTAAAGAAGTTAGTTTGATAAACAGCACCTTTTTGCGAATTTCAGCTGCCCTCCCTTACGCTTCAAGACAATTTTTTTAGTTGTAATTGGCAAAATCCTCAAAAATGTTTCCAGTTTTCTCGTTACTTACGTCTTCGTCCCCGCCGTCTGCGCCTTCTTCGTCGGCTTTTTGCTCTTACTCTCTTCCATTTCTTTCCGACTCTGACTCTGTATACATTTCTTCGTTTCCAGATTGGGTATCTTCGACGTCCTTTTTTTACGAAAAGAACTTTACGTTTTACGATTCGTCTCCACCTACGGCCGTATCGCATGCTCCACTTTCTTCTTCGGCATCTCACAACGCGTCGGACACCCTTGAATCGAATCTTGAAGATCCACCTCAAATAGATCGTCTTTCTATTCCATATAATATAGCGCCTTCTACCTCGTCGCTTCACTCGTATTTTTCGGCGTCCGAAACGTATATACCAGTACCTGCCGTAGCGCATTATTGGTCGAGGTCTTTTCAGAACTCTGATTGTGAGTCTGCCACGCCGGAAGCCGCGGATTTGATATTTTCGTCTTCGATAGCGTACTACCCAACGTCGACGAGTCTTTATACGTCGGTATTTACCTCCAAAACGTACTTTACGAACGCGTCTCGCTACCGAAAGAAACAACAGGACTATATTAACATGTGTTTCGATTCGTGATCTGAAATTTTACTGGACTTTAACGCCCCATCCGCACTACGCGGGAGGAATTTGAAAACGGAGCTTTATTTCTTTAGTTAGGCCTACCGTCCACACTAATCCGTCGCGAAAACGGAGCTTTTGAAAAACGCTCTTCAAACTTTTCGTTTTCGCGTGGACGGAAAACAGTTTGAAAACGGAGCTTTGCGAAAACGATGGCGTCACGAAACACAAATCCAAAATGAACGGTGATTGTTGCGCTTTTAAATATCTCCGGCGTAGCGTGGACGGAAAACTAATGATGCGTTTTCAGAGTGAAATCTCCGTTTTCAAATTCCTCCGGCGTATTGTGGACGGCGCTTAAGTGAGTGCGCATGAGCCAAACTTACTCCTGCTGATCTACGTCTTTCGCATTGTGTTTTTATATCTGTTTAACAACGTGAAAAATTCAATTTAATTAAGCTCTCCCAACCAGGATTATTGGTCGAAGTGTTAATAGTGCCCAATATGTTCAAGTCCAGACATATTTGTGTAGTCGCATGTCTCGTGAACCATAAAGAGAACATAGACAGTTATAGAATTAGGATCAAAATAAATTTCATAACTTCTACAATTCTAAAAGCCATGCCATTTCAACCGTACGTGAAGAAAGCATTCAGCTACATAACACAATAATTTTATTTCGTATCTCGAAGTATTCTCATTTGAAAACCAAAGAATGTAACCTTTCGTCAAGTCGACAAAAAGCTAGTACTGTCTGTGATACAAATGTTTAAGTTATTTCATTTTCTTTAGAATTGTTCTAAACCTCAGCTGTTCCTTTCCCAAAGTATTATTTTAAAAAACGGGAATTTAGAATTCATTTCTCAGTAACGGGTTGACTTCCATCTGTGGAAGAGGGGTTCGCTATAGCTTCATAGCATTCGACACGATTACGCCCCCGCTTGTTTCAAAGTGGCCTGCTGATAGAACGATTTACGATGTGCATAAACGTGAACAACTTTCCTCTTCACGTCTGAGGAAAACAAAGTAGGAAACATGTAGCTCACTTAAAGGGTCAAAATAACTCAAAGCCCCTTTAAAAATGATTTATCACACGCGACTTACGTCTACGCCATCTCCTTCGCCGCCGTCTTCTCAAAACTCTTATATTCCTCCATTTTCTTCCTGACAGTAATTTGTATTTCTTTCCTCGTCTCCGGATCAGGTATTTTCGACGTCCAACCCTTAAAAATCGAGTCCTTCGCTTCCTGATTCGTCTCCATTTACGGCCGTATCGCATTCTCCATCTTCTTCCGCGGCATCTAACAACGCGTTTAACGCCCCTGAATCGAATCTTGAAGATCCACCTCAAATAGATCGTCCTTCTTGCCCATCGGATATAGCGCCTTCTGCCGCGTCGCCTCACTCTGTATATTCCGCGTCTGTATCGTATATACCACTTCCTGTTTCGGCGATAGATGGGCCAAAGTTTTTTCCTGATTCTGATCCTTAGGCGGCCTTTTCGGAATGCGGGGATTGTATATCTTCGTTTTCGGACTCGCACTGTCCAGCGTCGCCGAGACTGTATACGTCGCTTTCTACCTTTAAAACGAACTACGTAACGGCGTCTCGCTATAAAAGAAACAACAAAGGAATGCTAGCATGTATACTAGAAGTCAAGTGGCAATTTTAACTATTGACCCCATACACCACACGGTAAGACATCTTGGACCTGCGGAAGCTAAGATTTCATAGTACATTCCTTTTCTATTCTTCTAACTCGCACCTTTTACATGTCTGAGTTGGCCTGGCCACTTAAAAATGCACAAAACATAATCTTCAAAGTATTATAAATCTTGAAACCAGAAAATGCGTCTTTTTTTGTATGCGTTGGTGATTGATTTATGTAGCGAGACAAAACATTTGGACATTATAGTTAACCCCTCACGTTGATGTATAGAGACAGCAGTGAGAACAGCCGTTTAAGGGTTTTTTTACAGTGATAAAGATGTTCTCGTTTTGAACTGAACCGAGCCATGGGTTTCTTCCGAGTAACTGTTAATTAACGTTACTTGGTAACGGTAAATTACCATAAGTATTGCAAATTAAAATCAATTGATAGTTAGGACTTTGTAAACAAATAATGTTAGCTGCTAACGACAGAAATTGCGGGTCTGACTGTTATAACCACTCTCTCTATGTGTTACTAATTTTTCCCAATTTTGTTGTATTTCTAATAAATGAATTTAAAAAAAATGACCTTTTTCCAAAGCCTTAAGTCCTTTGTCACTTACTTCGCCGTCGTCGCCGTCGTCGTCTTCGTCGACGTCTTCTACGTATCCTTCTTCTGCGTCTTCGACGTCTACGTCTTCTTCTCCTCCGTCTTCTTCTCCGTTTTCTCCGACGTCGTGTACGAGATCGTCTCCTCTTTACACCTTGGAGAAAATTATTTCCACCGTTGTTTCATTATGACAGCCAATTCGGAAGTTAATACTGGTAACACATAATTATGCAAAGCATCCTAACGTACCAGTTTTTGGCAGTGACGTTTCTTAACATACAAATTCGGCATAGATTCAGCATGATACACAGTGAGTAGGCCACGTGGCGATCGCATAAAGCGAAAGTTAATATTATGTGGCAGTGCTTATATCAAATAATAAATAAGCTAGATCACATACAAGAGAGAGGGATGAACTTTTGATTCTAACTCTATTTATAAGTATGGGTTATTGACCAAGTGTGAGGTCAAGATGGCTGGATATTGGCCAAGTTCTTTTTTTGACTCCGTCTCGGTCCATAAATTCGCAAAAAAAGAACGAGGCCAATATCCAGCCATCTTCACCGAACAAGCTTGGTCAACAAAGGATTTATTATATGGCTTTCGGGGAAATTTTTTTGCGGGACACGGCGGATAGTCCCGAGCGGGCAAGATAGCTCCAGATTTCTCTGAGGTGATGGTTGATGAGGCCGAAGGCTGAATCAACTATCACCTCGTAGAAATCGAGAGCGAATAATCTAATTGTTTTAGTAGAATTCTTACTAAAATTACTTCAAATAACGGTTTCCAATTATTTCTTGACGTATTATTAAACTTTGCGCCTGAAAAAGGTCGCTCGGATTGAACTGTCATTTAAAATTGAAGTTGTGTGCGCGCGCATCAGTTTTTTCAATAATTTCAACTTTTTTAAATGTCAAGAAACCGTAAATGTCCTTCGTTTTGACTTCTCAGGAATTTAATTATCCATTTGCATCAAAATTTTCCTCCAAAATTTTGGAAAAACGAAAAAAACGTCGCCATTTCCTAGACGACCTCCAGCCACTGCACACTAATGGCTGAGAGTGTTCAATAGCTCACCAATCGGATTGCAGCAATTGCATTAGTATTCTAGTAGAATTCTACTAACAATAATTAGTAGAATTCTACTAGTATACTAATGCAAATGCTGTAATCTGATTGGCTGAGCTACTTGTATACTATCAGCCATTAGAGTGCAGTGGCTGTCGGTCGTCCACAAAATGCGACATTTTTATCGTTTTTCCGAAGTTTTGGAAGAAAGTTCAGATGTAAATGGATAATTAAATTCCTGATAAAACTAAAAGAAGGACATTAGTGGATTCTTGACTTTAAAAACTTGAAATTATTGAAAAAACGGGTGCGCGCGTGTAAACAACTGCAAATTTACCAAGGACAATTCAATTCGTGCGAACTTGTTAAAGCGTATAGTGCAATAATGCGTAGAAAAATAATAAAAAACCGTTATTCGCGTTTATTTCAGTTAGAATTCTACTAAAACAATTAGATTATGAGCTCGAGATTTCTATGAGGTGATAGTTGTTCGGCCTTCGGCCTCATCAACTATCACCTCATAGAAATCTCGAGCTCATAAAACAGCTGAGTACAAATCTTAGATTCCAAATAAAACAAATCTCTCCCGTTAACTCTGATGTAGGCCCGCGAGCGTCCATACAAAGGACGTCCGCGCTTCTTATCAACAAAACCTTGACTTTCTACCCTCACTCTTAGATACCCTGCGAATCAAAAAACAATCTCGGCGTAAGTCCAACTTGAACAATTCTCCGTGTTATCTTCCTGTGAAATGTATTTTACTAACAACTTTTGTCATGTAATTCTTTGAGTTTTATTTTCGAACTGCAGATTACAGATAACGTACTCCTAACAAACAACACTACTCAAATGACTGATTTATGCGCAGCAAATTTTGTCAGGTGTTACCATACCTGACTGATTATCTCATGTTTTAAGATACTCACGTCTTCGACGACGACGCCGGTATATCTTTATCCTGATGCGTCTCGCTTTGCCATATCTGCCATTTCTTTTCTGAACGCGGTAGCCCTTTCTTGCTCTTCTCAAAATGCGTATCTTTTTTCTGTACTTAATGTACGTTACAACGCGGCGTTTGATGTTTTTCCACCTGTTTCTCGAACGTATAAGCCATTTCCCTCGTCTGAGTCTCACTCGCCGCCTTTTACCTCCAATACGACAGGTCAGCCTGATGTGCTTTATCTTTCTCCAACGTCGGCCCCGCTTGTAGAACCAGCGCTTCCTCCGTCTCTTCAGTCGACACCAACGTCTGCTAATACGTACGTGCCATCGACGGTGGACTCGCTTTATTCTTCTGTATTTCTTTAATAAAAACAATCTGATTTTGCGTTTATATCTTCGGATGACTTTCTTTTTTCTACCAATGCGAATGGTATATCTTCTCTTCGTTCTAATCACACAGCGTCTCCCACGGTATTTGATCACTTTTCGCCCTGTTGTTGTGTAAAATGAAGGACACGGTTACAACAAATTTAGGATTTCAGTACTAATGAACTCCTAAGGCGCATATTGACTTTTTAATCTTCAGCATTACCTGATGGATAGTCAATCTTCCCAACATCTTGAACATCCTAACTCCGTTTTGGTTGATTGATTAGTAACGTTTGTAATTGGCGCTGAAAAGCCCTCGTGCACCGTGAGGGTAGTACTATACCGCTGTTTTGTGCAATCCCAGCGGCAAGACTGAAATGGAAGCGAGCTAGTAGCTATGCAAAGGTTTTCAAGGCTATGTTTACAACGAAAATAGAGACAAAAGTTGACTCGGCCCGCGAGCGTCCATACAACGTACGTCCAAACTTCTTATCAACAAAACCTTGACTTTCTAATCTCACTCTCAGATACGCTGTAAATCAAGAAACAATCTGAACTGAATAGAGCGAAATCCGATGATTCTTGGCGCAAAAATGTCAAAGTTCTAACATAATTGATTTTGTTGTTGTTTTTTTTTTTTTTCACCTTTTGGCAAGATGTAGAAAAATGGTGGAGAAAGTAATCTATCAAAAGGAAAATATGTATTGGTATAGGTATCTCGATAACACTTGTGTAGCTACTGTTACTCACGCCGTCCTCTTCTTCCTCGTCTCCGTGCTGGTCTCTTTCTTCGCCTTCGTCTTCGCCTTCGTCGTCGACGTCGACGTCGGCGTCGGCGTCTTCGCCTCCTTCTTCGCCTTCTGCGTCTTTTTCGCCTGACTCGTCTTCTACCCCTTCTTCGCTTTCGGCGTCTAATCCTTCTTCTGGTACGTCGACCGTATCCTGTCAAAACAAAAAATGGGCATAGCTTAGTAGTATACTACGCTATGTCTTTTGCTACTTGATTTTGGTGTAAATCTAGCAGCGTCCAATCACGAATGCCGTTCTCTGATTGCCTACGCTACGCACCAACTATTCTGTTGTAGATAGTGAGTAGCCTAGCCCAGCAGTGTGCGCTTGTTACCAAACTGGGGCCCGCTGCTTTGCGTTTACGAGTTGTCCGTGCACAGGATTCAAATTAAGTTTAAACGACTAGAATATTTATACTAAATCGATTTTATTGCGTAATAGTTGCGTGATAGTTTACGAGGGCGCATCTAACAAGCAAAATTGATGAGTAGCATTAAATTTCCTTGGGACTAGATACGGTATAAAAAAAAAAACTCAAAAATCTACGACAGTGACAATAGTCCAGTTACTTGTTAACGAAGAACGCTGAATAGAAAGAGGAAAAAAGCATTTGCACAGTGTTAGTCTCCATCTGAAGCATAATCGTCACAAATACCCGTGAGAACATGAACTATTGACAAGTCGGTGTATTGCTTCATCTTACTCCCCACCACTTTCCTCCTAGCTTTTTGTGAATATTTTATGTCACATTGGGTTCTAACTTCAGTGGTCTTGTTTAACTCAAAACTGGACTATTAGATTACAGCAAAAAAATGAACAATGGGTTGATCCAGCCAGAAGCCACTGTCATTTTTCAGACGAAGGTTTACGTCTGACTCAGTTCTGGACAAGATGCTCACTAAGCTGGAGATATCACTAGAATCCACATCATAAAGCGAGAAACGCTTATCTGTTGGATGGTATGCTATTCGGAATGCTATTGAAGTCCTTCCAAGCAGTTAACAAATTATTTACAACAGCCTGGAATTTAGTGTACTCACGTCGTCTTCGCCTGATAATTTTAGTCCTGATCCGGTATCTTCTCCGTTTGTATACGATCCTTCTTCGTCCAATCAACCTCACGAACTTCTTCTGTCCTTTAAACCGGAAAAAGCCCAAAGTCCTTCGTTTAATTTTTCGCCATTTCTTCTTGTATTTAAGCAACCATCGCCCCCGCCGACGTCTTACGCGGCATCGTCTGTGCTTGATGCGAATCGTGACTCTGACACGTCTTAGACGCTTCCATCTGCGGCGTCGTTTGTAAAACCAGCGACGACCCCGTTTCTTTAGGCCGCACCATCGTCGCCGTATGCGTACTCTCCATCTGCGAGCTTTTCGCTTTATTCTACACCATCTTCTTCCAATGCGCATTCTTAGCCGCGTCCTGAACCGAGCAATTCGTGTTCTTACACCCTTTACTCTGATAGTGTACTTTCGCCTTTTACTTACGCGACATCGCTTTCCACGGAAACGGACAACCATTATGCCTGATGAAGAAAGGCACGTTTTAAAATCATTAAAATATCATGCAGGATACCCAGTCATTTAAGCAGAAACCTTGGAAGTGGAGCTTGTGTTATTTCTCTTCAAAATATCCATCCGCAGGAGAGGGTCCAGATGGGGTTTAAGTGAAGTTTTAGTGCAAGCTGAGTAAGGACCGAGTAATAATGACACACTCTTTAACTGATAGTTGAGATCTAGAAAATTTAATGATTCCTGAGAAATGGCTGAAATGTTAACTGATGGCTGAGAAATCAACAGAAATTCATTGATAAGTAAGATTCTAGCACGCTCATCCAGACCCTAAGAGAAAGAATATTACTGACAAAGAATCACCTACGGAGTAATTGTATTTTAACTACGCACTCTCAACTCGAAAAGCGTGTCGCTTAACAATAGCCTTTTTCAAACACTGATTCGCTTTCACAATACTGAAATTCCATGGATATACATAATACAATTTAAAACTGTAACATCAGTGGAAGAGAACATATAAATATATTCCTTTCAAGAAAATTAACCCGACTCTTCTCGCGTTCCGTGTATTAAATTTCATCCCGCAGAGTCAAACATTGAGTCAGTTTAATAGACTCTTTTCATAAACGGCTGCCAATTATAAAGTCTTTTGTAAGTATTAAAATTAGCCTGACTAACCTCGATTTTGAGTTGATAATTCAAAAGAATTTTTACTCCCAAGCGAGTTTAGTGAGGCTAATTTAAATGTAAACAAAAGAACTTAAATTGGCAGCCATTTATGAAATGGGTCTATAACGGGTTGTAAGTTTGTTGTTGCTGCGATAGCCTCATTCTTGTATGGCGTAGCTCATTTCTCATTACTCTACAAAATACAAAAGAAGACGCGCAGTGTTGTCTTCGTTCGGGCTTCCAAATACTTACGTCGTTTTCTTTGTCGTCGTCTTCTTCTCCTTCTACGCCTCTTTCTTCGTCTCAGTTTTCGTCGCCTTCTTCTGCGCCTTCTCCTCCTTCTTCTCCTTCTGCGTCGCCTTCTCCTTCGTCTTCTTGACACTCCTGCAGAGATTTTTCCTATTAGAAATTCCATCCACCTCCAACGAAATAACCTTTTCATTTCCAGCATTGACAAATATCTGGTTTGCTCCATTCACTTATCAAACAAATTCAAGCCTTAAAATTATAAGGATCAACCTAAGAGCACGCACGTTCTGAAAAAGACCCCTACATATGTAAGAGTCTGTAAGAAACGTGAGAGCTCGTATGTTTTTAGTTAAAAATTGACAACTCCAATATCTCAATTTCCTTTAATTTCCTCACAAGTACTGTATTAAGGTCTCGCAATTCTTCTCTACTCGCAGAACGTATGTATGATCTACGAGTGGTGTAGACTGAATTCTCATAAAGCAAGAAATAACATGCAATGCAGGCGTATTCATAACCAGCGAGTGCATTTTGATCGGGCGGGCGCCAACAAAGGTCATTGAGAGCGTCAAAAACCGTCTTTGTTCGTCTCCATCATGACTTCCACGGCAAAACATATGCAGCGCTTGACTAGCTAAAAAAAACGCCTGCATTACAGGTCATGCTTAAGATAATGACTTCTACCTAAGGATAATAAAAAACGCTGAACATACTTCGCGGACGACGACGCCATCGCCCTCGCCGTCCAGCTAAAATAAAAACAAATAACACTCAATTAGAAAGCAAGAAATGATTCAAATTTCACCTCCCTACCTCCCTCAATTCCTACCTCCCTCTTTCATCACAGTCTTTCCCCATGAATTGAAAATCACTTGCTCCCACTACTGTCCCAGTGCTGGTTTAGAATAACCATGACTGACAAAACCAATTTTGATTGGGTTTTATCCAACAACTCTACATGTGGCGCGGTCTACCAGTCCACCGTCACCTTGGCAAGCAAAGGTTTTTTGGTCCATACCTCAATTTCTCAGTTTTCTTAATTAGAGACGCTAGCTCACAGTTTACAGCAAATACGCTCTCTTCTAGTTCGAACGTCGTAAACAACGAACTGATGTTAATGGAAAGCCAAATGTATCATATCTTTGACCGAAATAGTAGCCACTTGAAACAATAACAAGCAAACATATTTGAATCTTGTAATACCCTCACCTCTACCAAGTGGGATGCGAGCTGATGCGTAACTTGGACCTCGTCTCTGTGGGCGACTCGTGTATCTGATCCAATATGGTCTTCTACGACCAACATACCCGATCGCGGCAAGACTGCTTCTATAACTCAGTCTTATTCTTCGTGGATTGATGTGCAGCTTTCTGAATACGTATTTGTAGTATCTACCATACCGATACGCCTCGTCTTGGATTCCAAGTAACAAGATCCTCCTATGATAGCGAAGAATACATTATCATTAGAAAAACAAATATCTTTTATTCACTGTATTAGAAATGAATTTTTATCAATTAAGACATAATGGGCATTTTCTCCGGGGAAAACTCCTTTTCTCGTACAAAAGTCTGTAAAACATTTACAAAGAAACTTCAACAGAATATAGTGATGATTTGCTCTGAGCCAGCCTAGAAAAGAAAGGTTGTGAACCGTAAACAAGTAGCAAAGTTGTATTTAGTTTTATTCCGGTGGAAAGTTCAAATACATCAAAACAGCCTTTTTGTCTTTTCCTTGCGTTATTTCAGCCATAAAGAACATCAAACTGGACTTACCCGGGTCTGATACTGTAAATAAACCTCTTGAACAGTCTTGCATGGTGACGGCTGCCGTGGGTGTCAAAATATCTCCTGTGCTCAACAAGCCCTGTAACAGTAAACAGTGTCCATATGGTATTGAGATATGAACATTCTTATCAACTAATACCCGTTTAAACAGAAGGACTTAATACGTTGCGCTCAGTGACCGCCCTAAACGGAACAAATTTAGTGTTGTATTCTAAGACCGTCCGATGTTCAAGTCATCATTACCCGTACGAATAGTCGGCATGTTTTCCCTGCCCTCCTACTCCCCCTATTTAATCTTCACAGATATCCCAAATTATTAAAACCTGGATCACTGAATAATGCAATTAGAGAGCTTTCATTGGCTTAGCCATCATGGTATATTGGTAACGGTACGGTAAGCGTACACATTTTTTTTTTGGTGGGGGGGTGGGTGGGGGACGTTTATTTATTAATTAATTAATTTATTTATTTAGGGCGGTTTTCATTTGAGTGTCGAAAGTAATTAGACAATTACTTTGGTTTTGGTTTTGGTTTTACTACGGTTTGAGATTGGCTGAGTAGTCTAATTGGTAAGTAATTGGTTTGGTTTTGGTTATACGACACTCAATTGAAAACCGCTCTCTTACTTTATTTATTTATTTATTTATTTATTTATTTATTTGTTCATTTTATTTTAGTTTTTTATATTTTAGGGCGTTTTTAGTTAACTACTATTCCACTGACGCTTGTTAGATACCATATGATTATAGGCATCTCGGCCCTACGCGCCTCGTTGGCTATCTATCGTCTCATATCCAAAGCGCGCTCGGGGAATAATTGTTAACTATATCACAGTGAAGACACGTGCAGAGTGAGCTTGGTTTCTTTAATAATATGTTTTTTTCGACTATCAGTCCTTACCTGTCCGGCGGTTGATAACGACAACGTTAAAGCCACGCCTATGCAGAGAATAATCCCTTCCGTTGACTCTGATGTAGGCACGCGAGCGTCCATGCAAAGTACGTCCGCGCTTCTTATCAACAAAACCTTGACTTTCTACCCTCACTCTTAGATACCCTGTAAATCAAAAAACAATCTCGGCGTAAGTCCAACTTGAACAATTTTTCGTGTTATCTTCCTGTGAAATGTATTTTAATAACACTCAATTAGAAAACAAGTTGAGTTTTATTTTCGAACTGCAGATTACAGATAACGTACTCCTAACAAACAACGCAACTCAAATGACTGATTTATGTGTAGCAAATTTTGTCAGGTGTTACCATACCTGACTGATTATCTCATGTTTTAAGATACTCACGTCTTCGACGACGACGCCGGTATATCTTTACCCTGATGCGTCTCGCTTTGCCATATCTGCCATTTCTTTTCTGAACGCGGTAGCCCTTTCTTGCTCTTCTCAAAATGCGTATCTTTTTTCTGTACTTGATGTACCTTACAACGCGGCGTTTGATTTTTTTCCACCTGTTTCTCAATCGCATAAACCATTTCCCTCGTCTGAGTCTCACTGGCCGCCTTCTACCTCTAATACGACAGGTCAGCCTGATGCGCTTTATCTTTGTCCAACGTCGACCCCGCTTGTAGAACCAGCGTTTCCCCCGTCTCTTCAGTCGACACCAACGTCTCTTAATCCGCACGCGCCATCCACGGTAGGATCGCTTTATTTTTCTGTACTTCCTTAATAAAAACAATCTGATTTTGCGTTTATATTTTCGGATGACTTTCTTTTTCCTACCAATGCGGATGGTATATCTTCTCTTCGTTCTAATCACACAGCGTCTCCCACGGTATTTGATCACTTTTCGCCCTGTTGTTGTGTAAAGAAATGAAGGACACGGTTACAACAAATTTATGATTTAGTACTAATGAACTACTAAGGCGCATATTGACTTTTTAATCTTCAGCATTACCTGATGGATAATCAATCTTCCCAACATCTTGAACATCCTAACTCCGTTTTGGTTGATTGATTAGTAACGTTTGTAATTGGCGCTGAAAAGCCTTCGTGCACTACATTGTATTAGGGTACTACTATGCCGCTGTTTTGTGCAATCCCAGCAGCAAGACTGAAATGGAAGCGAGCTAGCTATGCAAAGGTTTTCAAGGCTATATTTACCACGGAAATAGAGACAAAAGTTGACTCGGGATTCCAAATAGTCTCACAGAAGCACAAGGCAAGTTAAAAGGAGCTTTGATAGAGGGTATGCGTCCACTTTCCTCGCACGTACTCCACAGTGTTGACAAACAAACAGCTTGTAATTGCTACCGCAACGCTCACAGTTTCAATGCCGTAACCAATAGGCCATTTTACAGTTGTGTGCTTAGTTACCTGGGCTATGAATGCAAGCGAGGCTGGAGGTGACCTTGCATTGAAAAAGACCACAATACTTTCCTCATTTAAACCCATTAGATTGACAACGAAAGAAGTGAGGTCTGTATTAAAACAAGGTCACCTGCACGCAGCCTCGCTGCCTTTCAAAGGCCAGGTCACCAACAGAAAACTGTCAATGGTCTATTCACCTAGATCGAACGGACTCTGAAATAACAGTGAAAAGCTAACTTATCCAATCCAAAAGCAACTGCCTTACGTCTTGGTCGCCTCCTTAGCGGTCGTCGTCTTCTTCGCCCTCTTCGACCTCGTCTTCTTCGCCGTCTGTATCTCCTTCGTTTTCTACGCTTCTTTCTGAAGTAACGTCTGACACGTCTTAGTTTTCTTCTTCGTCGACGTCTTATTCTTCGCAATCTCCTTCTTCTTCTCCTTCGTACAAGCTTTCGACTGTAGCGGCCTGCAAGTTGTTGAAAAGAGTCGTGGTTATCGTCCGAGAGCTGGAATGGCTTGTCACGACAAATCAGAAACAATGCATGGTACAAAAAGTACACTGAGTAGGGATTAGTACGTGACTGAGATTAAGAGGGCGTTTATAAAGAAGAAATCGCTCTATTATCGGTATTTCAATAGCTCTAAGCGGAGTCGATCGATAGTTTACGTCCATATATCATTGTTTATATATCATTGGTGGTTCTAACGCTTGGTTTAGCAAGGATATGTACATTCTTGTTCATCTGGTCTTAGTTGAGACTGAAAATCATGTCAAAATGAACAAGATTTCGTCGCCACAATCGAAAATGAAAAAGTAACTGCAGATGTAAATAAATTGGAAATACAGTCGAGCCTCCATTAACGGACACCTCCCCACAACGGCCACCTCTCTACAGCGGCCACATATTTTCGTCCCAGTTGGGAGATTTGCTGTTATTTTAACCTCCCAACAATGGCCAGTAAACTCTGTTCCCAAGGTGGCCGTTGTACCCAAAGAGAGATTTTCGGCTGTAACTTGTCAATGGAAATGCAGATAAAAATAAAAAGTGTTAAGTGGAAATGGAAAAAATATGGCTGATCATCAGCCACCAGAGATTCTGTGGTCAGAATTTAAATACTAAAAATCCGAGCGTATGGCAACTAACTTTGTTACGACAGCATCTTAACTCTTCTATTTAGATTATTCGTAATAAACACATGAGTAAATTGAGCAAAATTCTGCTTACGGTAACGTTTTACTCTCAGTGGTCTGGTCCATCTTCCTTTGCGACGAATAATAACCTTATTTCCCCTCCTCTTCACTCTCACACGTTTTCTTCCAACGCGTATAAAGCGTCTGAAGCGCGTTTTTACACGCCTTAAACGCCGTCCGATACGCGCGTACAATCTGCGTCCACGAGGGCGTATACGACACTTCCTGCGTCCAACCCGAGCAGAGAGCCTGACAGGTTTGATTTTTAACCAGCGTCTTGAGTACCTGTAATACCAGATGCCTTTTCCCTTGATGACTCGCCTCCAGCCTCTCCTCATCCATACAAGCCAGTATCTACGTGTTCGCTTCAGCCGTCTATACTTCCCGCGAATGTATATCCTCATGTATATCACCGGCCTAACTCTTCTCCTGTAAATCAGACCAAGCATTGTCCTTCTTTTTATGGGATAACGTTTTCCACGATAAAGGACGATTGTTCTACCTGTGGAGGCAGATGAAACGAAAATCCAAAATTGATAAATTTAGTTTATTTGTAGATGGATTTGAACATGGATCATCTCCACCGAAGACATCACATCCGCTAGTGTTTGTACTGGTCCATAAATCAATCAGTCACTCAGGATATAAAACGTATAAAACAATCTATCAATCCAGCAATAAATCAATTCATCTGTCCTTTGTTCAGTCAGTCAGTCAAGTAGTCAATCAATCGATCAAACAACCAATCTCTTTGTTTTTCCTCTTTAAAACTGAGGAGGGAAGCTAAAACACTTTTTCTTTGAGCGTGAGTAAATTTTTGCGTCCGAGCCTAGCGGCACATTATACGATCAGACCAGTGCTGGTCTCCGTAGCGCAAGCTATAATACAGTACTCCCTCTACCCAGGCATGGGATGCTGGTCCCCCAGGACCGCCGGCTCGATGCGGAGTCTGGCGCACTAACCAGTACGCTACCGCGCGTCACTAACACCGCTAGTGTAACAAGGGCCAACTTGTTTTGACAAAAGATCACACAACCTCCTCAATACTCAACCAAGCGTCAAAGATGTGCAAGGCAAATAAAAAGCTCTATTCTTCTTACATGATCAGCACATTGCATAAAATGTGAGCAGACTGTCAGCCAGTCAAAGCAAGAAATGACGTTACTTACGTCTTCTTCTTCGACGTCTCCTTCGTCTTCTCCTGATTTTCCGCCTTCGACGCCTTCGTTTTCGACGCTTTCTGACACGAATTCGTCGCCGGATTCGTCTTCTTCGCCTCCTTATTATTCTCCGTGTTCTTCTTCCAAAGCCTTTAAAATATGAACAACTCTCTTACAACAAATAAGGGAACGATAACAAGGCCTAGTAGGTTTTTAGTGTCTAGTTCAAATTTAGACTTTGTTTCCCTGGGATGGATGTAGGAGGTGGTTCGGTCAAACCCCCTAAAATGAGCCATTATAACAAGCTGACTTGACTTCAGAATGCGGGAAATACCATTTGGGAGGACCTCAATTTCATAGATTGTCCGGGAAGGATGCCCCCGGAACCCCCTACAGGGGACTGCCTTAAGCGGTCCGTTTCTCAAACCCCCTTCTCTAAAATCCTGTATCCGCCCCAGTTTCCAATTCCAGTTATCGTCTGGTAGTTTTGATGTAGCAAATGTTCCTGTTTCAATCATTGCGTAGTTTGTTTTTGTTTGGTTCGAAATAACACATTATTATATTTTTAATTTGAAGTTACTCACTCAGCGACTACACGCTAGTTATTTTTTTCCTCAACTTATTCCGCGTTTTTCTCACTTTTAAGATCGAGCATTCATTATCTATTTTTTCTACTCCAGTGTAAGCAGCCGTCGATCAGCATGTCTTTTCCGTCTTCGTTCAGATACAATCCACTAGTTTTAAGGACAGTGTATAGCACAGAACATTTGAATATGAACTTACGTTTCATAAACGTATAATTCATGTACTCACCTCCATAAATTGGAATACGCGCTGTTGCGTAACTTGGACCTCGTCTAGGTGAGCGACTCATGTATCTGATCCAATATGGCCTTCTACGACCAACATACCCGATCACGGCAAGACTGCTTCTGTAACTCAGTCTTATTCTTCGTGGATTGATGTGCAGCTTTCTGAATACGTATTTGTAGTATCTACCATATCGATACGCCTCGTCTTGGATTCCAAGTAACAAGATCCTCCTATGATAGCGAAGAATACATTATCATTAGAAAAACAAATATATTTCTATTCAATGTATTAGAAATGAATTTTTATCAATTAAGATATTATGAGCATTTTCGCTGGGAAAACCTCCTATTCTCGTTCAATCGTTTATAAAACATTTACAAAGAAACTTCAACAGAACGGAACTAAAGTTATGATTCCCTCTGGGCCGGCCCAGAAAAGAAAGGTTGTGAACCGTAAACAAGTAGCAAGGTTGTATTTAGTTTTATTCCGGTGGAAAGTTTAAATACATCAAACCAGCCTTTTTGTCTTTTCTTTGCGTTATTTCAGTCATAAAGAACATCAAACTGGACTTACCCGGGTTTGATACTATAAATAAACCTCTTGAACAGTCTTGCATGGTGACGGCTGCCGTGGGTGTCAAAATATCTCCTGTGCTCAACAAGCCCTGTAACAGTAAACAGTGTCCATATAGTATTGTGATATGAACATTCTTATCAACTAATACCCGTTTAAACAGAAGGGCTTAATACGTTGCGCTCAGTGACCGCCCTAAACGGAACAAATTTAGTGTTGTATTTTAAGACCCTTCGATGTTTAAGTCATCATTACCCGTAGGAATAGTCGGGATGTTTTCCCTGCCCTCCCACTACCCCTATTTAATCTTTACGGATATCTCAAATTATAAAACCTGGATCATTGAATAATGCAATTTAAGAGTTTTCACTGGCTTAGCCATCATGGTATATTCGTAAGCGTACGGTAAGCGTACACGTATTCTTGGGGGCGTCTTATTTACTAATTTATTTATGTTATTTTTTATAAACAATTATTCCACTCGCGCTTGTTAGATATCATCTCATATCCGAAGCGCGATCGTGGAATAATAGTTAAATATATCAAAGTGAAGACACGTGCAGAGTGAGCTTAGTTTCTTTAATAATATATTTTTTTCCACTATCAGTCCTTACCTGTCCGGCGGTTGATAACGATAACGTTATAGCCACGCCTATGCAGAGAATAATCTCTTCCGTTGACTCTGATGTAGGCCCGCGAGCGTCCATATAAAGTACGTCCGCGCTTCTTATCAATAAAACCTTGGCTTTCCACTTTAATTCGTAGATATCCTGCAAATTTACAATTATTGATTACATTCAGTTTGACCTTCGTTTTAAATAGTTTTTTTTAAGAAACACGTAATGAAAAAGAACACTGTTCTTCCTCTGTCCAGATCCAATACGCATTTACCCGGGGCTGTTTTTGTGTTACAACAAAGTTACAATTAGCAAGACATAAAAAAATAGAAACATACTTCGTGGTCTTCTACGCCTTGGTCGTCCCCCTGAAGGAAAAAGAGGAGAATTGCTTAGTAGCAAGAGTAGAGCTTTCGGTGAGAAATAATAAGATTTCTAGTTAAATCTCGGCCTGAAGAAAATAAAGAGGGAATTTTTAGGCCTGGTAAAAAATGGTAATGGCCATTTAATTACCTCACTCGACTCCCTCTAACTTATTTTCGCATAACAATTTCTCTTGCGCCTCGCAAGTATGACCCGGATGTTGTGTTGCCATCGCTATCACCGCCCCTTCTTAGATGTAAATATTCCGCTTTTTCCTGCCATATTCTAAACCAGATGATGGTGATCCTATGTTTTCTAAGGAAATAATGCATTTTTGAGGTCTCCAAAGTTTTCTCTTGATAGCTCCTTCAAAACGTGGCTGATAAACAATGCGTCCAAGAGCCAGCTTAAAAGTAATTGTCTACCAACCAGGAAGGCCGTTTAATAAACCAATAGTTTTCCTTCGTTTAAAGTTGTGAAAACGCAATTCGGCAAAAGTAATTTGTGAGCGGTGGACCTCATCCTTATGTAAAAATTAACCAATGTAATAAGTACCGTGAATGACTCTCCATGCAGGACTACAATTCCCTGTTTTTCATAGACGATAGCAGAAAAACTGACACGTCGTTTAGCAGTAATTGAAGATACCTGTTTTGACTTTCTCGCATTATCAGGAATAGTTTACACTTTACACAAACTTGCAATTCCCTCACCTCTACCAAGTGGGATTCGAGCTGATGCGTAACTTGGACCTCGTCTCTGTGGGCGACTCATGTATCTGATCCAATATGGTCTTCTACGACCAACATACCCGATCGCGGCAAGACTGCTTCTGTAACTCAGTCTTATTCTTCGTGGATTGATGTGCAGCCTCCTGAATACACGTTTGTAATATCTACCAAACCGATACGCCTCGTCTTGGATTCCAAGCAACACAATCCGCCTATGATGGTGAGAACACGTTGAGTTAAGCCTAATTTACACTAGCCACACAACGAACATAGCGACATAACAAGGAGGTTATGTCGTTTTGTTTGCAGTGTGAACATCCTGACATAATGACATAATAGCAACATAACAGCATGAACAAAACGACGTAAGAAAATACAACTGATCTTTTCGTTATGTCTTTATATCGATGTTTCATTACCGACATAAGCGATTATGTGGTTATGTCGCTAGTGTTAACCAGGCCTTGCCATTACAAACGAATGACGTTTTCTCACTGCACTAGTACCGATAAATTGTGGCATCACTTGTGTCTGATGATCTGAGTAAATTGCAAAATCGTGCATAACTTTATTTGCGCACTGGTACATAACTACAGCCCAGACAGAAATTTTAATTAGAGCCACAACATGACCAAACACAAACATCCTCTTTGTGTCGACAGGTAAAAGAATACACCATGTACACTTTGGAAATAAAACGGTCATAATGAGGGTGGATTTTGCTCCTGATTCAGTAAATTTGAACTCAACTCAAGCAAATCTAACAGACCAGGAAGCTCAGTCCTCCTACCCTCGTCTAATGTTGTAAATAAATCTTTTGAACCTCTTTGCCTGTTATGTTACCATTAGAAATGAAGATTAAAATCACTCACATGACTAGGACATGAAATCAGACCTACCTTTAGTACCACTTAAATCATTTAAAAAAAAATACATGAAACGAGTTAAACCGTATATGGTCAAAACCTCAGTGTCGGCGAAAAGCAAGAGGTCAAGAACTTTAAATTCTCATGGTTGTGTTTCTTCCTATCCAATAATCCAAATCCGAAAGTCACATTTAACTTACCCTCGTCTGATCCTGTAAATAAAGTTCTTGAACCTCGTTGCCCAGTAACGGCTGTGATGTGTGTCAAACGATGCTCTTTTCTCAACACGCCCTATTGCAGTAAAATAGCATCAGTAATGTGTAAAAGGATTTCAGGCTTTATTACGACAGCTGCTTTTGTGTTAAGGTGTCCCCATTCAGTGGTTTTACTACAGTGAATGCTGTGTTAGCCTGATACTCAAATAAAGGTATTGCTTACTTACCGTTTAAGTTGTGCACAGCGCTGACAATTCACGTCTTTACATCTTTCTTCACCGTTGCAATATATGATCTTTTATATATTCATTTACAAAAGAATGTCACTAAACAACTGAACTACGATCCAAAAAAACAAAGAACTAAAGTTTACACAGGAGATTATGGCTCCTGGTTCACAGTGATGTTATTATTTGTTATGCAGTCTTTGGCCATCGCTATCAGCAAAGAAAGTTAGTTTTAAAATTTTGATAACCGCACCCAAATTCGCAATTAACCAATCAGAGGCTTTGTTTACTTATTTCATATCCTACGATATTAAGTACCGGACCTGATGTGGCCTGAGGTTTGGATTTGGGTTTGGCAAATATCTAATCGGACCTTTCCATTAGTACGCTTCAGCGGCACATCCGGCGAGTTTTGCTAAGCCATAGAGACAAAATACTCATGGCGAGACCAAACAAGATAAATATGCCACCACTGAAGGCGTACCTAAAAAGGTAAATACCTCTTACTAACCGAGTTCGAGGGCCGTACTGTAAGTTACGGACCGAGTCTTTTCTCCATAGATTTATGGCCCAGGCGCGAAGCGCGCGGGCCATAAATCGAAGGGGGACAAATCGAGGATCCGTAACTTACAGGACGGACCGAGAAAACGAGGTTAGTAAGATATTTATTATATCTCTACCGGGTGCCTGACGGTCCGGGAACGATTTCTATTCAAACAGAACAGTTTCAAATTTCTAACGCACCTCGAAAGCTAAACTAGTCAATTTGAAATCGTTAGTAGGTTTTAATACACAATATTAGAAGTAAAAGAAAGTTTCAAACTTTTACCTGCTAAAATTGTTAAGAACACTTGGCGATAAATCACGAAACATTTTGGCAACAAAAACAGCTTTCAATTTTAGCAGGCCGTACAGTAGATTACGGCCCGCTAAATTGACCAATCACAGCGCACGTAGTAACTGAGAGATATAATAAGATGATGTATTTACCGTACCCACACTCAATCAGGTGACCATGATATCGTAGCCATACCAGGTCAGTCACTCGATATGGATATCAATATGAATATTGATATCAGGATATCAAGACAATAGACGCGGCTTCTGATAGGCTCATTGCAAATCTGGGTACGGTAATGCGGCATATCAAGTTTGTTTAGTGTCCCATGTCGATTTTGGCTCGAGTGCGAGTCATGGCTCGACCAAGGCTAAAGTCGCCTAAAATGTCATCAGAGTGCACCAGAAAGGTACCAGTGGGTTTGAGAACTATCAGTCCTTACCTGTCCGGCCGTTGATAACGACAACGTTATAACCACGCCTATGCAGAGAATAATCCCTTCCTTTGACTCTGATGTAGGCCCGCGAGCGTCCATACAAAGTACGTCCGCGCTTCTTATCAACAAAACCTTGACTTTCTACCCTCACTCTCAGATACCCTGCAAATCAAAAAAACCGCTGCGTTAGTCCAACTTAAACAATATAATGTACTATCCTCCCTTAAACACTTTTGTAAAAAACTCTTTGAGTTTAAGTCGCCTCGTGCGGCTAATTATGGAGAATTTACTCCTAACCAGCCACACTACTCAAATGACTGATTAATGTGTCGCAAATTTTGTCTGCCTGATTATCTCATGTTTTAAGATACTCACGTCTTCGACGACGACGCCGGTATATCTTTATCCTGATGCGTCTCGCTTTGCCATATCTGCCATTTCTTTTCTGAACGCGGTAGCCCTTTCTTGCTCTTCTCAAAATGCGTATCTTTCTTCTGTACTTAATGTACCTTACAACGCGGCGTTTGATTTTTTTCCACCTGTTTCTCAAACGTATAAACCATTTCCCTCGTCTGAGTCTCACTGGCCGCCTTCTACCTCCAATACGACAGGTCAGCCTGATGCGCTTTATCTTTCTCCAACGTCGACCCCGCTTATAGAACCAGCGTTTCCTCCGTCTCTTCAGTCGACACCAACGTCTCTTAATCCGCACGCGCCATCCACGGTAGGATCGCTTTATTTTTCTGTACTTCCTTAATAAAAACAATCTGATTTTGCGTTTATATCTTCGGATGACTTTCTTTTTCCTACCAATGCGAATGGTATATCTTCTCTTCGTTCTAATCACACAGCGTCTGCCACGGTATTTGATCACTTTTCGCCCTGTTGTTTTGCAAAGAAATAAAATAACGTTGGATTAGCATGCTTCACAAAGGCTAACTCGAGAAAACTAGAAAGGAAGGTATAGAGTGATTTCAATTAATCCGTAAAATAGTTAGTGAAAAAAAAACCGTAAAAAATTACGCCCACCTTTTGAACCATCAAAACCTTAAGCTTAAGCTTGATATAGTTGTTTTCCAGAAACATGCAATGAAAGGGAACTTGGAATGTAACACTGTTCCCTCTAATTGCTGATTATGGAGAATGTGTCCGTTTCCAGTTAAAATGTCCAAATACCACGTCTTTAGGAAGGATTCGCTTTCTCCAGTTAAATAATTCGTTACAGAATCTTGAAAATGACAACCATTTCAGTCCTAGTTTCGAGATCCTAATTCAACGCAATTGGCGTACTTAACACTGCAATACAAGGTTGACATAGGTGTTGTTTCGAAAGGCAGCTCTCGCTAACTTTATCCGGTATTGATAAAACCTCAGCTCTCAAAATTGGCATTTATTTCTTATTTCAGTATTTCTAGAAAAGAAAGCCTCATTGGCCGTATGTGGTGTTCAATGAGGGTCAGCGGGCTGCTTTTGTGTCACGATAGTTAAAACAAGCAAGATACATAACAAATAGAAACATACGTCGTGGTCTCCTGCGCCTTGGTCGATAGCCTGAAGTTAAAAGAGAGCAAGTGCTTAGTAAGCAGGATTAGATCCAGAGCTTCCGTTAACACATAATAAGACTGCTAAATTACCACAAGAAAATCACATAATTAAGCCTTGGCCTGTGGAATGTAAAACAAGCGAACTCTTTAGACGGGATGGCACATGGTAAGGTCAAACTACTCAGATTTTCGCGTTCCAAAAAAAAGTTACGGGGAAGGTAATGACCTTGTCAAACATGTTTTCACTTTTAATCTGAAAAATAATACCCCAACATCACCCCGGGCCTCCTAAACACTTTTGTAAAAAACGTTTTGAGTTTAAGTCGTCTCGTGCGGCTAATTATGGAGAATTTACTCCTAACCAGCCACACTACTCAAATGACTGATTAATGTGTCACAAATTTTGTCTGCCTGATTATCTCATGTTTTAAGATACTCACGTCTTCGACGACGACGCCGGTATATCTTTATCCTGATGCGTCTCGCCTTGCCATATCTGCCATTTCTTTTCTGAACGCGGTAGCCCTTTCTTGCTCTTCTCAAAATGCGTATCTTTCTTCTGTACTTAATGTACCTTACAACGCGGCGTTTGATTTTTTTCCACCTGTTTCTCAAACGTATAAACCATTTCCCTCGTCTGAGTCTCACTGGCCGCCTTCTACCTCCAATACGACAGGTCAGCCTGATGCGCTTTATCTTTCTCCAACGTCGACCCCGCTTATAGAACCAGCGTTTCCTCCGTCTCTTCAGTCGACACCAACGTCTCTTAATCCGCACGCGCCATCCACGGTAGGATCGCTTTATTTTTCTGTACTTCCTTAATAAAAACAATCTGATTTTGCGTTTATATCTTCGGATGACTTTCTTTTTCCTACCAATGCGAATGGTATATCTTCTCTTCGTTCTAATCACACAGCGTCTGCCACGGTATTTGATCACTTTTCGCCCTGTTGTTTTGCAAAGAAATAAAATAACGTTGGATTAGCATGCTTCACAAGGGCTACCTCGAGAAAACTAGAAAGGAAGGTATAGAGTGATTTCAATTAATCCGTAAAATAGTTAGTGAAAAAAAAAACGTAAAAAATTACACCCACCTTTTGAACCATCAAAACCTTAAGCTTAAGCTTGATATAGTTGTTTTCCAGAAACATGCAATGAAAGGGAACTTGGAATGTAACACTGTTCCCTCTAATTGCTGATTATGGAGAATGTGTCCGTTTCCAGTTAAAATGTCCAAATACCACGTCTTTAGGAAGGATTCGCTTTCTCCAGTTAAATAATTCGTTACAGAATCTTGAAAATGACAACCATTTCAGTCCTAGTTTCGAGATCCTAATTCAACGCAATTGGCGTACTTAACACTGCAATACAAGGTTGACATAGGTGTTGTTTCGAAAGGCAGCTCTCGCTAACTTTATCCGGTATTGATAAAACCTCAGCTCTCAAAATTGGCATTTATTTCTTATTTCAGTATTTCTAGAAAAGAAAGCCTCATTGGCCGTATGTGGTGTTCAATGAGGGTCAGCGGGCTGCTTTTGTGTCACGATAGTTAAAACAAGCAAGATACATAACAAATAGAAACATACGTCGTGGTCTCCTGCGCCTTGGTCGATAGCCTGAAGTTAAACGAGAGCAAGTGCTTAGTAAGCAGGATTAGATCCAGAGCTTCCGTTAACACATAATAAGACTGCTAAATTACCACAAGAAAATCACATAATTAAGCCTTGGCCTGTGGAATGTAAAACAAGCGAACTCTTTAGACGGGATGGCACATGGTAAGGTCAAACTACTCAGATTTTCGCGTTCCAAAAAAAAGTTACGGGGAAGGTAATGACCTTGTCAAACATGTTTTCACTTTTAATCTGAAAAATAATACCCCAACATCACCCCGGCCTCCTAGTTCCAGTCTCCTCTTAATTTGTTTAGGTCTTGTTTCCGACCGAATGACCCAAAAACGGGAAACGCATTCGACGATAAACGAAAAAAGGGGGAAATGGCCTAATGGTCATCTTACTGACTCCCTCCTCACTTGAAATCCACTTTAGCACAATGATTTTTCTAGCGCAGGTCTTACGTCTACTTTTAACAAAAATACTCAAGGACTTTTGGCCAGGATTGTAGGTGGGATCATGGTCGTCCGAGTTCAATTCCCGGAGAGCGCTTTATGCATAACCAGCTGGCCAGCTGGGATTTTGAAAAGTTTACGTCCAATTTGCTGTATTTTGTTGGTTATTTACAGTGTCCACGATTAGAACAGCAGTGATAATTTTAACTGGTACTTAATAATGTAACTATATTTCTAATATTTTACGCAAACTGAAACTCTCACATCTTTTCAAGATCTCTTTGCTGTCTTTCCTCGTTTTTTGAGCGATGCGATACAAAAGGAGAAGCCAAGGTATAAATATCTATAACAAAAGAAGATTTGAGAGGCCGTAGAGGATACAACGAAGGTTTACATACCTCTGGGGATGCGTACACTCAGAGAACTGGGACCTCTTCTCCGTGGACGGCTTGTCTCCCTTATCCAATACTTACGGCGACCAACGTAGCCAATAAGGGCATAACTACCCCTGAAGCCAAATCGGAAGTTCCGGCCTCCCCTGGCGCCAATTCTCCGAAGAACGTTGAGGTATCTTTTACCATAGTGATACGCTTCGTCTTGGGCGGCGACAACCACAATTCTCCTGTGATTTTAATACAATATAAAATGATGAAGCGTCGACTAAGCATTAAATTACTGATGTGGTGTTAAATCAAGTGATCTCCGAGCTCGAAAAATTCTGAAGGAACAACTGGAGGGACGAGAGGCGGAGTTAAAGGGACACAGTCAGCTTTGGGACCGCACTGACCTGGACACTAGTTTCTCACTTTGAATTATGGTCACCTCAACCTGAAATCAAAGTACATCTAGAAATCCGCTTCAATCTTCACAGTGTTTTTCTTGATTTTCAATCGTTTACTGAAAAACCTGTGGGCTTTCGCTCATCCTATGACACTATTTTTATCATATTTGGTTAAAAACAGTATGAATCGTGTCTCTGTGATTTGCAAATTAGCTATGAAATGGTATCTAATGCGCATGTGCGACAGCTGACTGTGTCCCTTTAAGGGCAGCCCCCTCACCCCCCACCACCACCCCCCCCCCCAAAAAAAAATTGCTCTAGGTAAACACAAGGCATACTGAAAAGGTCAATTCGGAACGAGAGGTTCAGATATAAAAAAATCATTTACCTTTTTTTTCTTTTTGGTAGAAAGGCAATTTGTATTAAATTCTTCACAACCAAAATAGGCCGTGTCCGGTCATTGAGTTTGGGAAAGTCTCTTTTTGAGCCATTCATTTAGATTTCTGATGCTCGCTTTCTCTACTCCGTGACCACTCACTCGTAGAAATCGTTTACTTGTAATCCCGAATTGTCGATTTGCTCATACCACGCTAACTTCATTCACTGATCCTCAACGCGTGTGTGGGTATTCACTGGTTGTTTTCATTTACAGTGAAAAATTACATAAATGTGAGAAAAGAAGAAGATACTTTGAACTAAAACTGACAAACAAGGGTCTTACTTTCAGAGAGAAATAGTCATTTTGTTTTACCATCGCTCGTGCTCGAACTAAGTGTTATCGCTACCGTCGCTTGCATCTAAGAGTGAACACGTGACGCCGAAACATGCTCTAATTGGGTGTCAAGAGTGGCCTGATCGGTCATCAAACATTTGAAGTTTAGCAGACCGTAACGCGAACTTTCGCGCCAAAAGTTCAGGTGAACATTTTCAGCGCGAAAGTTCGCGTTACGGTCTACTAAACTTCAAATGTTTGAAGACCGATCATACCACTTTTGACACCCAATTAGAACATGTTTCGGCGTCACGTGTTCACGCTTAGATGCAAGCGATGGTGTTAAACTAGCTCAGCAGTGTTTCATTAATGATGGCATTTCACTGACGCTCTGATTATTGATAGCAGTCGAGGCGATTTATACTAAAACAACTAGATTATTCGCTTGAGTTTTCTATGCGTGATATTTGACTTGAGTTGTTGAACGTTCACGCGATTTAACAAATTGATGTCAGTTTTTCATGTGTCTGTCATGTTATTGATCATGAATTTCGTCATAACATTGTCAAAGTAGCTGTGGATCCACGAGGGGATGGCCGAGTGGATCCGCAGACTACTTTAGCAATGTTATGACGAAATTCATTGTCAATAACAGGACAGAAGCATTAAAAGCTGCCGTCAATTTGTTTTTTACGATAACAAATTGTCAAATTGTCCGCCCTCGCTCGCTGACGCATCTCATAGATTATAAATTCATGTGTCTTTCCGCTTATTGACAATAAAAATTAGCCAATGAGCGCGCGAGAATTTCTGCAATTATCGCAAAAAAAAATCTCGAGCTCATAATCTAATTGTTAAGTACATTGCTAAAACGGAAGATTGCAAAGAAAATGCTCAAATGCCCCGCCCGGGAAAAATGAAACTTACTTGCGTCTAATCCTTTTAATAAATCGATTAAAATTCCGGGCACTCCCCCTATTGCCGTGGGTGTCAAAAGATCTCCTTTGCACGACATAACCTATTACAGTAAAAAAAAAGGGTTGGTCATAATAATAATGGTAACAATAGTAGAAAAGTTCTTATTGGTGCGATTAAGAATCTCAGCGTGCTAATAATGTGTGAGCGAATGTCACTTATATAATGACAACTTTAACATAATTCTGATCCCACTGCATTTCTCATACGTTAAAAGAAACTCATAGTGTAGTTTTCAATGAGCCATTTGCGAGTTCCTTGTGCCTCTGTTTCAAAACGAGTCTTCGCGCAAAACCTTTCATGCGAAAATGATTTGATTTGCATGAAAATGAACGTGTCGGCGGAACACATTTTCATATGAATGGTTTCGCACGATCGCCAAGAGTCGTTTTGACACAAAGGCAACTGAAAGGTAACTCGGAAATGGCCCAATGAGTGGCTGGGTAATCCAAGCTTTTATTTGGCTTTGTTTCACTTCAAGATATTATTGGCTGGTTTAAACAATATCGTCCACCTGTCCACCAGTCAGAAGCTAGACCGTAATCGTAACTGGCCAATTGCAATTTGAAGATGCGCATTTACCTGAGCACTTGGGACGGGCTCTCTTCTTGTTATATTGTGTCGCCGTTTAAGTTATAATTACTTGGTAGCTGCGATTGTTTTGTTCTTGGTCTCATACATGACACTCACTCATTAGAAACCCACTCCGATGGTTTAAAACGAGACATATACTGTTTAAAAAATACACAAACTCCGAGAATCTCATTATTGTAGTATTTAGCCTGTATTTGGAAAAAAAGCAAGCATAAAAGTCAGCCCCATTCTTTACTAGAATATGTTAATTCATCTTGCCTTTGCGGTTAAGAACAACAACGTTGAAACCGCGGCGTCGAGGAGATTTTTCTCTTCCGTTCACTTTGATGTAGGCTCGAGCGCGTCCTGCTAGTATGCGACCATTCTTTCTGTCTTCGAAGCCTTCACTGCGAACAGTTACGTAGATATACTCTGAGGATAAGCAAATCGTAGAAATAAGTTTTTTTAACTGTTTACTATTTGATTTGAGAACATTTCTTAATTCTTCCTAATCTCACTGTTCCTTTGTCCTAGAAAAGCCAGGAGAAAATACTCGGAGACACTCGAAATAAAAATGGCATGAAAGTGAAGAATGACCATCGCAGTAAATTTTCCATTCTTCACTTTCATCTACAACCGCAGTTCAAATATGAATTATTTCATATATACTTCACATAAGAATGGCACGTTAGGATAGAATAATAGAGATAGGTCAAGCTTTTCATAGACCCTTTTCGTAAATTTAAATTTTTTTTGCTTGCATTTAAATAAACTTTACTAACGTCGTTTGAGAATAAAAACTTCTTTTGAGTTAACAACTTGAAAACAATGTCTGTAAGGCTAATTTCAATACTAAAACAGGAATTTATAATTGGCAGTCATTAATGAGAAGGTCTACAGCACCGTCAACAGCCTTACAACATCCATTGAAATGAGATTTATCGCCAAGATAAAGCAAAACTTACTCCTATATCGTCTCCTTCTTCGTCGTCGTCGACGCCTTCGCCTTCGTCGTCTTCGTCGCTCTGGAAGTTTTTACAAAGAAGATAAAGACTAATGTAAATTTAGTGGGCGAAAATCCCCCGTTTTGCATTCCCTTCCCAAAGTTTACATTACCTTGCACTGCCTTTTATTTGCGGCGAGACATCACTGCACTATTTGCAGCTCGAAAGTTATTGGTAATGTAAGAGGTTATCAACTGTTTCACTCTTATCGATGTTACCACTGCTGACCACTTGATTTCGTTGGGTCCACTAGATTCCAGCTCCTATGTTCAATTAAGCTTCCTCTTCCTATATCATTAATTTCTGAACAGCTTAAACATCTGCGGCTACTTTACGGGTTATCTGACGACTAACGCACCATCGTAAAAAGCTGGTTTTCTTCGTTCTACATCAAAAAACCCCAGCATGCACCAAGAACTTACGGAGGAAGTTTATTTTGAGTTACACCAGGGAAGCCTAGATACCTCGCGTGCTCGAGCCGCCTGACTAAGGAACAGTTTTGTCCGATTGTGTGTCGCTTTGAGTCTATCAGTGCAGAAATGCAGCAAAATAAATTGCTTGATTCCATAGGGATGCCAGCTAATACAGTAGTTAATTGCCCTTAGTATTTGACCAAGACTGATCTTGAGCTGACAAACCAGGGGGGTAACCTGAGGGTACTCCCTAAAATTCCTTATACGGGAGGCTCCGACCGAAAGGGGTACCTTTTTACTTCGGGTATACAAAAGGGTAGGGATTTCACAAGATGAGGTAAATGAATGGGTAGGGAAATCTGGTATTTAGGTATGTAAAAGGGCCTTTAATTAAAATATTTCGAACAGACGCACCTTGTGGCTGTATCTGATAATGCTTGATGTTCTCCCGTAATATTGTTCATTAACCTCATTCCGAGCGTTTAAAAAAGGGATACAGTGTTCTTAAGTAGCTAGGTATGTGAATGGGGTACCTTTGTTCAATAAAAGATATGCAAAATGGTATACAAAGGGTAAGGAGTTCGACCTTGGGACGGAGTCTCTCCGTATAAAATTTTGTAGAGTACCACCACTCCCCTACCCCCGGACCGAAAAACTACTAATCTGTTTTCTTACGCCTTCGTCTTCTCCGTCTTCGACGTCTTTTTCTTCGCCTTCTTCGTCTTCTTCGCCTTCTTCGCTTCCGGTATTTTCTTCTTCGGTACCGTTTCCGGTATCTTCTACCGAATCGTCTTCGTCCGCCTTTATATTTGAAAGAAGCGAAAACAAGTCAGGGGAAGCGGTCTTTTTAAAGTTTACAGTCCGTAATAAAGTCGCTAGACACGATTTCAGCAAATTTAACCTGATTAAACCTCTTTGTATTGTATGTAAATAATTCGCTTATAGTCTGTTTCTTATTAGAGATATCCTTAATGCGATATAACAAAGTTATCTTATTGTATCTTATCTCATCTTATCTTTATTAAGGAGTATTACGCCAACAGTCCATGCTTTTGGACGAATTTTTTTTTTTTCAATTTTAGACCTTGCTGTTGCTGTTGTGTTGTTTTTGTTGTTGTTGATGCTACTGCTGTTGTTGCTGTTATATTTTGTTATACTGTAAAATTTCTTATTTCTGTTAACTTGAATTCCATTGTTAACCTATATTGGCAAAGCATTTAAAAATGGGTTGCCGACACGAATCATTGCTGAACCAATAACCACTCCAAAGGCTACTGATTATCACTCACGTCTTCCTCGTAAACGGCGGCCGCGACGCCGGCGGCGACGACTTGGCCTTCCTGTACAGAAAAAAAAAGTGATTTTAAAAACACTTTCGCAATCACTATATACATAGCATTTTATGACATAATAGACGAGATATACAAAACTTTTCCGCCCCTTCGTGGCTACTCAAAATCATATGAATATTCATATTCTGTTGGAATTCGAAAGAACATCCCAAATACTTTGAACAGTATTACCGACGTAACACCCGAGGGATGTATCACTTCCTTATTGGTCTCTGAGAGATTAAATATGTTTGTGACATCAGTAAAGCGTCTTTTCCAAGTACGACGAAGAAAAGGCAAATCGCGACCCTCCCGTACCGTCGCCCCATCTTAGGGCGGAGCTCTAACCCAGTCCGTAGGTATTTGGCTCCACGTCGCCAAGAACTTTGTATTCTGTTCTATTCTTTCCTGGTTACACCTCGTTCTGGCACCGTTGGTGCCAAATACTACTAAAACCCTTCTTCGCTCTCCGTCGACTCTCGCTTCGACCGGAGTGATGTGCCCATCTCTTTTAATAACAAACGATTCACACAGAATATGATTCTACGGTTTTTAACAAACTGTGATGTATTCAGCTCCAAACTTACTCCTGTATCCTCGACGCCATCTCAACCATCGGCCACGATACCTTGGCTTGAACTTGTTACGTCGCCTCTTCACCGGAACTGATCGGCCTTTGTACTTTATACGATATCTAAAGTGAGATCGGATTTTTCGCCATCGCTTCCCCAAGAGAAGATAAAAACGCTTCCCACGTCGTTTAAGCGGTAGCCATCGGCGGCCAAAACGTATTCGCCAGGTCTTAGGCGATCTTCGCAGACGGTACAGCCTGCGTTTATATCTTATGTACCACCGGATACCCTGGCGAATCACTCTGCGCCAAATTCTTCTGTATTTAACATACCACCGACCACGAATGCGTCTGAGATAACACCACCTGTTGAGGACCTTAATCTGATACCTGCCCGTGCGACGGACTCGGATCAAGCGCTTGCGAAAACGGATACGCCACGTCCGCTTCCATCGGTGAACTCGGCGGTAGCGTTTTTTAAAATAGATCCGTCGAGGGCGCCATCCTGAGGAAGAAATCAAAATAGATCTTTTCATTAATTACTACTCTTAGTTATTCTTCGATCAGACGTTTCCAGGGTCTCCTAATGTTTATTATCAGCTCGAGTTCACAAGTTCACTTAGTTCTGCGACAGACTGCTCACGATGTATTCTACTGCCTGCATACGAGGTAGGTCTGTAGACGAGCCAAGTGACCCATCAAGACAGTGCTTCTCCCGGTTTTAGTAGCACGAAGCGACTAGGAGTATTTCTACTCCCCCCCCCCCCCCCCTGGATGGGATGCTGATCCATCGCTGGCTTACTCCCAGCATTAAAGGGCATTTGACACCCTTCTGCGCATGTGCGACAACTTGATTTCTTATCCGACGGAACAGTTTTCAAAGTTGATATTTGTGTGAAAAATCCTTCTCCATCGACATTGTGGGGGGTGTGAAAATAGTAATATCGATATTGAAGAACTGTTTAGTCATCCATGACAGATTTAAGCGGCATACTTTGTGTCTTGAGTTGAATACCGTCGAGAAATACGTCCGCCGGGGTTTTCTAAGCGGCTAGAGACGAAAGCTTCTTTCACCCCGTAGCCGTCTTGTTTGGAAAGAAAAAAGAAAAAGAAAAAAAAAACGAAAAAAATAGGAAGGGTTTTGACCTAATAATTACCTCGTAAACCACGCAAGCGCCTCCTGCGTCGAGCTGTGAATGTAAATTTGAAAGACGTGAATAGAAAGTAACTAATCTAGCACCATTATCGTTACCGAGAGCTAATCCCAAACAGGCCCACCCGGCTGCATTCACGCCAAAATGCTATTTAGGCTAACCAATGTGCCATTCAACCGAGCTAACGGACGTGCTATTTAGGCTAAACGAAGCGCCATTCAGGCCAAGCTAACGGACCTGTAATTTAGGCCAACCCAAGCGCCATTTAGACGAGCTAACTGATGTACTATTTAGACGACCCGACTTGCTATCTAGACTACTTGAGCAGTGTTTTATTGACACATGACTCACAGAGGAGACTTCTGTGAAGCCGGTGTCAGACTTTGTTACTAACCTCGGAGGGTGAGACACACGTTGACTAAGTTCACGTGCCTTCGCCAATCTACAAGGAAGCAAGAACAGAGACTAAGTATCAGCATGAACAATATTTAACTTCTAGAGCCACAACAGTTGCAAAAACAGCATTACAGGTCATCGCCAAGGCCTGTTTTAAAGTCTGTTTTTGTTCAGTCTTTAGTGCAATAGAACCGTGTGTAAGTTCACGCTTATGCAACTTTAGGGAGGAAAAAATGTGCTACGTTTGTACGTCTGTGCTCAGTTTTCAAGTGTTAGGCCAGTTTTACTTTGCGTTGTGATTGATTTATTGCTTGTGTCTAGAGCAAATGGCCTCCCAAATGTCTCTGACGGATAGTTTCGTCAAATTCGAAAATGGGCACAACACCTAACCTGAAAAACCTCCATATCTTTACACGGCAGCAATCAAGACGTCTTATCGTTTAGTGATTTTTGATCGTTTAACCAAGAACACTACATTACACGCGTTTTGAATGAACGCATGGAAGTCCCGGGATGGGGACTCCCATACAAAAAGGACCGGGGGGTGCTCGTCGGAAATTTTGAAAAGAACCCCCAAGAGAAACCAAGATCATGTTTTGGGGGCGTGGCTTGAAGTGTTTTTTACCCCTCGGGGGTACCAATTCTAATACAACACAGTACCTCCTGTCATTTCTTTCGGCTCAGTACCCTAAAAGGCACCGCAAAAGCTTCTGCCATGGACCTTTAGAGGCTGAACACCCTGAGAGCTACCAAAACCACTTTTTCAACCCCTAAAAGGTACGACGAGCACCCCCCGTCCTTTTTATATGAGAGTCCCCCCCCCCCCACCCAAACAATTCCAGAGCTCTGAATAGCGTTCTGTTTACAAACAGACAGGGTTATCCCCCGTGGTACCAATCCCTTTCAGTACCACCTCATTAGCGTTTTCCTCGGGCTTCGTGCAATGATCACAGTGATCAAATGAAAACTTTGAATCTTATAACTCACGTTTGCCGAAGCAGATGTGGCTCAATCGGGGCTTTCTGCCACGAAGACCTGCAAGATAGATACAAAAGAGTCAGGATAAGGCATGGTCGATTGTCGGTTCGATTCATATCGATTGGAAGACTCCAGATCTTTATAACTAGTTGGGAAAACGTACGGAGTGTCGAAAGTAAGCAGGCAAATACTTTGGTTTTGGTTTTGGTTTTGGTTTTACTACGGTTTGAGATTGGCTGAGTTGTCTAATTGGTAAGTAATTGGTTTGGTTTTGGTTTTACGACACTCAATTGAAAACCACTCTATTCGCAAAAAAATCGTTAATTGTTTATTTGAAACCAAAAGATAGCACGAACGCCGAATTAAACGTTTAATAACGCTGAGGAGACTTATGTATTGTTACAGCCATTGTTCCGGATAGTTCCTCAAAGGGACGGCATGCAAACGTGTGGCATGCTTAGCGTGACCAAGCCCTCTATTCTTTCCTTCTCCAAACCTCTCCCAAATAAAACGAAATGAATAAAAAGATGCAAAAAGTAGGGATGCGTATAAGGAGAGTGAGAGGCATTTGAATGAAGCAGGAGATTGGAAAATTGTCATATACGGTAGGTATTACGCGAATCAGGTAAAGCTCATGAATTTTTTTGTTTTTAATTTGTTTTTGTTTGTTTGTTGTTTTTTTTTGTTCTTTTGTGTGTGTGTGTGTGTTTTTTTTTGTAGCAATGCATATTTTTCATGCCCTTGGTCAAACACTATGCTAGACACTGTCTTACTCACAGAGTTTCCTTCTATCATGTTTGTTTGGTATATACATGTAATTGATACATTCATGAATCACCCACTTATCTCGGTTTTTTTTTAGAAAACAAAAAGAAGTATACAAAATACATGTTTGCAAAATACAGTTCCTTTATAAACATGAAGTGATTTTATTTTATTTTATTTTCCAACAATATGTTGTTTAAATTTAATTACAATCAATTTTGCTTTTGTTCTTTCCAAAAAGCTCCTAGTCCCATAAATATCACTTACCAGTAATACGCAGGTTTCCATAGCGAGTTCTCACTGTAAATCGCTTATTGGGCGCTGAAACAACAAACACGGAATTTCAATCGTAAGAAATCTTAATCACATCACTGCCCAGGAAAAGGAACTAGTCTTGATCAGAGAAAAATGACCAGACTGCTGTGTGGTGACCAGACCAACCAAAACAGGCTCAGCGTTTTCGTTTGCTTGTTTGTTTTTGTTTTTTGTCTTGTTTTGTTTTGTATTGTTTCTTTGCTCTCATGTTATTTTCTGTTGCAATACAGTGCAGGGCCGCCAAGGCAGCAGTACGGCACTCTCCTACATCCTGTTTTACATGGTTTTACTTTAAAATAAAATGGTTGTAACTTTTTTTTCGACGATACTACCAGGAAAAGATAGATTCCGTTATATCGCATACCCGTGGTATGTGTTTCAATATATCTCATTCAGCTCTCAATTAAAACAGTTTTGTATAATTGCAGAAGGGGTTTGTTTCGTGTTGTTTCCGCTTCTGTGCTCGTGTGATGGAGTTTGGTTTTCATTGCGAGGGAGGTGAATATGATGCAGGTAAAATATCGTAAAACCAAAATAGTTCACCCCAATTTTCAACTGAATGCTCAGAAAATTTTATAAGTTATTGCCACCTGATGACACGTTACCAAGACTTCTCTGAAGGATTTCCTTACAAAGAGAGCAATTGACACCACAGACCGGTTGTGATATGATTATTATTAACCTGACACGGAAACTAAAGTCATGTGGAACAATATCTCATGACTGTTTTGAGAGGGATCCACATATAATGGCAACATTGTACAACAACATACCTGCGTCTGCGCTGGTAGCATTCGTCACTCCGTGAAAGCTGCGCTCCACTGGATCTAAGAATAACAATTTTTAGTCGAGAGTTAACTATTTCGGGGGTACCTTTCTAAATGTGGGTTAGGGTGTCGCCTGCTTCACAAAGTCTTTTCCTCATTTCCGACCTAAATATACTATTTTCTACACTTTTATTCAGGCCTGAACGTTTCTTAAACACTGTATTTCAAACCAAAGGCGGTATGGGCTCGTGGTTAATCAAATATCAGTGACCTCTTTGCATGTTTTCATTTGCCCAATAACTTATTTGCATGTTTTCATTTGTCCAATAAAATCAAGAGTGGTCAATACAGATTACGGGACAATATAAATAAACTATGCCACTAAATTCATTCTTATTGGCAAAATTTTACCGTATTTCAATCAGAAAACGTAAATGTTATAAATCGATTTCCCAGTGAAACGACTCGCTCAACTTACTTTTACTTTCTTTTGGTAAGTGTTCTTGCTTTGTCCCATGTTGTTTGATGATCTCCTTTAGTAATGTCCTTTTAACACGAACCGATTGTTGACTTTTAAAGTCGGAATCTTCCTCATCGGAAGAATGTGATGAGCGAATATCGCTCGTAACAATGGCCACTCCATACCTGAAACAATCAAATTGATCTTAGGAGCTAGTACAATATGTTAACATTTTAAGGGAAAAAATCATTAACAAATACAGCTGAGGAAATTGCTGCATTGGACTGAGAATAAAAATCTCAATTTTGTGCAAATTTTCCCTGGCTCGCACTTGGCGAGCAGAATTTAGTCATTCCATATCGTTGCTTTACAGCGCTGGGTTAAGAACTAATGTAAGGTGAATTAAAGTCCTCGTCAGGCCAGTGGCCTATGTAGCCGGAGTGTATCCAAGGTTCTGTATTCTGAGTATTTTTCCTTCCCCTGGATGCTAGTCCATCGCAGGGTTACCACCAGCATTAAATTCGCCGGTTTCCATGTGAAGACCGTACCTGGGTGGAGAGAGGCACCGTGAGAATTAAGTGTCTTGTCTAAGAACACAACACACTGAACCCGGCCAGCGCTCGAACCCGGGCTACTCGATCCGGAGACGAGCGCGCTAACCATGAGGCTACCGTGTCTCGACTATGAACTAATGTACCATAATGTATAACAAAGGAGTGGCGTATGGTCGCCAAGATCGCTGACAAAAAGAGTTCAGCGACCGTTGTAATGGCATGGAAACGACTGCTCGCCGAATGCAGCGATTGCTGTCGAGATTGACTTCAGTTCTATCGGACTGTAACGATCATATGGAAACCACTTTCTGGAGATTGTGGTGATCGTTACGAAGATAAATGTATACCAGACTGTTTGATCCAGGTCCCCTCGGAAATTTTTTATTTTGTAGCGATCATTTGGAAACTGGTAGGCGTAAGGATCGCTCAACTTTTTCTGAAGATCGTAACGATTCGTGGGAGGGGGTACATCATGGACACCAGCCTTTGATAACCTTTTGTTTGATTTATAAAACAAGTCAGCTTCATTTCAACACAATGACTTTGACGGATATTTTCAACAAAATCGTTGCGTGATAAAATGGTAAATGAATTTCAATCCTCAGTCAAGTGGATAATTTACGGATTGTCCGGCCAAGGTTATATAAAATCTTAACACCAGTTTACTTGTTTATTTTTTTAATATGCTACCTGCCAGTAGCTTTAGGACCCTTTAGTGATAACAACCATCAATTGTTCCTTAGTTTTCTTTCAGAAATCGGCGCACGGTATTTTTTTCCACCCTTGGGATTGTTGATTCTGGTAATTTACCGGACCAAATGTGATAAGGCTCTTTATTCTCAATTCCTGCATTATTGCATTTGTATTGATATTTTGAAGGGAAAATAACTTTTGATCACGCTAAGATGACTTCGGTTCTGTGTTGAAGTTTTTGTTTCTATAGCTGGTACGTAGAAATAACCTGCAGACCACGAAAATAAATCCATTCGACGTGTATCAACTACATATCACGCTAACACGCCGTCCAATAGAATCATAGCATGTGTCTAAAAACATCTTACCCGAACTTAAAACAACTGGAATCGATGCAGTAATATTACTCTCGCCACTTGTTAGGGTTTGATATCGGGTTTCCAGCATTACTCGTTGAGCAAAAATACGTAATCGATATCTTGCAGATAATATCATGTACATGAGCTGACCGTTATGTTCTCATTAATAAAGCAACGAATGGTAAAGCAAACTTGTATTACATTTCAGTAACTATAAACTCTGTGGAGTACTTCTGATTCTCGCTGAATATTTACTTAAATCACCCTCCTTTAGATAACTAATAACTATCTGCTTTTAAACACAAGTGAAAAACTTCTGATGGTTTTTGTGCGTTTTATCTACTGTGAACTCCAGACATTATGCGATACCTACCAAAAAAAAAAACCGTTTGAATTAACAACAATTTCAGATGCATATAATGCATTCACAGAATGTATTCTTTGGTGTGAATATCTAACACAAAGGCCTCTATACGAGTCAGCAAGAATTTCATTAAAAAAAACTGAAGAATACTATCATATTTTCAAATATCGTTTTGGTCAGAAATAGGCTACGCTATCGTCTGAATTGCCTTCGAGATATAATCCGTGGTATCAGGACATAATTTCCTTCTAGTTTTAGCAAAAGCAGTCCCGGTTTTTTTATATACCTTTCAGCATTTTGTGTTGGATGCAGGGATAACTACATAAGGAAGGCAATTGACTTTAAGTGCCTCGAGATATCTCAGTGCAAGAACGAAAAATTTAATTTTCGTCATAAATGATTAAAATTTGGCTTTAACCCTAGAGATGAAAATCAATTTGTTTCATACCTGAATTACAAAGCTTTAAGGCCACAAGTAACTGGAAACCATAACCTTCGATTCTGCTTAGTATATATCATATATTTGTATATCGTTGGATTTTTTTGTTAGCTTTTCTTATCTGATAATAAAGAATACTTCTTTAACTAAACACAGAAAGGTTGTTTTCGAGATGAAGTTAGAACGCAGTTAATAAAACTCGAACTTACAAGACTTGCATCGCACAGTGTAGTGACTAAACGTAATACTATGGAAGAGCTTCGAAAAGATCACAAGCAAATAAAGCTGTTAAGATAAATGATAGCAAAATACTAAGAATTATCAAATCATTTGTACTTACAGGAGTAGAAAGAAGACCCTCATGCCGGGGTCGCCCGAATTAAGGACGATCCTTACCCATAAGGGAATTCCAGACAAAAGACCAAGATTCTTGTCTCGCGAGATTAATACGTTCAGACATTCCTATGCATTTATTCATCACTTGATTTTGCTCTTTGTTTATGATATTAAATCCAAACTTGGGCAGGTACAAGGCAAACTTCTTGTCTAAAACCCGTTAAATTTACCAAACTCGATCCTAAACATACGAGTCATAAGACTAGAAACCTTTGATGTGTTGTGTTTTTGTCAACGCACGTCGCTTCAGTTTTGTCAGCAATTCCATCATTACAGTTGAGATTTAGTAAGTACGGTAAGTTAAAATAGCTCTCACGGTTTTTAGTGGAGTATAATAAAATGATATAATACCTGCTTCACAGTGACAGTAACCTTATTAATTGATGGAACAATGGTAAATTCATGGCAAAACGTCAAATAATATCTTTAACACGAACAGAGCGTAAACGTCATTTTAAACTTTGTTCACAGGAATTACTTACTTGTTACGAAAAGCAAGCCGTTAGTTGCAGAGGAAAAGCCATCTTTTATAGTAAAATATAAAATAAGATGTTTGTTTTATTTCCTATGGAGCATATAGAAAAGGCAATTTCTTTTTAATTTAGTTTAAAGAAAAATATTTGTATATATACTTGGCAAACTTGATACCTGTCAAGACAACATTTGAGACAAAGGCGATGATTTTAACGAAACAAAATCTCAGAGAGGAGAGGTTACCAAACTGATATGAATTTCTCATCTCTTTCTAAGTTCTACTTAGAAAATACTGGAAGACGGCCAGAACTCCAAAAATTTTTTTTAAAAATCTACAGCCACTTGCTGTGCGAGAACAAAACGGTTACACTAACAACATGTGTCCCTTCAATGCCACTTTTTTTCCCTTTTTTTTCAATCGCCAACAACAAAGTTACGCCACAACGCAGTAAACCACTTGGAACTGTAAAGGAACAATTGCTGAGCTAGTAAATTTTAATTGCCATTTTTGTCAGCCGGGTTGGAGCTTAATTACAAAACGTGTATCAGTTGTTTCGTCTTTAAAACACGAAAAACAAAACGAACTTTTCACACACTAGGACACTGGGATATTGATTTTTGAATCGTCGAAAGCCAACAGCCCCGAGTCCCTTCAAGATAATCTCTAACCATCTGATCCTGTTTTAAAGTGGCAACTTGTTTCCAATTTTAGAGCTTTCCTGAAACTTCTTTGGTTTGAGTTATCAGTTAAAAACATATTATTAACTAACATAACACATCATCTTTATACTCAGCTTTTTTAATATATCAAATATCAGCTATTAGTTAACTTTCAAAGAATTTTACAACTCCGAAGGATTTTGTAAAAGTTCTATCATTCTAACGCAGTTGTTCTTGATGTCCTTTGCGTTGTAATGGTGACCTTTATTTCACCCATACCCTTCAACGGGGAGCTTGCAAATTTACTTATCACGGCCATTCTAGTTATAAAAGATATAGAATAGATTATTCGCCAGGTTTTCACGTATGGCGATAGCCACTAAAGCCCACATTTTGTACTATACACAGGGAATAATATTGTTCCTTTCGAAAACGACTTCTTATTTCACTCAGTAGTAGATTATACCACTGATTACTAGATTGTACCACCTGCTTTGCTTCCCCCCTCAAGAGAATGAAGTAAAAAAGTCTGCATCTACAAGATATTTCAAATAAAAATCACGATCGCCTTTTGAAGGCAAGAATCTTACATTATTCTTGTTTTTATAAAGCATTCTGTAATATTTCACAAGTGCCCTTCATCCTCTGTAGTTTTCTTCTTATTTTATATCTCTCCATGCATGGGGGTTATAATAATAATAATTGTTATTATGAATTTGTTGTGCGCAAAGGAGTTAAGTTACGACCGTTGACCATTGACGGGTGTTCTCAGCGGGATATGACTAAACTTGAAAAAAGCTAACGGGTAGGTCGTGACAATCTTATAATACAAGCAGGCTTTACAAGGAAAACATAAAAAGGATTTTAATCCACCGGATTTTGTTTGTTTAAAGACTGTTACACGAGAAACAAGTAACTCTAGGGTAGATACCGATAAAACAACGATTGATCAAACACATCTTCATTGTCTGTGCCACCCACTGTGCCTGTCTCACTGAACATTTTTACGAGCCATAAATTCGCCATTCATACTACCCCACTCCATTAACCCGTGGGCTTCATTGTCTGTACCAACCGCTGTGCCTGTCTCACTGAACCTTTTTTACGTACCATAAATTCACCATTCATATTACCCCACTCCATTAACCCCTGGGCTTTATGAGCTAATCTCCTCATAACCTCATTTAAACAAGGCTCCTCTCCAGTGAGTAATCATGCCCGTTTAGCAGCTTAGTAAACTCTGTGATTCGTCTGGAAATGCTTGGATTAAAATATTGTTATGAAACTACTGACCGTCAAGTGCTGAAACCAGAATGACCTCGGCTGGATCTCGTCGTGAGAAGACTAATACTACAGACCATAAGGCCAGTGAATAAAGGAAGATCCATGCAGGAAAACCTTTGGAAGAAATCTAGAGAAACAGACAAGGGAAAGCGCTTCTCAAAACGTAACGGAAAGGTTTCTTAGGCAAGGATCTTGCCTCAAGTCCTAAAGGGGTAAACACAGAGGTACGTTTTGGTTTAACCTTTTGCTCTGGAAATTAGCTTCCACAATTTTAAGCTTCTCTATGTACCCTACCCCTAAGTCTCATTTGCAAGTGAATATATGAAAGATCATATACTTGAACTGCGGAGAAAGATATAAAGTCATGATTGACCATCGCAGTTATTCACACAGCTTAAGCAGGTTGTGAAAATTAAGCGTGAAAATAATTCGATAACAGTGCAGTGCTCTATCAACTGAGCTATCAAGCCAACTGGGAGCTGGTCACGTTGTAAGCTCGTAATATACCCGTAGATGGTGAAGAATACAAGTGAATATTTGAAAGATCGTATATTTGAACTGCGGAGAAAGGTCAAAAGAGTCATTCACTTGTATTTCTCACCATCTACGGGTATATTACGAACTCACAACGTGATCACCAGCTCCCGATTTGCTTGGTGGCTCAGTTAGTAGAGTACTACACCGGTATCGAATTGGTTATGGGTTTAAATTGTTTTGAGGCTTCAATTTCACAACTGCTTTTAAACGTTGTGTATATAACTGCGATGATCATTCAGGACTTTAAGTCTCGTTTGTTATGAAACTGTCAGAAGGTAAACATTTCTAGTATTTCTCTCGAAATAAAATCATTGCAGCTCTTTCTGTGTTCTATAATTCAATTAACTTCTCTATAAAAAGGCCTTTCAAGTCCATCCACAGCCGCCGAAGCGAGTGACTGTGTCATTTTTTCAAAAACAACAAATTAAACAAACGGGAACAAGCACTTGATCAAATCGAACCATGGAGATCTCCAAGAGTATTAGCTGGAGAACAGCATCAAGACTTTTCCTAACTTTTTTCAGGGTTCCAAATTAAACTGGACTTAGAGACGCATTCGTCATTGAGGCCGATTCAAAAGAAACCCTCACTTCCGTTTAGAAAATGAACTAAAGATGATGAACTTACCTTCATCGATCGTGACCTGCCGGTGTTGTGGCGGCCATTTTGAATTTTAGATACGCGGTCAGCTGGTGCGAGGTCTGGAACCGATTTAGGAAAGCCTGGCACTTCTAGACCTTCTAAGAACTTGACGTTTTACAACGTTTTTCTTCAATTTGAAACGAATAGAGCACGCTTGAATTTCCAGGCTGCAAGACATGGATTATAGTAACGGCCTTGAGGATGCTCTCCGGCGTAAGTCCAAACACGAGTTATCGCCTAAGTTTTTGCTCACTGAACAGTTCTTGTACTAGAAGAAGCACCAATTTCAATGTGTCGGAGCTCTAAAGTAATAACTTTTCGATTTCATTTGATTTGCAAACCTCGATGACAGATGTTTCTCGTACTTTAAAGCGGCCATGTTGGTGCCCAGCTGAATGGGCACCAGCATGCCGTCTCCATACTTGGGTGAATCACTTTTCCGAATAAAGCGAGAATAAAAACGGCATAGACCTAAATCTTGGTGATGTTGTTTATAAATTATATCAATCATCTATCATATTCCAGATTCTTGAATTTGTTTATTGCATGGTTATGATATTTATTTTGATGGCATGACAGTGAAAACCAACGATATAAATAAAGAAAAGTTTCTGACGAATTCTTGGTTCCAATCTTCCAGACCTTACATCAGACTGCCATAGCCTTATTTAAGGAGACGACATCTACGCTTTACGAGTATGTATTGATGCATGTCGCGGTAATTTGTTGAAACATTTTCCTCCCCAGAGTCACCTGTCCCTCTTAAAAGCGAGGCCCTTGCAAGAGATAAAAGGTGGCTCTCTCTGGACTACTGGAGACACATGAACAGAGGCAAGTACTCGTGAAAAATTGAATCTTTTTAATGGTAATTTCATCTTTTTTTCACGTGACACTTCTTTTTTAATCGTTCTTTCTTTGCAGTATAATAAAGCAAGTTTATGGAAAGCTCCCTGCCATATTTGTTAAAAATAATATATCAACCAGGAAACTGTCCCTTTAAATTTTGGGTGCGCACCATTTTAGGTCAGGTGTAACTGAAATAAGTTACAATTTTCCTTATTGGCTTTCAAGTTTAAAATTGCTAACAAAACTGGTTAATGTTGACCCGAAAACAAAACAGAGCTATGAATATTATATCCTCCTTGAGAATATTACTCCGCTTTCAATTGTCGAACAAATCGTCAGTCATGTTCATCTTATCACCAGTCTTCCGATGGCGATCACTGGCTTTTGACAGCGCCCGTGTTTCCTGATCAGCGGCTGTGGGAGGGGAGTCATATACGTATCGCTCTGCTGATGTGCTGGTGAATGAACTGGGGTCGATGGATTTAGACGCGTTCACCAAAGCTATATCGGTGAATGAGCTGGGATCAATTGACTTGGACAGTGGACTGGAGGCAACTGAGTCTGACATAGCCGACGTCTCGTTCAGAGGACTCGAGTCAGCTAAGTTGGAGACGCGCGATTCATTTGCGTGTTGTTTAGAAGACTGTGCAGCAGGAGAGTCTGGAACATAAAACATATAAGAAGATACATTCCCTAAACAGACACAATCCATACTTTAACACCTTTAATACACCGACTCCGTCCTCTGGGGGATGCCTCAAATAAGCTTACATCTCCCATAAAATGGACAACGCTATTAAACAAGAGCCCCTGTGAGCCTAAAGCTACCTTAAATGGAGACAACCAGTAGGCAAACATCTCCCACTGGACACGGTTAATATCGCAAATTTCATAAATTTATATCACCACATACCTCGTATTCGGAAACCAAATGGGCCGCTCCATTTTTTTCGTATCATTGTCCAACCCTTTCTTCCCTGCATCTTCGCTTTCCCGTACCGAAGCCGGATTCGTCGAAGACGTCCGCGTAACACAGCACGCAGCTTGTTACAGCATTTCCTCACCCGTCTCCACATTTTCCCGTAACGTATCTGCAATGTTCCTCCTCCAGCGGGCACGTACTTCAAGCGTCCTCTGATGCGGATTCCAAATCCACGACCTCGAAGTGTGAGCCTTCTTCTCTTGCTCCTATAGCGTATAGTCCATCTACCGCGCCAACTCTTGACGTACCTCCACCTGCCTCTATACCTGAGTCGCATCTTCACGTGTGTCGTTCGGCCTCGTCTGAAACCTGTCCACTTTCTTCTGTACCAGACCCTCGCCCGTCCCCGTCGAATGTGAATTCTTCGTCCTTTTCGTTTGTAGTGCACCATCAAGCGTCCATGCCGAGGGTAAATCCAATGCGGCTTGCCGCGAATGATCAGCTTCAAGCGCCGAGTGACACGTCTTACTGACCGCCAAGGCCTCATACCGTAGCGTATTGACACTCTTCCGCCACGGATCCTAGGAAATAAATATGAACAAAGAAAGAACTTTAAAGACCGCTGTCAAGATGGTGAGATTTGGCCAAGTGGTATGGCGTTTGACTTGATAATGGACTTGGTTCAGTTTGAGTTTCGCCGTTACTAGCTCGAGTCGTAATTAAGACGTTCGCCCTAGGAACAGCCCCTGTATTACGTTAAACTTAACAAACGGTTGTATTAAATGATAGTGATAGCATGAAATAAAAACTCGGAAAAAAATCCGAGTTCCAGATAGGATTTAAACTCACGACCCTCCGTGATCTAGCCCGATGCTCTAAACATCGATGAGCAAGCGTGGAATGTGGGCCTCGTTGGCTGGAACCGCATCGCGCGGTCATACAGCTTTCTTCATACTACAGATTTCACACTGCACTGCTTGTAATTATCTTTCGACAGCAGTTTTATTTCAACTTTTGTTTCAGTCCAGGTAAACGCTTGATTTAATTCTGCTTGCTGGTAAGAAATGTTGGTTTTTGACAAGTGGCGACAAAGAGCTAGCCTATAGTAGAAAGAGCTTCTTACCTCAATTCCCTTTCCACAATTTATTGGTGATTATCTATTAGTTTTGTAAACTTAGAAGCGAATAATCAAGTCAAAATCAAGTCAAGAGGACTTGCTTTATTCTCTTCAACTTTGTGCTTGATAATTTTGTAATGACTGATCAAAGTGATGCCCTTTTGATTGGTTTAGCAACTACTATTATGATAATAGTCACTTACCTAAGGCCATAGTTCTTGGTACCAACACGGAACCTTAGTCGCCCGCCCTTCCTTCGAACTCTTCTGAATCTTCCACCATATTTGAAAACAATCCTGCCATTGCGTAGTCCGTATCTGCGTCTGCGTCTTTGCTTCCTGCGCCTAAACCGCCTCCAGAACCGTAATAACCTCCTCCGCTTTCGTCTTCTCTTGGCAAGACGAGCACGGCGCGTTGAGAGGCGTCTCCACCGTTTCTTGTAAAAGAATCTTAATTTGCCGTATAGGAATCGAATTGGTCTCGTTCTCCTCTTGTAAACAATACGAAGGGCCTTGCGTACTCTAACTACATGTCTGTAACATCCCTTCACGCGAATTCGGAGTTTCCTTCGAACGTTCCTAACGCGGTGCCATCTTCTTCCATGCCGGTAGCTGACTACACCCCGTCTGATTCTACCAAAGAGAAAATCGAAAGTACAAGCAGCGAGATTCCATTTCAATTTGAGATCAAACAACACCAAAAAAGCAAATGAAAAGAGCCAATCACTAGATCCTCAATAAAAGACACTAGAACCAATCGGAAAGTACAAACAAGTAATCAGAAAGGATTTCATACCAGTCAAATCACGAGAGATCTTTTATAAGCGGCAGATTTGTCCATGCAAATCACCCCTGTTTTGATAGATTCGAGCCTTTAACACATGGTCACGAAGCTAACAACAATTCAGAAACTTGTACAAAGCTTTTTCTTACTGTAATCTATAGGATTTGCGTCCATAGCGGAAAAAGAATTTTCCACGCCTCTGGTAGACTTTTCTCCATATTCTTCCAACCCTTAAACGCATAACAGCATGACGTCTTCGCCAGGTCCGCCTTCCGTGTCGCCAAGGCTGCCTTCTCCGTCTTACACGTCTGCGTCGTTTGAGGCGTAGCCAACGCCGTCCTCTACGAATAAAGATCCTTTTGGACGTGATGCGGATTCCGGAGTATCTTCCGCCTACACGAACCACAGGTCTTCGTCTGCGGTTTACTATCTTCCGCCATCTTCTCCTCACGCGGGCAAAGAGCCGATATCTCCTCTTTGGCACCCGTCGCCAAGCCCTTCTGTAAAAATAATGGAACCTTCCATTTTTGTACCTGTCAAATGAAATAAAGATAGATCAGCCATAGATTTAACAAGGTGTGCTTAACAAGAGTAAAACCCATGTACAACATACACTATAAAGGTCTATAACCTTTTAAAATGGTTTCACATGCGGTCCACTTGTTCCTTATTTTTTTCTTCCGCCACCACGAATAAAAATAACAGCTAATTACACGCTAGACGTTACTTACCTTTGCCACTGTCATTTAAACGTAGTATCAAATCTTCTCATAGAAAACTAAACTTATATTACGTTATAAAAGCGAATTTTACAAGGTTTAAAGTCAACGGTATTGTAAACTTTACATTTAACAAAGTATCCCAAGCCTCAGATGCTAATTTGGTATCGTATAACGAAGCGGTGATCTCCACCAAGTGTTTAGGAACACGTTTTCATAAGCAACTAATTTCTCCTTAAAAAATTAATAACCAAGCATTCATCAGGTTACGAGAGTAAGGAAAATAATGCTAATTTAGCTTTTCCGTCACCTGATTCTCCTTCGCCGTCCTCCGAGGCGGAATGTTAATCTACCTTTCCACTTGAAGATCTTTCTTGCCTTACCGCGGTAATAGATCTTGAACGGGCTGTTGCGACGTCTGTATCGCCGTAAACGTCTGATTCTGCGTCTGTTTCGTCGTCTGTATCGCCGAATGCGTCGCTTCTTTCGCCTGAAGCGTCGGCGGCGCTGGCGACGGCTTCTTCGTCCATTTCGGTATCTGTAAGAGATTCGTCTCCACCTCCGCCCTACACGATACGCTGGCCTTCCGCGCCTGAACCTGATTAGCCGGTATCGTCCTGCTACAAAGACTCGGATCTTGCCTCTGTATCGTCTGGTACGACGCCACTCATGCTTTACCAGGAATTGTGTGCGCTTGAGATAGTGCCATCGTTTTCGGTAGCGCAATACGATCGTTCCTTTCCGATTACGATACCTAAGACAAACAAACTATGCGGTTGGTTATTTATACTTTGCAGCATATACGTGAAAAAGGCCTTCCTTTTTGATGCACCTGTCCCGAGGGAGGGGAGGGGGAATAGAAGGACGCAAAGGTTTAGGCAAATAAAACTGTGAAGTGTGTTTCCGTGTAATGTTCGACACCCATAGTCAGGTCAACGGAGCGACTAGAAACCTTACCTGACTGTCCTTAATCGACGTCTGTAACGCATAACAAGCCGCCTTCTTCTTCTGTATATCTTTCTGAATCGTCCTCTGAACCACACACGCATCACGCATCTACGTCTTCCACGCCTTTTGCCTCGTCTCCGTCGTCGTCGCCGTCGTCTCATTCTTCTCTTTCTTCGGCGTGACCTTCTTCGTCTGCGCCTTCGTTTTCTTCTTCGTATGATGCGACGTGTTCGGGGTCTTCTCCAACGTCCTTTGTTAAAAATCCTCACTCTGCCGCGTATTACGCGCAGCAACCGCCCTCTATTTCTAAATCGGATACGAGATTTGCCGCGGTAATATCGCAGTAATCGCCAGCGTCGACTAAAGCGAATTTTTATTGGTTGTCTACGCAACCATCGCCATCTTCTTCCATTTAGGATTCCAATCCTAGCATTGCGGTACCTAAAAGTCGATCACAAGACTTCAACATGCAAGGAACATTTTATATTTACAAACAACTGGTACTCTATCATAGTATACCACACATACAATTTGGAATTTCAACTTGCACAAGTTTTTACTAAGGGCTTCTTTTCTTTTTCTCAGAAGAGCCATAGGCTCGAGTCCCGCCCGAGAACACATTAAAATAATCGATCGAGTTAACAAGCATCTCCTGGGCATACATCAACTGTTCAACTTACATAACTCTCCTCCATTTACGTCTGATTCGAGCTCTTAAGTGTCTACCGCGGCGGTAAACTGGGATCCATCTGCGGCCGTATCTAAAACGAAGAACGTTACGTCGTCTTATTCGTCGCATGCGTCGTCGGTATCTACGGCGCCACCGTCTTACACGTCGTCGTCGCCGTCGCCTTCGTCGTCGCCTCCGTCTACGCCTCCATAATCTCTTTGACCTTCTTCCTCGTGGAGGTTTCCTCCTAACCGCCTTCCACCTCCTACCGTAACGTATCTTAAGACGTCTTCCCGTTAACTTGATACGCCTGTAGCGTCCTCTACTGCGCACCACAAGCCTTCCGCGGCGCCTTCTAATAAACGACCATCGTCTGTGGCCTAAGCGGATCTTGAAACGCCGTGCGATTCGACGTATAAGGCGTCGTTTTCCATGGTACATCACTCGGAAGTTCCTGCCTCTTCGATATCTGTTTGGAATTCGAGAAAATCTAGAGTTGCAACGGTGAAGTTTTGACTAAGAAGTCAAAGGAGACGATGATGAAATTTTAATTGACGGCACTCAAACTGCTACTTAAAAATTGGCCATCTGAATTTCCGTTTTATTTTTTTTGTTTGTTTTGTTTTGTTTTTTTGTTTGCTTGTTTGTTTATTTGTTTTGTTTTTTTTTGCAGTGCCCGTGCACCTCTTGCAATTCACCAAAGTAATTATTGCCAGGTAATTTTTTTCAAGTAATCGAAATTTCCCTCAAAAAAAGATTTTTCTTACCGGAAGGTTATCCATCGACGATGGTAACGCAGTCTGTATCCACCCCGCCACTTGACAATGGGCCTCCAACGTCGGCGGTACTTGAAAAGTAACACAGCTCGCTTGCGTCGGCGTACATAACGCCGTCTAAGTCTTCGATGACGTCGTCGTAATCGTCGTCGCCAGCGTTGACGTCTTCGCTGCGCTCTGCTACGTGCGCGCGCGCGGGAACCTTTCAGGAAGTATAAGCCACTGGATTAGTGGTATGGAACCGTGTGAAGTTACGAATTAAAGAACCTACACGATGGAGGGCTTTTGTTTAATTTCTGTTCATTCTGAAGTCTTTAGTGCTTGTGTACCGCAGAGAAACGTTCTTGAAGTTGAAAGTGATTTTGTAGATTAGATAAATGACTTCAAATATCGTGGCATGAGTACATTAGTATCACAAGCGTTTTGAGAAATTTGTACAAGTTACTTTTAAAGTGACGTAGCGACGAAGGTAGCTTAGCAAATTCAGAAGGGCAAGTAACTCATGTGTACGAGCTTATACGTAATGTTACTGGTAATTCTGCTGCAAACGTATCTTAAACTTACCTACGTTGAATGAAAGAGTACTCACCTTAAATGCAATATGTCTGAACAAACCTTGTTCGTTGTTTACCACAAACGAGCTCTTTTTTAATAGAACAGCTACACAGACAGAGAGCGAGGATTAAATTTTGACTTACCTCGGAAAGTGATACATAGATGTACGAAGTTTACGTTCTGACGCCAATCTGTAAGCAAGAACGCAAAATCAGTATTGAACTTCTGAACACAGAAACAACAGACGGTTAATCATCTTCTTAACACTGAAATTTCAGGTGATGTAGCAGCTCTCGTAAGGTCTCACATGAATGGCTTACTACGCTCTGAGAGGACAATAGAACAAACAACAGAAACAATGCCCCCTAGCCCTAAAACAATAACAGCTGCTAACAATGAAGAGAATTGCAAGCTTACAAGAGCAGCTACACTTCTGGAAATTTCCCACTGGTCCAGGCGGCTGTGGACAAAAGTAGTTTTTAACTATGAGGCGCTGGGTCTCGGTTGGAATTGGGGTCCAGTCTTATAATTGGTTCCCAAACTCGTATACCTGAAATTATTGAGAATATGCTGTCCAAGCTATATTTTATTGACAACATTCATGACAGTTATCTGAAATCGCTCAATTAGACTCACTTTTGCTCGTGCAGATGTTGCTTAATCGTGGCTTTGCCGGTCCAAGACCTGCGAAAGGGAAAGGTTGATCGAGTCAGGAGCTTCGCGATTCCTTTTTAAACACTGTACAACTGACTGAACCACTAACCTCACCACCAGTAAAACAATATGAACAAAAAGTCTCGATAGTAACTACATGGCGTGAGCAGAAACCAAACGAAAACGTACACACACACTACAAAACTACTTTGGAAAAAATACGTTTTGGTGGAACTTCTCTGGTCTTCCGTTGATTGTAGTGATACTTTGAACTTGTTCTTAACGCTAAAGTAGCGCAATGAATATTGAACTAAGTGAAGAACAGACTGCAACTAAGGATAATACAGATAACTGACATTTTCCTTCGCACGCTCTTATGTAAAGATGATTAACACATTAAATGTATCCAAAGAAAGAACATGAAGATTACTTACCACTGATATGAAGATGTCCCACCGTAAATCCGTTGTCCGAAGCTTCAAAGCAACAAAAAATGGAATACATTTATAACAACAGGTATTATACTTATGTTGAAGTAGTTATTTTTTCGACAATGAAAAAACTGTTAATCCCAAAATCACGAACATATAGCATGCTAGTGACGACCTTTGGAGCATGCATTGTAACTCCCCCTTGCATTAATGCTAATCGGTAGAGTGTGCGGAGAATTAAGGACGCGCTGAGATAGGCACGTCAAATGTACTTGTGGTGATGTTATGACATAGTCATTGCTTGGTAACCTCAATGGACACGGTGTAGAAAAGGCAAGCATGTTGCCGCCTCAAGTACATGCTCTTGGCTAAATGGCGGCTCATGCAAAATAAATATTACAGATCAATACATATGTATCTAACAAAAGCCACCTGCAGCAGCTTTCGTAACATTGTTTGAATCGTCAATCAGGTTGGGTTCCACTGGATCTAAGGAATACATATTAAAGCTTGTTAAAAGTCAACTATCACAAGTTCCCTAATTGTCAATAATTCATTGACCTCTGGACTAGCGAGTGAGAGAAACAGCTCAGGTACTAATTTGCTACTGTAGTTTTTGGTCTAAAAGGAGTGGCAAAAGAAAATCCCATCAAAAATCTTTTTTCAGCTTGTATAGTTTATTGTGCAGTCGCGCAGCATCCTCTTAAGGTCGATTTAGACAGTGCAATGTTGATCGCAAGCGTAAGCTCATGACAACCCAAAAGCACAAACTGTTTCGCATAAAACATGATTTGGTCGGTTTAGACAAATGACTTTATCCCTCGACATAATTTACTGCTAACGTTTAGCTGTAAGTTTTGAAAATTGTTGGTCGGAAAAATCCATCAATAACGCGAAGATTTTGATTTTTTTCTCTCGGCCCATGACATGGCAGGATATCAGGTTAGCGACTTGATATCGTTGGATAACAGGAAGGTTACCCTGACAGCTGCTGATTGGCTGATTTTCACTGGTTTTCGCCGGGCTCAGTGACTAGCAATAATATAAGTAACTTACTGTCTCCATCGTTTGGTGATTTTTCTGGCTTTGTTCCATTTTGTGTGATGATATCCTTCAAAAAAGTCCTTTTCACACGAACTGATTGTTGACTTTTGATGTCGGAATCGACCTCATTGGGCGAATGTGTTAAGTGAGTATCACTCCACGCAATGGCTGCGCCATATCTGAGAAATAAACAAAAGCATTACTCTAAAGCTAGTTGAACGATTTATGCTATAAATCAGTTAAATCAATTGCCCTCTCTCTTGAGCTTGCACAAATAAGCGCCGCGCATCTGCCCTTTCGGAATGGCACTAAAACACCAGTACAAGAAACTTCTCCATCATCCGTTAAATTGGAGCCCAGTCGTGCTTCCAATTAAGCGCCTGCAGTAGAAACATGTACATATTGCCGACCTATTTTCCTGAACCTTGAGCTATCCACCAGTTCTCTTGTTTAAAGGCTTAGTATGGTACCGGCTTGTATTTATACTTTTTGGCCATTTGAATTATACGAGTCATGACAATTTCCGTGACTCACTCCAAGAAATATCGACTGCAATTTTATACCCTAATTACAAAACGAGAAAATTTCCTGGCCTTTCACGATGTTTCTCCATTCTCTTGACTAGTTTTAATGACATTATATTGCCATTTGAACCAAAACTAGTTTTTTCATCGGACTAAGATGGTTTTGTTTTTCTTTTCTTTACTGGTGCATGCGCAAATAACCTGCAGATTACAAAAACAAAGCCAACTATTACGTTTTACCCGTTATGGCAGTGTTAAAAATGAAAATCATCTTGTTCGGACAAAAATAACTGATTGAAAGTGAAATTCACGACCAATCTTTAGTGAAGTGATCCCGAGACATGAGTGAGCGATCTGGCAACCTGAGTGACGGAAGAATACATGTTTTTTACCGTTAACTGTCTTAATGAGACTCAAGCTAAATAAGTTTAAACCGAATGAAAACTAAAATTTCTAGTAGTTAATGTAGGTCGCACAAACGAGCCTGGAAAAAAAAGTAATAGATGTAATAATTAACAAAATCCCAGGCTGAAAGGTCAGACGAACTTTGTCGTATGCTATGTCTGGAACACAATTGCTTTGGGTAAACTACACGACGAAATGTCAAAACGTTTTCTGATATAAAAAAAAAATGTATCCTGAGTTTAGGCATTCTCAATTTTAATTGAATTTATTAAAACCAAATAAGTAAGAATTATGTTCTATTTTTACATGGTATTGAAACGTTTGTTCCATTGCAAGACAAGATGAAAGCAAAGGTTTCCCTGATCGCCCAAAAAATTCCGACTAGAAACTGACCAGTAAATTGATATTTTGAAATTTGCACTCGGCCAGAAACAGCACTTTAATTTTTAGAGAATAACAAAACTCTGTATGTAAAAATCGCTGACAAAACTGGATTTTTCTTCGACCATACAAGTCAACTGGCTATCCATTTTGGTCATTCAATATTTTATTGTTCAATGAGATTTGTCTCTTGTCATTTTATTTTTGTTTCTTTTAATGCCGGAAAAAATCAAACCAGGTCGCAAATTTCTACATCCACGGAACCTCTTAGTTGTAATTTTAACTCAGAAGTTAAGTCCGCACAGCTTCACAGCTACCGTGAAAACATCTCGCAGTAGTTTGCAAAGGTTTAGAGATAGCATAGCTCGTAAAATGAGTAAGCGATTATTAGGACTAGTTCTTAACAGTAAAATACGTGGTCTTTGTTTTACACGATTGACAAAAGAACGTTAGAATTTGAAATCACAAGTACTTACAGGAGCAGGAAGATGAACTTCATAACGGAGTTGTATGAATCAACGAAGGTCTACCAGACAATAGATCAAGCTTCTCGACTCGCTACTTGATATGGGGAGATTCCTGTCCGTTATTTGTTTAATTTCGTGACAAATTGTTTATGAAAAACACTTTGAACTCTCAGTACTGTTACCAGACACAATTAGTCAGCTAAAACCAATCACAAAGAGGAACGAGAACAAAGAATAGCGACTTGATTTGTCGGAGTCCATAAGTGCAAGTAAATATAAGAAACATCACATAGCTGAACTGCGGGATAAAGACATGACAGATCGTCGCAGTTATGCAGGCAAATTAGGCAGTTGCAAACTGCCTAAGGGCGTTAAAAAAACCTTCAACATTGCATTGCACTTTGCACGCTTTGCGTTCCTATGATGTTAGTGTTGGGTTGGACTTGAAGAATTCGATGGCCCAAAGTTTTGAAACGAACACCATGTATATCGTTATGTGATTCGCCATTACAAAATTCTGTTGAGATTTACGAGTCTTGTCATTGATATTAAGTCAAATAACTTAAAGAAACGTCTAACAGGATATTCCTAATACGATGTCTAAATCAGTACAATCGATCATGAGAGTCAGGAATCGTATTGAGATTCGTGGCAGCTTGAATAATCCAAAACTTACAAATGAAGAAGAAAAGACTGTCGGTGGCCTGCGAATACTTTCTTTACGCAAATCGTCGTAATATGTCAAAAATGTAATCGCAACAGTAAGGTGACTAAAAACAAAAACTTGGGCAGGTACAAAAGCATATCACTTCTATATCCTGAGTTTACTCAAATTAGTTACTTACGACATTTTCATAACAATACCTTTCACGCAGAAGCGAGGCAAATTCTTTTGCGTCCTTGAGGTTTCCATTGAAATTAGCATAAAGTTACTGTTACTGGAAATAAAGGCTGATAACCATATGACTTGTTACGATGGCCGCATAAAACTGCAGCAATTGCTGTCGGATCATTAATTTGAGAACCACTCTCGATAGCGACCGCAGCTATCGACGATCGTTGAGACAGCAATCGCTGAGGAAGACTCTTGCTCTATCTTGTCGAAACCGATAGTGGTAAGAATCGCTTTATTTTGTCTGGAGCGATAGCAAAGATCGAAGCGAACGTAGCGTTCATATGGAAACCAGCCTTTAGAAGCATTCGCTGTTCATATGAGTAAGTTCGTTCAAGTAATGGACATCATTTTATGTTCTTGACGGCAAACTTGCACTAAAACCTTTCAGCGAGTCTAAACGTTGTATATATAGAGGCGTAAACGGGGAATCGAAGGGGTAGGGGAGGCAAAAAAACACTCCCCAAGGTCGGATCCAGGATTTTTCATAGGGGGAGGGGGTGCAGTACTAAGGAATGGCGTAACTAACTGGTGAGGTAAACGAATTTTGAAAGCGAGTACGAAGAACGGCACATCTCAAGGGGGGGGGGGTGCGGTGGGTGCGGACACCCTGTGCCCATCCCTAGACCCACCCCTGCTCCACGTTCTTCGATCCCTCCCTCACTCCCCCGTTTGATCCCTGCTACGGAGACCATTGTATGTGTCGTTCTTCTGTCTCAGTCTGAATGCTTCCTTTGTTCAAGGGACTCCAGAAGATAACGATTCTTTACAACTTTTAACCGAATTTGGCTCGCTTCTATTTAATGAATCTGTCATATAAGCAATAACCTCCATTTGGCGCGAAAAATATGCTCGAATATTTGTCCGCGGACATTATCTGTTCCGAGAAGCGAACACTTTTCCGATAGCAAAGCATGAGCAAAACTGTGAGCTTCGGGAAACAGGTAATGTCCAAGGACAAATATCTTAGCTTATGTTAAAAGTCAAATGGAGACTATAGTGTTTATTATCCTTCAAATATTTCTCGCCACACGCGCAGGACCCTTCAACTCGTTAGGATGTAGACCTTTGTAGATAGAAAAAATGAGGAGAGGGTTTGGGACAAGGAGCGACAGAAGAAAACGTTATTGGGGTCACCTCCTGTTTTATTTTTCAAGATATATCTATGTATGTATTTCTAAGTTGTTTGCATCTTGAATAAATGCTATGCTATTATTATGTCGTGTAACGCCTGTGACATTATCATAACACAAACGAGGTTGTGACTGATCAAAACTTCTCGGAAGAAAATGTGCTTACAATGTTATTGCCAACTTTAAGGATCTTCGTTATTGCTATCTACCAAATAAATACCAGTCGTGAGTTACCTCCACCGTGTTCCAATATTACGAAAATATTCATGTTAAATATTGACTAGGGAATCTACTTCGAAACTTCGACGTTTTGAAGCCTCGCAAAACAACACTTGCCTAAAATTATTTCAAAGCCCAAATTCTTAACTTCTAGTGCCGTGGGGCATAATTATTAACTTTACAACCAACAGGTGCAGGCAAAAAATCGAGGCCATTTGGATGAAAAGTAGTGCTAAACGCAAGACAGAGACTTCTTGAGTTGCATCATTCAAATGTCCTCCGGCATCGCCTACTGAGGCATGCTGGGTCTTACACAGTCTCTGGACACTCCCAGGTTCAAAAAACAAAGCGGAAAGTCAGACCAAACTTGTTCCCAGGCTCTCTCGCTCACTCTTGGGGATAAAGAGAGAGAGATCCTGGAAACGAGATGGCAGACAGACGAGGCTTAAAAAAAAAATACTACTTTCGTTTCGTTTAGTTTATTACAATTCCTGGCACTAAAATTGGTTTTATTTGGCTTTATTTGCCTTTAACTGGTTTTATTTGCTTTTACAGAGCCTTACAGTTAGTCTTAGACTACGAGTAGTCCCTCTTTCGCTTAGTTCGTCGTGCGTGACGTGAAAGAAAACCGAGAGAAAAAAATGGCCCCGTGAAATCCCGGAGGCGAGCGCGCTCCTTGTCCCCAGGATTTAACGCGGCCATTTTATTCTCGCAGTTTTCCTTCACGTCACGCAGGACGGACTAAGCGAAAGAGGGACTACTCGTAGCCTAACTAAGTCGTAAACAAAAATTGGATATTATTTCCTAGTTCCTTTCATCCTATTTGCGACCCATTTGTGAATTTCCTGCTAAGCAGTCCTGTGGTTGACGAATGCTTCACTTCCGGCACGTCTCGTAATTAGCCAAGAACCAGTCACAAGTTTCCTTGATAGCTGAAGACGAAAAACGTAGCAAAAACATCAGCTCCGTTCTAGAACATTCGACTCTAGTACACCAATGAAAGGGTGTTTCTTTTTCAAATCTTTTTAAGAATAAATATGACTAATAAAGAGCATGCTCTCTGAGACAAAAACAGCAAAAAATTTTGACCGCAAGTCTAGATTAGCCTGTGTTACAGCCGCCCTAGTCATGACAATGACAAGGCTATGAAAGTTACTAACGAAACGTAATGCATATCAAATCACCATGACAACGAGACGAGTCAAAAGTGAGGTACACAGTGAAAAGAGAAAGATGGTTTTAATATGTCCTGGTTGAAAAAAGAAGAATTGGAAAAATCAAGCGTGTTTAAAAAGCCCCTTGGTTGGGCACAAGGACGAAATTTCTTGATAGTTTCACAAGACCAATTTCATTCTGATTACCAGTATCACAAAGACATGATTATTGTTTACTCTTAAGATTGACGTGTATGTAGAGATAAGACAACATGCTCAATTTTAATAGCAAACTGTTTTATTACCTATCTTGGGGTCAGTGAACTTGAAATCTGGCCGGTACTTCCTCAGTTTTGCGTTACTTGCAGTTTTCTTGAACTGGCCATCTGACTTGTTAGTGTCATACTTAAAATGTGTCAAGAATTCTCATTAAATCGCACAATGTGACTCAAACGTACTGCTTTCAACAAGGCACTTCACTCTTTCTTCACTCTCTGTGCTAGGAGTGTAATTATGTACCGTGGAATTGTCCGGCGCAGCCTCGGTCAAAATATGGTGTAACCAACCTATGCTTGAAAATCCACTCTAGAATGCTTTCACTGACGTTTAGGCAGAATTAGTTAGCCGTTAGACCGTTAGTGCAAAACGTTAGAACGCTGTAATGCGTCGTTAGGCAAAACTTGTTAGCCGTTACAACGTTAGAACAAAGCGTTAGAACGATTTGGAGGCCGTTAACTGTCCGTTAATTATCCGTTAGCTTTTAACCGTTTAACGGATAACTGAGTGTTAACGTATGTTTTCTCGTGTACGGTCACATTTCTCGATAGACATGTTTTCACTATAACTTTCGCTGATTGATCAGTGTTGACATAGTCCTGACAATTGACTGATTTTGACAACTTGATTCACTCGCACTTGTTTAAGCTATCAGGTTGCAAACTTAATTAAAAGTGAAATATTTGAGTAGGTTACCACAGTTGCGTGCCAGTAGGACGCCTCTTAAATGTACCTCGATCACAAGCCCTCCCCTAACATATAGAAGCCCCTTGAAAATCCAATTAACAAAGGATACTTCCAGTTCTCCTGTAAATTGCATTCCTTCTACAACCAATTCTGCAGCTTCCTTTATAGACAGCTCGTCCTCCTCGCCAACTGCAAACAAGCAAACGAAAGAGCAGGTTGAGTTTAAATCAAGCACTGTGCTTGAAAGATCTATGACACCCCGTATCGCATTTACTAATTTACAAGGAACATTGTTCAGTACATCAAGGATATTGTATCACGGTCATTTCACTGCTGTCATCCAATGTGCAAGCACTTTATCTAATGGCTGCAAAGATGACCAAAGGTAGTCACGTAGAACTGTTCTAAAATTCAGTGAAAAATTTGCTAACCTGACAGAATAATGGGATCGACTTCATCGTACTCTCTCAGCACCCAGATCATTAACCTGGCAAGATCCTAGAAATACAGAGAAGAATATTCGATGACAATATATAGAAATACGGAGAACATTAGATGATTGTCACAATATATTTGTGTTAAGATGCTCTTCAACAAACTTATAACAAAATGAATCCGATTTTTCATAACTCATCACATCATCATAACTCTACAACTGTCATAATCATTTTCAAACAACTACCTTAAATTTCCGAAAGTAACGACCCCCCAAAATAAGTGATCTCCCGAAGGTAACGTCAAAACCTTGTGGCCGCTAATAAATCCCCAAAGTCGCAAACCCCCCCCCCCCGGAAGTAGCGAGCCCTCCAAAGGTAGTGAGTCCACACCCAACCGCCCCATTCCCCCCTCCCCCCGAAAACAGTGAGACCCAGGTTCAATAATATATTTATTTTTCCAATCAATAGTCGGGAAAACGTTACGTATGGTAACTTGATTTAAAGCAATCTACAACAAGGGAAGGTATTGCTTATCCTACGAAGCGTTGTGAAATGTCAATTCGTGCTTCATCAGTTAACGTTGCGCTGTGCTAAAACAAAACCCTTAGAATTTTCAACAAGTAACAAGAACGTAATATAGGAAACTTTGATTAAAATTAGTATGACAGGAGCGTATTAAAAGGAACGTTTCTTCAAATTTAAATTGAAAACCCGAGCCCCAAAGGCTGCTAATTCTGAAGGTAACGAGGGCCGTTACTTTCGGAAGTTTACGTGGTAGGCTACTTCAAGAACAGGAGTGATTTTGAAGAATGATTTGAAAGATTTTAATTAGTGATATTTATTTATTGAGATATCACAAACGGAAGCCATGTACATGAAATGTACTAGAGAGACTCATGGACTGTAAAGCAAGAAGTCAGTTCAAGAACCTTCTTTGAGTGGTTTACCTCCTATCATTATAGAATAATACACTGAATATACTCTAGACAGTTGTAACCTTCAACTCTTGAAAAGCCATCCTCCTGCCACAGAGGAGTTTTAGTTTGCACCCATATCTCTTGAAATTCCAGTTCTGCTTCATACTTTCCATTAAAAATTTTGGTTTTTGACAGTCAGACCCTCTGCCCCTTTCCTATACCCCTCCTTAGGGTGGGTATGGATATTTATGGCACCACACAATGAAATTGCAAACATTAAATTCAACCTTAGCGTGCATAAAAGTTGGTTTTCTTTCTACCCTAAACCTCAACCACTCAGCACACAGTGTACTCTTTCAAGAGAGTATCTCATTTACCACTAACCTTAGAGTAGATGAACTGTCTTCTTGGTGAACCAGTCCCCCAAACTACAAGGGGCTTGCCTTCCTCTACACAATAATAAAAGTGGTGAAGAAAACAAGTTAATGATTTTCTTTATCATTAATAAATGCATGTACATGCAAATTGCCACTGGGCATACAAAGACCACCTTTAAATAACAACTGATTAACAAACATGCAGTCAAATGACTTTCACTACAATATCAATCAAATAAATGCATTGTTCAAAACATGGTTCAAGTTGTTAAACCCAAGGCTGTGGTCTAAGAAAAATTATGAGTCTGAGCCCAAAGGTTCCTACCCACAGAATCATGGGTACCCAGCTCTTAAGCTTATATGAAGAAATTAAGTTTTTCCAGTTGCCCAAAGGCAAAAGTTAGTCAGCTGTGGCACACAGGCACTTCAAGAGCTCAGCCCTGAAACCAGGAACTAAATTTTACACATGTAGTTATGATATCTGTTTCTTTTTCTATCTGGTACAAATTTCTCAAAGTTATGCTTATGGCATTTTTAACTCACTCTGTGCTAAGTAAACCTTATGAATCAATCCTGGAAGAACATGGGAATCCTCCAGATGAAAGTTATCATGCATTCCATAAACATTGGTCGGCACAACACTGGTAAACATACATCCATCAGGATACTGCTGGTGGTATGCCCTGTGAAAAAAAACAAAAAACAGCTTTATTAATTTGGTTTTTATACTGCAATGTTTGATTTCGTGCCTGGGAGCTCAAGTGGGGTTTGGGAGTCTACTAGGAGTGTAGCACTTACATGTAATATTTCCTTTTCAATATTAACATCTAAATGTGTGAAACAAAGGAAAGATCATTTGTTTGAAGGAATTGTGTGCTAACATGAAAATAACAGTTGAGACTCTAGAAGACTAGTTGTTTAGTTTAGGACCAGTTGACATGGTCTTGGTTGTCTTATCACCTTCCTATTCTACACACCAATAACATGAAGCAAATGTTTTTTTCAAAATGCTGTTAAACTGTTGGAATAATGTCAGTGGTAAAGATTTACTGGTAGTCTGTTTTTCTGATGTAAAGAAATTTGAAAGAAATCACTTTGATTTAATCATGTGCAAATTCATGCCTGCTAGCTTCAGAATAGACAGAATGTTTTAGCTTTTTAACTGAATTATTTTAGTTTTAATAAGGGCACCAATTATAATAATATTCCTTATGTAATGGGAATACTGTCGTGTTGGTTTAGGTAATAGCGTTCAATGAACGCAAACCTAATTTTGACCTGTGGTTTTCCAGGGTTGCGTTTCCTGTGCACAGTTATAAGCAGAAAAACTCAACATTCCTGTAAGGACACCAAAATGGCCACCCCACTTGATTTTTGCTGGGGGCATGTCACGGCCAGTAAACTGGTACTGTTTAATACTAAGACATGTGATAAGACATGTGGTGAACATGCGAGCATGTAAGCAGACCATGCGAGCCTTTATACCGGATCTTTCGTTGACTTCTTTCCATTCAGGCACCGTGGGCTTCGCTATTTTGTGCTCTCAGCGTTGGATACTGGTGAATATAAATGCTTCGACGGTAGCATTTATCGAAATCTGAGAGAACTTTCCTGGTTTATTTTGTACGTTACCAAACACGACTTTGAATCGCCTTGGCTTTGGAATGTTAATTGTGGGAACAGCTATATTTTGATTGCATTTGTTGATTAGCTCCAGTCGTGACAGATACATGCAGCTCAGTCTTTATCTGGTCAAATATTTCTGGAATCGGTGTAAAAAGATCCATGAGAGTGTGCCAGTGAACCAAGGAACGGCAAATTATGTAAATACTGTTGACTTTATTCATCATGGGAAATACGCTAACCAGTCACACAGAGTTTGTTTACGCTGACAATAAACGAGCACATGACTGCAAATGTTTGCTTATATTTGTGCTTCCAGCTTAGAATAATGTATATAAAATAAACTTTTTCAAATTAAGTTTTACGCTTAAACATTACCAGTTAATGAGAGAATATTTAGCACAAAATTTGAGTCTAAGGAAACTGGCGCTGTCACGCAACGAATCAACAAATCATAGTTCATACAGGGACCCCTTAAACTGGCAAGGACTTTGACACCATGATATATCTGTCTGTAAAACCTCGGTTGTTGATGCAAAACGTTGATTTTAGCAATAGACAGAGGTTCAAAGTCAGCTAGTGAAACCATTCACTTAAGGTATATATATTAAAGTGACGGCGTCGAATACACTCTCATAATCTTTGATTACTACTAGTTATTAATAAATAGGGGCCCTAATTAAGAGTAACAGAAACATGATTGGGGGGACAGATTAGAAAAAGGGTCGCTTATTGGAAGGAGAGGACTAAATTGAATCATTACTGGCAGTCACTGTATAAGCACAGTACTTGAAAAATACTGGAAAGATCTTTAATTTTCAACTTCTAGCAATTGAATACAAATTAGAGTTGCAGCTTAAATGAACCATAAACTAAGCGAGTCATGCACGGAACATTTATCATACCTGTTTTGCACATCAATCATACGTTTAGCATATGAATAGCCAAAGTTAGAAGTGTGGGGAGGTCCATTATGAACCATTGTTTCATCTATAGGATATGTTGTCTTGTCTGGAAAAATGCAAGTCGAGAGACAAGAGACGCATTTCTTCACCTGCATTCAACAAATGAAAAACATTAGCATGTGTTGACCCATGCTTGGCTTCTGGAAAATCCTGCTCCAAGCATTGACATTTAAAACTTTGCTCAAGAGACAGCTGGCATAAATAGGTTCACTATTAGGAAACTGTCAAGTTAACTGACCCAAAAGGTGGCCTGCAATATACTAGTGCCTGGATTAAAATATAGTGAGAGGTACTTATCAACGGAACTTTGCACCATGCAGTGTTGGGCCTGTAATTCTAGGGGGGGGGGGGGGGGAGGGAGAAAGACTACATGTCGGATAAGGACCCAGAATGCAAAACAATAGAATAGAATGCAAAAGAATGCAAAACTTGAAGGTTATTAAGTCACAGGGAGCTGAGGAGTCTTTTTTGACAATAATTCCTACTAAATTCACTGTAAAAATACAGCACAAACTGGTTTTGTGGGTCAAATCATTGGGCCCAGGACTGTCATTAAGTTTTGATTCACTGGTACCCTTGATCTTCACACCTGTAACAAACCTGTTACTTTATGGGTGAATTATATCAACTACAGGTAAGTTCAACTGTAACATCAAGGAAACATCAAGCATACTCAGCTGAAACAGGCGTTTTGCATTACAACCTTTAGTTGTAGCCCTGTTGGTGGTAACAGTCTAAGCAGTCAACAACAACACAGTCTTATGACAGTAACATTGATCACCTACAGAGATTTGATTTTACACTGCAACTGAATGGCAAATTTAGCTGGAAATAATACAGTCTAGCAACTCCCTTGGGTAGGTGTAAATTCAAAGCTAAAAATTACCTTGAGCATTAAATGTAATATGATCAGCCACCCACAAAGACATCTCAAAAAACAAGCATATTAAGGTACTACGGGTACCCACCTTACTCAGGTGACAATTGTTAAGAACATTATCATTTATCTGCGTATTCATCCGCTGCAAACAAAAACAGAGGAAATGATAAAGTAGGAGGTAGGAAGGCAAATGATTTGTCAATCACCTGATTAAAACTGTTGAACCAAGGTCTAGGATTAATGTTGGTAGCAAATCCAGAGGATCTTACAGTGTAGTTTCAAGAAGATTCTTGATATTGACATTACTAAAGGCGTGCAACAGGGTAAAGGCAGGGTAAGGGGTTGAAGAGAATTTCTCAAACATGCCAAGTATAAGTTACGATGAAAACTGCCCTACATACCCAAAAATCCAGATTATATTTGAGGTTCTTAAAGAGACCACCAACCAAAGCTGCCAAGTGAATAACATGGGTTGGCTTGTGTTTGTCAAAAATTGCTTTAGTTGCAGCTGCATCGCTAAAAAATAAAAGCACAAAAAAGGTTATCATTTAACTATTGATGAAAAAAAAGGTACCAAATTTGGCAGAAAGCATCCTTCTGGATTTTTTATTACTTAACTACCAAGTAATAACAAAAATACAATTATTTTCAGTCTCCTGTCCTTCACAACAATAATTATTGTGAACAATTATTGTGCCACATGTGTAAATAACTCAAATGAGTGTTACAGTCAAACCTGTATATAAAGGCCAAGTATTACACGGCCACCCTCTACTAAGTGGCCAGTTCTCAAAGTCCTGATTTTTCGCTCATGCAAACGCTGTATTTGTTACCCTATTAGGTGGCCACCTCTATTAAGCAGCTGCAGCCACCCTGTAGCAGTCCTATGTTTGTCTTTCTTTGTCGTTTTTACCTGTATTAAGTTGTGTATGTGTTGATTGTCCTATTGTTTCCTTGCATGAAGTGTTTTTGTAGACACGCCATTAAAACTGACATTAGACAACACCCAGTGAGTATTTTCAGTGATCCTGTATTAAGCGGCCACCTGTATTGAATGGCCAGTTCCTCAAGTCCAGTGGGTGGCTGTTACATGTATATACAGGTTCAACTGTATTTACAATGTGCTCAGCATACATTGTGGGGTCAACCACCTTAAACGAGGAATTTAAGGAATGGCTTGAAGTAAAACGTTCCTTTTAACATACTGTATGTTCAAAAATAGAAACCAAAGTATCACTAATCTGCTTGGGGCTTGACATTTGTTACAGATTTATAGTTGAGACCTTACCAGAGGTCTCCATCTTTAGAGGACAGAAATATCCAAGTTTCATCAGATCTGCTTTCCTCTTTTGCTACCACTTCCTCCAGAGCTTTTCCGACAAGACCAGTGCCACCAGTTACAATAATTCTTTTTTGCTCAGCCATATCAAGACAAAGTTATGTGCTTTGGAAGAAAGCAAACGATAATAGAAGTTTTAGGTCTAAAGTTTTCAAAATTCAGAAAATATGAATAGAGCATTATGATAACATAATTTACAAACAGAACAGAGGGGTACAAAATGACTACTGATGTAGATGACATTTATCTAGTAGATCTCATTTAAGGATTATCAAAAGTTAAAGATTCACCCCTAAATGAAAAAGCTACAAAAGCTGCCAGCAAATTGAAGTTCACCTAAAATGATAAATTTGATTCAAAGTTTTCCAGTTTTTGAAAATGACTACTGTATTTCATGTTCATATTGACCATAGCGAAATTATCTCAAGGCTCCAGTTAAGTCAGATATATGAGTCATAGACCAAGTGTGAGGCCAAGATGGCTGCATTCTGGTGACGCTTTTATTTAGTGCATGTTTGTAGATCGAGATGCACAAACAAAGATCACTGTCAATACGTATTTACCAAAAAAGCTTGGCCAAAAGCCTGTGTCACAGCTGCACCCCCTCCCCCTCCCACCCCGTGAAAAAAAAAAAGTCAAAGAGATGGATCTGTGGGTTACTGCTGATAATCATGTCCAAGATCATGTGACTTCTCCTGGAATGTGTAGAAAATGATGTCATTGGTTGATCGATTGTTTGCAGTTTAAGGGTAATGGTGGTGAATTGTTGGAAATTAGCGTTTTGTGTTGTATTGGTGTTGGCTGGGAACACAAAGGAAATTTGTAACACTTTCTGAGTGAGATATAGATTTAGAATTTGAAGTTGAAAAGTAAGATTAATCAAGTAAATTATCAGCATTTCATGGAAATCGTGTTAAAATTATTTTGCAAGTTGTCTGTTTTTTAATCTGTGAACGTTCAAAGGTCATGAACTGTCTCATGCAAAGATCATGTGTAGAGAGTAATGTCCTACATTGTCTCCTTGTGTCATGTCAGCTGTTGCAACACCGAAATGGTTTTAAAATGCCTGAAAAATTCATGCAAGGAACATGATTATGAAAGGTAACACACAGATGCTCTCTCTCTCTCTCTTTCTCTTTTTAGGAAGGGTGGATGTAACACAGGCTATTTGGTTGCATTTGCCAGAAACAAAGGGTAATCAAGAGCAGGTGACTTTCAAAATGAAACTATTTTGAAGCTGATAAACCATCAATATACTATACACATGTTTCTCCTCTTTCTCCAGGTTCAAAATACATAATATACTTTCACATTCAAATAATCTTTATTTATAGTATACACAAAAATTATGTTCTTCTTAAGAATTGTGCTCATTGAAAATGCAGGTCTATGGTACATTATTGACAAAATTGCTTTTAGCCATAAATCAATTAAATTCATGTTATCATGGATAATTTTTAAATTCAAGGATGCCTGGGTCTTCTGCAGCTGAACTAAGGTAAGTGTCATCTGCATAAATTACAAAATTAGTGGTACATTATTGATAAATAATTGCTTTTAACCATAAACAGTTAACATCAATTCATCATTGATTTTAAATTCAAGGAATTCTGCAGCTGAGGTAAGATAAGTGTTATCTGCATACAATATAACAAAATGACATGAGGGGAGGTCATTAATAAAATAGTTGGGGGCCAACACTAGATCCCTAAGGGATGATCCCAGATGGATATCACAATTATAACATTACAAAAATCGGCTTGTACTCCGATCAGTGATAGTTTGCAACTTTTACACTGTGGCACTAAAACCAAGTAATGGATTTAATTTATAGTTAACACCACTCAACACTAATCGCCCAAATAAAACATGCTCTTTAGTCTTAAGCGTAATTAATAAGCTAATACAAATTCTCGATATCATACTCAAACCCAAGAGTTGTATGACACTTTACACGAACACTGCATACGTACATACGCTTACATATACGCTCGCATACACGTGCAAAGTAAGTCAAAATATTTTCCTCTCCGTCGCCAGACTCCATTCATTAACACTGTGGGCTTGGCCATGGAAAAAGTCAAGTGAACATTTTGTTACAGCCGGTTACATATATAACTCAATTCAAATTGATAGTCGGTAAGTTCTTATGAGGGACCCACATTATGCACACAGCAGGGGCTATACATGTACGACCAAACCAAAATGGATCAACTGTTTTATCGAAAGGTTCCGCTCGCAGAATAAATCACAGTCGCTAAAAACCTACCTCTCGTTAGCTGTGATCTGTTCGTGAGCTCCCTCCTTGATGAAGTTCTTTCACCGCCGCAACTGGGCTTAGTGACCTATCCTCCTGACAAGTGTTGCTGTAGACGTGTCACACGCGCGATTCCGCATTTCTTCGCGCGAGGAACGCGAAGGGAGTGAAAAGCATCATGGGTAGGATCACGGAAGTTTGTCAAGATGGCGGCTGTTCCTTCATCAGGTAAGCAAATTTTGTTATTGAAATGACAATGAATTTTCCTCTAAACATGGAGAAGAGAGGTTGTTACATCATATTTACTAGTAACAAATCTGTAGATAAAAGTCCCTTATGAGCACTGAACTAATGAAAAAACTGTAAAAGTGATAAGGATGGCATGCAAGAACGACAGAAAATAAGGCTTGCTGTTGTCGACAGTCCATTTCATACATAAACCCGTGATTATTTCCTTTTCGTTATTGTTTACTTGCCCTGAAGACGATTTAAGAAGATAAACGTGCACTATTTTAATGTCACGCATAACAAAGGACAAGTTATAATTGTATTGCTATGTATTTTCGCGTATGACTGTATATGAGATTTTTTGATGAGCAACACGACATAGCTATAATTAACTTCACTGTGTCATATATAAAGAACCAAAATGAGTCGACAAATTCACTCATTCATTCTCAGTTGAATACTAACGGTAAAGTAAAGGTAATTAATGGTAAATAATACTAGCCAAACAAGAATGTTAAGACGTTAAGATGTAGTGAATTTAAATGTAACGGTATGGATCTGGGACGGTTGGCCATTTCTCACACAATGTCAGGAGAGAGGGCCAGAGAGGAGGCCAGAACTGGACTATAGTAGATGTGTGAGCAGATTAATACTTCCGTCAAAAGAGATTTTCCACTATTGATAATTTAATTAAAAGTAGCTTTAAATTGAGTGTCACATTGTGTCACATAATCAAAACCAAAGAAAGTACAGTAGCCAATCACAACAGACATAATTCCAAATCTTGAAGAATTTGAAGCAAGTATAGTCAATCAGCACTTCAGGGCCAACAGTCTTCATTGCTGTTTCTTCTTTATTTGTTCTGATGTGGCAGGCAAGTTTCAATTTTTTTTTCATTTTGTGCTATTCTCATTAAACAAAACTTAACATCATTAAATTAAATGCAGTGCTGTAAAGTAAAGCCAAAACAATTCTCAATTATCTCCATCATTCCAATACTATTTGAAACTGACAGTTTTGACAGTACCAACAATGAATTAATGCTAAGATCACTTCATGGGATATATTCAAATTCTATTTGTAGCATGTACAGTGGAACCCTGTTAATAAATATGGCCACCTCGCTATTACAGCCACTGTATTCCAGCCCCAACAAAAGCTCAATCGGTCATTTTATTTTTTAAAAGAACCCAGGTAATATGGCCACACCACTAATATATGGCAAGATTTTTGTGGTCCATATTGGTGACCAGATTAATGAGGTTCCACTGTATAATAATAGGATGTTGATACTGTTACATATTTATGGGTACATAACCAATATTGAATTATCGCTTATTTTTGGTGCTAGGATCTTCCAGACGAAACGTAATGACTGGTGATTTGCCAGAGGATTTCTTGCGGCTATCACCAGCAATGAATCAAGCTTCCCAATCTACCGGGAGAGGGCAGATGGTCCCAGTACAGCCTGTAACTTATTATCAACCTACAGGGCTTATGCAGCCGTATCAACAACAACCCATGGGGAGACTTAGTGTCACAGTACAACAGGTCTGTATAATCTTTATATAAGGGATAATAGGTAAATGTAAATACATGTTTGGACAAAAGTAAAGAGTTGAAGAGAGAGATGGCATGATATAAAGAATAAGATAGAACATACTAAACTCAGAGCGGGTCATACCCTCTGTGTGTTTCTTTATTTTTCTTGTAGTCTATTTTTTTTCAAAAAGAACTGTTTCATATTATATTGTATTATTTTTTTACAGGCTAAGTTAGCCAAGAACTATGGTCTTACACGCATGGATCCTTATTGCCGTGTCACTGTTGGAAACCATGTATTTGAAAGTCCAACAGCTCATAATGGTTCAACAAATCCTCGCTGGAACAAGCTAATGTCAATGTGAGTTATCCTCAATATTACAAGGGAATTTAAAACTGAAGAATCTGACATACGAATGATTGCTGAAACGAAGAATTTTTTTGCAAATTATGTGTTGTTTCTACATTTACACAATAAATATTACACCTTTTCCTTTTTTTAAAATAGCTCAGAGAAAATGTTTCTGGTTTTTTAGACTTGAGGACACACTGCCTCCAGCCTATCAAAACAAGCAATTTCTTTCAGTGTTTTCTTATTGTTTGTTAACAATAATCACTTTTGTTTTACAGACCTGTACAAGAAGGTGTGAAAAACATCTATGTGGAAATTTTTGATGAGGTATTGTCATTTTCAAATAGAAAACCATAAAAATGTTTGTCACCTACTCATATCTTGTTTTTTTGTTGTTCATTTTTATTTTATTTTACTGTTCATACTTGATTTTTTAGTACCATCTACAAAATATGAGTCACTGAAAAATATTTAGTATAATAATTTTTATTTTTACTTTTCAACATTGTCATCTCCTGACTACAGCTATTCCAGAATCAAACACATGTCTGGAGGTAATTCTCTGTTGGTGATTAAAAATTCAGACCTTGTCAACCTGTATAGAGTACAAATCTGAACATCATCAAAGACATGAAAGGAAAATAAAGGTGATCTCTAATGAAAAGTAGAGATTTGTTACAATTAACACAGGGTCAGAAATCTTCAGAAAGTTCATGTCTTGGTTAAATTAGAAAAACAGCAATTTTCTTGTGATTACTGCTTCAAGAATCGCCAAACACCAGAAAATTAAAAGATCATTAATTTCTACTACTAATTACCTACATGCGATACTCACTGGTTTTCAGCGAGCATTTTCTATGGATGAGCGTATTGCTTGGGGTTTGATTGCCATCAAGGATTCAGTGTTTGAAGGGGAAACTTTAGAAGACTGGTACTCCCTCACTGGCAAGCAAGGAGAAGATAAAGAAGGCATGATCAATTTGGTATTTGCATACAGGGTAGGAAAGATGTTTGCATTGTTTATAATCAATGAGGTGAAACTGGGAAATTTATAAATAAAACTTAAATGAGTGCTGCTGTCATTTTTAAACTCTAAATTTGAAGTGTATACCTTAAGACAGTACTGTAATATGTTATAAGGAACCCTATAGTTATAGTTTGATTTTGTAGAACAGTGTGCTTGAAATTCAGAGGAAACTGAATTAGCAATGTTTAGCTAGACTGTTTAGACTTAGGTAGACTAGATTTCATTTCCAAACTAGTAGTTTGTTTTGTGCTTGTTACTCACAGGTGGAATTTTGGTAACTGTGCCAAGTGTCAAGGTCGACTTGTAGGAAGTGTAATGTTTGGCTTGAATCTTTTTGAATAAGTGCTTATCGAGGGTCTGATCTTCTACTCATTTTAGAAAGTACCTGCTGCACCTCCCCAAGCCATGGTGTATCCTAACATGCCAATTATGATGGTACCTCAGCCAGTTGTCCCTGGCACTCAAGTTGTTTACCCTGGAGGATATGGGCCTGGACAGCCAGTACCTACAGGTCAGCTGCAGCAGCAGCAGCAGCAGCAACCACCAAGGTTCAGTGAACAGGACGTATCAGGCTTGAAGGATATGTTTCCAAATATGGAAGAAGGGGTCATTCGGTCAGTGCTTGAAGCTTGTGGGGGAGATGTTAATGCCGCTACAACTCATCTGCTGAGTATGACAGACTCTTAAATGACACTGTTGTGAAGAGGACTTGTGATCTACTGTATACAGCTCAAGTGGCAGTGAAGCAGCCATGTGACAATTAGAAAATTATTTTAGAACTGAAGTGAAACCCTGAACTACTACAGATAAACTTCTGCTCTCTCTAGAGGAAAATAAGTATAATAATGGTTGTTCATAGCTAAAAGTCTATGAACAACAGTTCATGAATTTAAAACACTGACAATGCAAAGCTCTTGTGAATTATTTTAAAGGTTGATAATACACACAAAGGCTTTGAATAGAATGATTCCTTAGCTTTCTTGTGTTTTTTTAAGTAAGTGTACGTAGCAAATAATTTTAGACTTAAAAAAGCTGTATCCATACAATAGCTGCTAGTCAAGACTACAATGACACCATTGGAAAAGCAGTACATACAATCACTGTGCTTCTGGACAGATGGTAGTCAAATTCAGATTTTAAAATAAAGTCATATAATATGGCAATTATTTGTCTTCATTTGTGAGACATAATCTGCCCTGTAATCAGAGGTGTATCAAGAGTAATTTGTTATGAAGCATGCATGTGCCAACAGCAGAAAGCAAAGAGGGACATGGGTATGAGTATAAAGTATGAAAAGAAAGCACAGAGACCTACCAGTAGTTGCAAGTGTGAAAAGTTTTGTGCTTATCTCCCACCCATGAACAATTATGTTTACATTTTCTCAGTGATTATTCTTTAGAGTTGCCTTACGTGGATATTTCAATAAGAACCAGTTTATTGTTTAAAACCATAACAGTGTACAAGGCTAAACCTATACCTACTGTGAGTATAAGCTCTCCAACTCTCACAATTTGTTTGTAACTTATATCCTCACAGAACATTGTAATTCAAAAACAGAGAACCATGGCAACATGGACCATGTTATGGGCTGCCGAGAGAACAAATGAATACATTCTCAAGTTCAGATTGCAGATCAAAACTTTTTCTACATTATACCATAAAATCCCACGTTAAAGCCCTGGGCTTATATAACTTTATAAGGGGTTCTGGGTGGGGGGCTTATATCCAGGGGGCATATAAGCGGAATGAAAAAAAAGATGTTTCAGAACAAGGAGAGAAAAGTTATCTGAGAAACGGATTAAAGCTAACATACCATTACATTTAGAGCTATATTTATATTTACACCTACAATATATTTATAAAACACAAAAGGAATGCACTTATACATCAGATGGGCTTTTATCTGGGGGGGTTTATATCCGGAATAATATCCTTGTTAGCAAATAAGAGGGCCTATATATCTGGGGGGGGGGGGGGGGCTTTAGCATGGGATTTTACAGTATTCCCTTCATCAAGAGTGGTTTCTTGTTAGCTTATACCTCAATCCCAGGCTCATTCTCGTTTCCTCTGAAAAGGGGAGGGAGCCTTGGATCAAAGTTGCTCCCTCCCCCAATATAAACTCCCATCCAAAAACCCCTAACGAAGTTATAAAAAGAGAAGGTTTTTAACTGGGGTATTACGGATAACTTGCTTCTCTTTGCACACAAATTTAACTTTCAACTCGGGTGACGCGGCTCCTAAAAGCAATGAAGTGAATGCGTGACAATCATTTCGTGTTGTGTGACGACATCAGCCTTGCATATGGGAATGCACACATATGTTTTAAATCCAACATTTACAAACTTTCCAAACAGTAAGAGTCAGTGTCGTGTTATTTTGATGTGTAAAGCACTATTTTGGGGAAAAGGTTTGCTCCTTCCTTACTTCCGTGCCTGTGAGCCTGGACCCTACCAAAATCACGTCGCAAATATATCACGCTTTTGTCACGCAAGCTAATATATGTGTCAAAATAGTCAAGCCTTCGGTGGACTTAGCGACAATCCTTCTTGGCCTGGGCTAATTCACTTCTTCAGACAACATTTTCTTTTGTTAAAATTTACCAAAGAAGTGGGAAAATGACGTTTTATAGAAATCTAGTTTGGTTTACCAAAGGTTTTCGTGAATACACGAAGAACGGCTACCTCGCTGCCGAGAAGTCGTTTGATCCCAAAGCCCTTGACGTTGATGTTTCGTCTCGAGCATTCATGATAACAGGCGCAAATAGCGGCATTGGAAAAGATACCGCCGCTTTCTTAGCTAAGAAAGGAGCTACCGTACACATGGTCTGCCGAAGCGAAACGAGAGGTGAAGAGGCTCGAAAAGAAATCTCTGAATCATCAGGAAGCGACAAGGTGAAACTACATATTCTTGACATGTCCCAGCCAAGGAAGGTTTGGGAATTCGTGGAGAAGTTTTCATCTTCCAGTGAAGCTCTTCACGTATTGATCAATAATGCTGGTTGTATGGTGAATACGAGGGAAGTTGACAAAGACGGTTTGGAAAAGAACTTTGCCACTAACTCTTTGGGAACTTACGTTTTGACCACTGGTCTCATACCGTTACTCGCAAAACACGAATCTCCTAGAGTTGTAACAGTTTCCTCAGGTTTGTACAAAACAAATGATGTTGCCGCTCATTTTTTTAAAATAACGAGAGAATATCTGAACGTTTCCATTTTTCCAGCGCGAGGCAGATGCGCAACATAAGAACGTTGAGAGGATGGCATTCATTGTGCGATTACGTAACAGCTTGAATACGACTTTTCTCGCGAAATGACCGCCCGTTTTGAATAAGGACCAATATGGCTTGGAAATACAATGTTTATGAGGAAAATTATTCTCAAATCGAAATTTTGGATTTTGACTTTTCCTTAAAAACATTTTGGGTCACGAGAAGTCAGTGGGAAGATGGGTAGGGGCTGGGTGATGGGCAACTCCCTATTTGACACTTGGTTGGGTGTTCAACATGGGGTGGCAATGAATATTAGACATCATACAGCCCACAATAAGGGTTAGGGAATGGTAAATTCAAGATAGTGTGTTGTATCCATAATGATTCACATGTCAGGGCTATCATTAAGGGGCATATCACATAACACCTGTTACAGCCGAGTATGCTTGATGACCCCTTGATGCTGTGAGTGAACTTGTCTTTTGTTGATACAATTCACCCACAAAGTAGCAAGTTTGTTTCAGGTGTGAAGTCCATGGCAACAGGTGTATTTGGTGCTTTTGTTTTGTGTAGACTGAGATTATTTAAGCTCAGAACTTAAGGACAAATAATATAAACAAAAGACGTTTTACATTATGGTACATATTGAAGTACTCATTAGCATTTTTATCACAGGAGGTATGCTAGTGATGAAACTGGATAGAAAAGATCTGCAGTTGGAACATATGAATCCATTTGATGGTACCATGGCTTATGCACAGAACAAACGGCAGCAAGTCATTATGACTGAAAAGTGGGCAGAAAAACACAAGGAAATTTTCTTTTCTTCCATGCATCCAGGTAGGACGCTAACTAGTCTTATAGCCTAGAATTTCTAATTAGCTTTTCACTGAAACCTCGTTTTCAAACTGTGTGACCACCCCAAAAAATGCTTTCGACATGATCACTTTAAATAACCAATAAGAAGCCCCTTCCTGTACTGAAGAAGTGATTTAATTAATTTACCATCTCTTTGTCTTCTTGGTAAGGACCACAGCCAGTGGTCCGTACCAGTGGTCGCTGAAAGCCTTTGACCAGTGATTAATTAAGATCATTTTTTGCAGGTTGGGCTGACACTCCAGCAGTACGGACGTCAATGCCAGGTTTTCATCAAAAAATGAAAGACCGTCTGCGCACTTCTGAGCAGGGAGCAGACACAATCATATGGCTCTCCGTTGCTGATATGTCAAAGGAGATTAGTGGTGCATTCTATCAAGATAGAAAACCAGTAGCAACACATTTACCACTGGCATGGTCAAAAGCATCTGACACAGACAAAAACGAGCTGATGAATGATCTTGAAAAATTGGCATCAAAGTTTAAATCTGGGTGAACTGAAAATAATACTGTGTTTACCTATTGCTTTTCCAGGAGAACAGATGTTTTCACTGCTTGCCACCATTATGTAATGCTATGGCAATGGTAACAAAAGACTGGCAGTTGCATTTAAGGGCTTAATTTGCATTGCTGCACCATATGCTGTCAAATATGAAGGTTAATAACTGGCTTAATTAGTAGGGAATTTATGCAAATCAAAGAGAATGTTGCCAAACTAAAGAGTTAATGAGCAGAGACCAATGGCAATATACATGCAACATAAAATAAAATGTTAGTACATTTCTTTGCTGTCCTCTCCAAAACAACCACTTTATATGTCCAAATTCTGCACTTTCTGGAGAACATGAACCAAGGTGAATTATTTAGAACATACCTACATACATACATAAAATTCATTGTGTCTTAACATCTAGCTGATGGGGAAAAAACCCCTCTACTAATTGAGGACACTTAATATAATTAATAACCTACCAACTATTTTCCAATGAACTGATTTCTTTCTTCACATATTGAGAGGAGGATAGTTCTAACACTGATAGACAGACTCAACAGATCCAGAGATATGTGAAATTCGTATTTTTATAAGCAGTATTGCCAGGGAAACTTTTGATGTTATTCTACGAGACTCAACCGAGACATTAATTTTTACTTATCCAGAGAATCTTATAGTAGCATTAAAAGTAACATGCTATCCAGGAAACTGCAACACAAACTTGGTTGGATTCATGGCTAAATTGTGTGGGAGATCTTCTGTGAAAGTTTTGTATGCCTGCATAAACCAATGGAGTAATAACTTCAGTGCTAAAAATGATATTAAGCTCTTGAGCTGTTTTTACTTTTACGATGATGTTAACAAAATGTTAAACACTGTCTTACCTAACTTGCTTATAGTTTAGTACATAAATTATTAACAGTATTATTAAAAAAATAAAAATTATTCATAGTATTATAAACAAATAAAGCTTATCAAATGTTATGTTTAGTATTAGATACTTTTATGAGAGTTACCTAATGGTTGGTTGGTGTGCTCGACTCCGGATCACGTCGATAGCAATGGCAAAGTCAATACAGTAAGATTGAGGTTTGAGATTTTCCTGTAAAGACCGAATGTTCAAGGACAGGTAAATAAGTTGTTTATTATATGGCTTTTTGCTTTGTTTTTGCAGGCCTGTAATTGGCCCATGGTCATTACAGGAGAAAACGCCCTAAAATTAGCCAATCAGAGCATGTGTTATATCCACTTCAAAGACAAGCCATATATAAATGTCAGCTATTGTAAAGAAAATAAAGAAGTTTTCTAAACATGTTGTCAGCATTTGGGAATTTTTGTACAATACATGGCTAAACTGGAAACCTCATGGGATGACCAGATAAACAACACCATTTTGCCTTTGTTGCAATTCACTCATACTTCAATTCTCAGTTATAATGTTAGCAATGTGTGTACTCTGGTACTCCCGACCCCTAAACTTTGCTGAGAACCGAATAAATTGTTTGCCTTTTCCTCTCTCCTCTGCAGAATTTCATTCATACTGCTTCTGAACCAAAGGGTGCTTCACATTTCCCAACAAAACTTTTACCAGAAGTTCTTAGTTAAGAAGAGCAGTGTCGTAATGCAGTACAGACATGGGCATCTTACTAGTAATTTAACTTGATACCTAATTACAATTTGGTGTCACACAAACTGATCAGTGAAGTATGATAACTTTACAGGCAAGTGTAATGAGAAGCACAACTTTGTTTTAAATCTAAGTTTGAAATATTTATTAAACAACAACACTTTTTCATACAGAGTTTTCACAGTTCTGTTAGAGCTGAAGGGCTGATTTCCAGTTGCTGTTAGCAGTACTCACATTCTTCCCCAGCTGCCTCTTCCAATGGATGGCATTATCTTTGGACTGACAAGTTTGAATCACTATACTTCTCACTATAATTCTTCTGATGCAGAGCTGCCAACTTTGATGACAGCTTTCCCTCTAGTTCCAAAACATTTCTTGTTTGTACTTTTAAGCATTGGACATCTCTGAACACATTGATCAATAAGAGGCATTATTTTTTGGTGATTTATTTCTTACAGTATCTATTTTCAGGCACCTACTTTTAAAAAACACTAATAACAGACTATTATAGAGTTCTACACTTCAGTTACAATTACAAATGCAAAATAATGCATTAACTTAACGAAACAAAAAATGAAAAATGGGCAGTTGCATTTCAAACACTTTTTCATTTATGAATGCATTGTCTCCATGTTTTGAACTGTGTATCCGTTAAATTTCTCATATCCCTCAGAAAGGAATTCTAAACTCTCTTAAACTACCATTTGACAAGAGTTATACCATATTATTTGAATGCTGCACTAGACACCCTGAACGTAAAACCTTCTTGAGATGTTGGAGTACATGTATGTGTTCTTTCTCTTTATAGGTCTGAAGAAGCTTGAATATGGTTTCTTCATACATTGATAAAGTTTTTGTTGCAAAACCACATTAGCGGTAATTACATGTAACTTCTAATAATTAAAAGCATTTCCACTAAGTTCCTTTGAAGTACTTCATCTGAACTGTAATGGGCTGACTCTGAGACCAATAGTATCTTTACCAACCTCAGCAACCTGCACAACCATGAAGCATAAAGAAAAAAGCCTGCGTCAATTTTAGATAAAAAAAATTTAATACTGCTAACATTAGCTTGCATGCAGTTCTTTTAGTGTTAGGAATGAGAGTTTGGTGGTACATCAAAACAATTGTCTTTACAAGGGTGCCAATGCGCTGATCTTGTAAGGAAAACATAATGCAGTGTTGGAAATTAACGCTCCCCCTCACCAACATGTGTTAAAAGCGTTGGGCGAGTACAAATTATTGATCACTGGCTCGTCCGGTGAGTATGATTTTCATTTTTGGTAAATTATTTAAGCTAAATTTTTATTTTTCATTTTGGCAAGAATATCTCTAAATGAGAACTTTCTGGTGCTTTCTTTTAATCTTTTTTTTATCTTTTGAGATGCCCAACTTGATGTTTCATGAATAGACAAAATGAAACACTGCTTCCTCGCAGTGACACATAAGAGAGGCATCTCATATAAGAACCAAAACAAGAAAGCTCAACACGAAATGGCAAGCTGGGTGTCCATGATTACAAGATACCGAAAAAACATATGGTCTATTGTGAATCATTCTGGAGAATTTTGGGGGGGAGGGGTGGAGCATCGTTCTGGGCCAGTGAAAATTACACCAGGTGAGTGGATTTTGAGAGTCACTCGCCAGAATGGCAAGTGCTGTCAAAATTTAGTTTCCAACATTGATAATGATGTGTAAACATTTATCAGAAGGTTAGGAAGTGAATTCATGTAGCATGTTAGTGACAGGCTTTCAGCCAGATGGGTGTCCAGGCGTCCTGTGGATGGCCACTTTTTAAAGAAAATAAATTGTTTTATTTTCCATATATTGCCTTATAAATGTTCATTTGAGCAGGCCCTACAGCACATACTGGATGACCACTTTTTAAATCCTGGCTAAAAGCCTGGTTAGGGACATAAGGGAACAAGATGGCTATTTATAGCTCTTTGCACACATTACATGCCTATGATGATACAGATAATTTTTATTAGATACACACTCAACTCCTCACACACACTGACCATATTGCTGAATTGTATTTGAATTCGGTATTCAGTTGATACACACAGGATAGCTCTGGAAAGTCTTTGGTAATTCCTTAGTATTGCATTGGGCAACCAGGTGATCAAAAACGGCTTAAATGAAGCAATACTGCTTATGTGAATAAAAGAAGCTTTACTTTCAAGATAAAATTTTGTCTTTCAAGTAACCAAGACTTAATTCTGTATGAAAGTGATTCAAACTTTTAACGCACAACCAGTAAAAATACCCCATTTTAAGAGCCTGCTGACGTGTAAACCAGCATGGTGACCCCATTTTTTTATTGCATTTTTTCCATGTTCATATCATGAATGGTAATTATGCTAAGTTTCAAGAAAAGCTTGATAGTCGAACAATTTCAAGGGAATTACCTTAAACCTTACCTTACAGACATTGCAGATTGTTCCTTTGAATTCGGGACAATAGGAAGCTTGACAGAGAGGACATTTTTCCTGTGGCTTGCCTCTGTATAAACAAAGACAGACAAAGAAATGAAGAGCTGGCCTTTCATTTCATGTTTATTTAGTATATGCTAACTTCAGCTAACAAGACCCGACACCTTTATTGTTTCACACTCAGCTGTACCTGTAGAGGGGTTTATATGAAGCTCCACAGATGGTGAAAGGGTTGTGTTCATCATATTGAAGAACGTGAGCATCAGTTGGATTCTTGTCACACGCCTGAAGGATCTTGCGAATCTAAAAAGAAAATATACAACCCTCTCAGTTAATACCATAAAATGTACAACTATGTCAAGTAAGAAACAGAGTTTGGTTGTCTATGTACCTGTGTTGCAACATCGGGGCGTGGCCCCAGTTCCAGCAAACGTCGGGCAAAGGAGCCAGCCGTCTTGAAATTCTTTAGCTGCAGTAAATAATAGGGAAAGGAATTCATACTAATCAGCTAGACAAGCATTTTTCTGCATGGAAAATTCCACGTCAGAGATCTTTCCCTCATCCATGGTACATTATTGACAGTCATCCCTCACCCATCACCAAAAACAAAATAATGGAAAAACTAAAAGTCACTCAAGTTTTTGTTGAAAATTGTGCTTTCTCACCTTGAAGAAAAGATTGACTGCAGTCCTAAGGGTAAGAATCTGATGCACTGGTTGAAGGTTACAGTGTGTAAAATAGGCAGCCATCTGCAATCACACAATTAACAAATTTTGTCAGCTGCTGATTCCATGAGTGTTACTATTGTGTTGAGTGACTACTGAAATAATCACTAGTTACAAGCCCCACTCTATTGTCTAGGTGCCTCTCTCCACCCAGGTGTACAAATGGGTAACAACAAGTTTAATACTGGGGGTAACCCTGCAATGGACTAGCATCCCATCTAGGAGGGAGTAGAAATACTCCTAGTTGATTAATGCTATGATAACCAGTTAGGAAGAAGAAGGTAAATGGCTGGTAAGAAAGAGGAGCTAATATTTACAATGTCCTCTGTAATAGACCAATAGGGTCAATGAAATTCTCTTATCAATCCTAGCTGACATTAACCCTACATGCAAGATTGAAAATTTAATCAACTGATTGATCAAGATGAATGACTGACTGATTGATCGATGAATCAATAGCTGATTAATTAATAGATTCGGCAAGTAAGGAGGCGACTCAATTTGTCCATCCCAGTATCAGCTCATGATAAGAAATATGACTGTTATAAAACATATGGCATCTGTTTGATTCATTGATGTGTTTGGAAAATACATGACTAACTCAGTATTAACTAAAATAGTTAATTGCACAATAAATTGTTATGATCAACGGTAAAGATTAAATTTCACAGCACGTTGTTTACACATCTGTTAATAATATTCCTCAGGTAAAACTAACCTCACACAGCCTCTTCTGCTCTTCAAGTGTGTTCTGTGAAGGAATTAGTGCTTCATGTTAGTAAAAACAGTGGACTCTATTGGAAAGTTCCATGGACAATAGGACTATGCATGAATTAAGTGACATTGGTCCTACTGTAAAAGAACATTTTGTCTTACCTTAGGTAGCTCCTTTCTCTTCACTTCCATCTGCAGTCCAACAATATATTCACGGCATATCCCTAACAGCTGCTGGGTTTCACTGATTTCTTGTTTACTGTCCACAACCAGTAGAGTAATGCTCAAAAGAATAGTGTGGAGTTTTTGGACTGCATCTTGGAACTTACCTCCTGTGGTCAATTGATACGCAGCCTGAAAAAAAAAAAAAAATGAAAATAAAAAAATGATGACAACAGCAAATTTTAGTTGTAAGCCAGAACAGCTTCAAAGACTACCTTGTAGGTCACTAGTCTGTCTGATAAAAGCATACAATGCACTATTAGTTACATGTAACCCTGTCAAGATTTTGTTTGTATAATTTGAACGATTGATCAACGCGAATTTGCAGTTTTCCAGTTTCTGCACCAGAAATTGAGATTCTGTATAATTTTGAGTACACATGAAAAGGATTAATGATAACCTGTAATCGTTGCACAAGCATGTTCAGTTTCATTCCTACTGCAGGTAGGCCACCTTTAGCTCCAGCTTCTCTCCTATGCAAACAAAAATATTGCATTAGAATAAATGAATAACATATACAAATATGTTAGTGGAATGAAATAATGTGTGAGTTATAAGTAACAATGGTTGTGTGACACACAATAAGGCAAAATGCACAACATTCACTGGTATTATCATTACATGTAAGTACACATGAACATCCACTCAGACTGCCAAAGGATTTTTCAATTGAAAATTTACCAATCAGTATAAAAGCTCACCAGTTTCTGTGTGGATGTCCTAACAAGGGTGGCCCTCCAGGTGCTGCTGGAAGTGCTGTTCTTGCACGAGAAAAGGCAAGCATAAACAGTGGCTTGAAAGGTTCAAACACAACAACACCTACTTGGTCATGAAGAAGCTGTCAAACAAGAATACAAAAAGAAAATTACAACTGCTAAAATTAATCAATCAAGAAATTCAAAATACTACTATTGTATATCTCATTGACCATTCCCTCAGTAATATTACACATAATACCATCATTCTTATTGCTAGTAAGAATAGCAGCAGTTTAAAATTGGAAAAGTGTAAATATAAATAGTGTTGAAGCCTGAAGACCCAGCATGTCATGAACAAACTAACCAGGTGAGTAAGACTCACATTCTATCTAGCGAGTCTAGGAAATTGAACCAGCTTATCACAATCAAACTGGAAACACCGTGACTCGCACTTCCTTGGTATGTGTTAACATCTTTCAATAAATTTGCTCAACATTCAATTCTCAGTTTCACTGTGTATAGCATCAAACTGCTACAAGAATGTTTGACAGTGCTGCACATTTTTTCACTGAAGTTCTGCTTTTTCAAACCCACACCAATAATCGTTGTTGCTTATGAAACAATGTTTAATTCCAAGTACAAACTGTTGTATTACTGGTACCAGTAAAATGTATCCCAAAAGCTGGTTTTGAAAATTTTTGCAGTTGATCACAACTTCTCAGCTACATGCAGCCACATTACACCAGTAGAGATTACCATCAAACAGAAACAATCAAGAAATATTAACTAGTTACCCAAAAATTATGATGTTCAACCTGTAACTCACCCTCATGGCACTTTCAAAGGATCCGGCAAGAATGTGATCAACAGCAAGCTGGGAATTCGTACACCACACCTGCAAACAGGAGTAAACAGACTTAGACGAGGTCTTGAAAAAGATATTCAATCCATACAAAAACAGAGATCAAGGGTGCAGAGAAAATTCTAAATGCTTATAAAATTTTCACTAGCTAAGACTAAAGAAAGTACTTTGTGAATGGTGCAGATGTCAATGAATTGGCAGGCATTGCATACATTTGATCACGAACCAGTGGCTTGATTTGCTCGACACCCAGGAATCTAATCATTATCACATTCTGTAGCCACAAACAAGTTGTGTAATTACCTGAGACTGGCTAGTTCCCTTGACAGGAGGTACAAAGTAACCTTCATCTCCAGTACCAGCTGCTAGGCCAACATCCTGGGAATTCAATACAACATAGATTTTCAAAATCACATCACCAGCAGACTATATAATATTGATAACTTATAACCTGAAATCCATGTGGTAGATATTAATTTAAACAGAAATTTTGAAAAAGAAACCTGAATACAAAACCTTGTCTGAACATTGTAATGTACACCTAGTAACTGAATATGCAAATTTGAGAGTCTAATTTCTAATCTAATTTGGATTAACACATTCCATCCGTCCACCAAAAATAAACGAGTCAGATGTCTTCACATGCTTTGAGCTTATCAATCACACCATGGCAAAGAACTTGAGGGACACCAAGCAAGCAGGAAAACTTGTTTTTTAAAAAATAATAAATGCTTTTCTTATATCAAAAGATAAAAACACTTATCCTTAGTTACAACAACTGGACAAAAACTTGAAATGAAATTATGTTCCTGGTAAGAGAGACAAATTAAAAGCAGACTGTGTCTGGTCAATCCTAAAACCTCTTGATCATTTGTAAAACTGGTTAAATCCAGGATTAACGTAGAATGCTATAAAAAAAAACCTCTCGCAAAGGCTCACCAAGTCAGGGGGGAGAACCAGATCTTCATCTCCCACATCCCATCCACCACCCTCTTCATCTCCTCCAAGGATGTCTCCGTCCAAACCGTCATCACCAAATCCTCCTTCTACAATCAAGTTGACATGCCATTTTATGAAAACAGCACAACAAGCAGGAAATCATGTTTCAAACTAAAAGGTACCTTCATCGATCACAAGTGCTGCATCCTCTCCCCAGCCTTCTCCAGCACCTTCATCCATGTCAGCTGCCACCATTGCAGCAGCAGCTCCACCACCAGCTGTCAATCAGAGATGAATAAAATCAGTTCAAATGTCTATTTTATCTCCACTAAACAAGAAGAAACAAAAGCTACACCTGGCACACATGCAATGCAGGATTTTTCAACTTGCACATTACATCCAAATTTCACCAGTTGGGTATTGAATAACATGATATTGAAAAGTTTTTGAAAAGTTTCATGTTTCAGGATAGCATAGACTATCACATTTGTAAGTGTCCAACAGAAATTAGGAAACTACAGTGTAGGCTCTACAAAAGTGGAGGGGCAGTGACTCAAAACAAGACTTAAGCCCTATACATACATGTACATTGTTTCAGTGTAACTTACAACATCCAGGTACATAAATGCAGTAGAAAACATACCAAATTGTTACTTAACAACAATATTATAGTGCACAGTATAAAAAGAGCTCTGCAAAAATTCACTCATGTGCAACTTGCAATTATTATTACTAAGCAAGGCTGTGGTCTAATAAAATTTTGAGAAGCCAAAAGGTTCCCAACCATGAAATCCTGGGTGCCCAGCACTTAAACCTTATATGAAGTCGCCCAAAGGCAAAAGTTAGTCGTCTGTGGCACCTGAGCACTTCTGGAGCACTGCTAAGTGATTATCAGCATAGCACAATCATGTGCCAACTCTGTTTTAAGCACTATCAGCAATGGTGAACTAGGCATAAGCATTGAAAATTAACAGCCATTGAAGATCTCCCTTCTTGTGTCTTACCTTTTGCAGCCATGGCCCCTTCAAAGAAGGTCTTAGCCACAGTAAGTAATGGCCAATTGCCCTCATTCTGTAGAATTGGCAGGGGAGGTTGTAACAACTTGGCACTTGGGTTCACAGGAGGGAGCTGTGAGGGAAACAAGACGGTAAAATTGGAAAGGAAAACAAAATTAAATAAGGAATAAAATAATTAGGAATATTGATATAAGATATTAAAGAAAGAGACTTTTACTTGAAATCATAAACAAGTTTGATGTTAGTTTCCTTTGTTTCAGAGTATCATAATACAACAAAGGAACCAAAACAAATTCCACTGGTTTATAAGATTTCAAAACAAAAGAAAACTGAAAAAAAAAAATCAAGAATAATTACGTTAAACTTTACTTACTGCCTCTGGGTCAAGATCAAATGTGTCCTTGATCTCCTGGCATTCCTCTGCTAGGCCATGTGTAGCTGCTGTTAAGTATGCCAATGAGCCTGAACAAAAAGACAAAAAAATGCAATCATTGTAAATATTATGATGAACCTTAGCCAGGGTTTCAATAAGGGCTGGGCACCACATAAATTGACTGGCTGTGAGGACAATTTTGCCCACCTGGTTTGATCATCTAGAGCAAAGTTTTGCTTATAACGAACTTCAGTTCAAAAAGTTGATGAAAACGTTAAATGAAACCCCTGCCTTAGCTGTTTTATCTCAGGACCTACAGTATCAGCATCAAAAATATATTTTCATTGTGGTTTAAATAATCAAAAAAGACAACAGGCATACCTTGACCAAGACTCTTCAGGATCTTGATTCTTTCTTCCACATCACCTGTGTACAATGCATTGTGGTATTGGCCACTCATGTCTTTGCGGATTTCAGCTGAATGGCCACATAGAAAAAAAGAAATCGCTCATGTTGATTTGAACACTTTCTAAAATAAGTCATGTCTCACTCCACAAACTAATTGACATTCAGTACTAAAATGAAAACCCTACATACCAATCTTTGTCATTTTGCCAAGTTTCTCAAGATTGCCAGTGATGAGATAAAGGAAAGACAACTTGTCAAAGTTCTTTGTTCTTTGGTATGCCATTTCCACCACCTGTTAAGAATAATGGATAACATGACACACTGTAAGCTTCCAACATTTTGTTTCTGGTAATAAACTGCATGTTTTTTATGAACAGTATAAAACAAATATTGAAGCCTGAAGACCCAGTGTGCTACAAGCCAACATACCAGGTGAGTAAGACTTCGGTCTATCTAGCAAGCCAATAAAATTGAACCAGTCTACAAGAATCAAACTGATGCCACCAATGGCTTGCATATTATGGTTATTACTGTTTTCAAAAAACAATGCTGGATAAAATATCATAGAATTTGCATAATTATGCATTTAGTTGCATTACACATGAGCATGTACCTGGTGATTTCCTTGTGTCAATGCAGCAGCTCCTAGTCTCTCCCAACATCCCTTATCATCAAGACTTCGAGCTGCTTCTAGTGCAACCTGTTGATTACAAGATCAAAAACAGAGCTGGATCAAAATCAATATTCTTGAATTTTACCTACCGATAGTTTATCAATCAATTGTGTTAGCAACAATTTATGAAATAAAAAGAGTAATTATAAACCAGATTTTGATAAGTCATCATGTAACTCTTGGTGATCACATTAGCATGTTTAATAACAAAGATCAGCTGCTGTAAAATGTTAAACTGGAAATTAATTGTGCCCGGGTGCTAGATGTGACTAACTTTTGCCTTTGGGCGACTAGAAAAACTCACTTTTGTCATATAAGCTTAAGGTGGCTGAACACAGTTTTTGTGCGTGCTTTTGCGGATGCAACTCAGTGCATGCACAAGGATTGCAAAAAACAAACATGCTGTCAATAGAGCAATCATTTTATTAACTCAACACCCACACTGTCTGTGCTATTTTTCTCCATAATTGAATGCAGTGTATTGATAGCTTTAGTCTTTTATTACAAAGATGTGTTAGAAAAGGTAACAATGCAAAGAACCCAGCAATTCTCAGCTTTTTCTTCGTTACTGAAAGAACCGAAAGAACCCAGTTAAATGCAGCACATGCATAGTAAGTCAAAAAATTGCAATCGAATGAAAAATTGCACTCTCGGAGATATGCCTATTTCTCCAGAACCACTCATTAGAATTTCATGAAATTTGGCACGAACATACTTTAGTAAATAAGTACATTGTAACTGGAGTACTGAAAAAAATTGAACTTTAAAGGAAATTCTAGATATTCCAGTGAACCTTCAACAAGGGATAATTAAAGATCTCTCTGTTAAATTATTAGCAAAATGGTGTTAACTTGTGAGAATCGTTACAAGCTTGTTGTATGCAAATTATAAAGTAAATCTAACAACTAGTTTTTCTACAAATAAACAAAACCCATTTTAAAGGCCTGTTTATATTTATTCATGTTGCCATGGCAATGGCACATCCGTCAGCTTAACCATCAAAAAACCAAAGTTTGTGTTGTTAACTTGCTTGCTGCCATTTTTGACAACCGAGGGATCAAGGGTTTTAGAGGAAAAGGTGATTGAAACACAGGTATCAAAAACTGTGTTCAGCCACCTTAAGTGCTGGGCAGCCAGGATTTCAAGGTTAGGAACCTTTGGGCTCCTCAAAAGTTTTCTTAGACCACAGCCTTGAATTTTCAGGAATTTTATCATCATTTCTCAAGTGCAATAAGTAAGAGCAAGTCTGTAAACTTTGTACACCTACCTCAATGTTACCACATTCCAAGGCCAATCCAAATCTGGTCTTTTCATCTTTAACAAAATGTAGAGCAACCTGAAAAAAGAAAAAGAATAAACCATTAATCAAAATAAACATTTAAGCTGTAAAGTATGTGGCTGATAAGGACAATTTTTAACTACTGTCTTGATAATTGTCAAGCACAATAAAAGTAAATGAGACTCCTTTGGATCAGCACTAGTGGTCATACTGGGTTGTTGCACCCTTAGCTTCCAGCTAGGGTTACAAATAATTGCCCCGGGTTTTTAACTCTTGATAAAATATAGTTATTTTTCTCAAACCCCCAAACCTGGGTCAATTTTTAGGGATGATTAAGTGTTTATTTCAGGATGTTTGTTCAGGGTCAATCAAAGGAAAAATCTTCATTTTCACTACTTACATCATTTACCAAACAGTGAAATAAGACTCTCTTTACATACCTCAGGATAACCTTTCTTTTGCAGGTAAGAGATAATGGACTGTCCAACTAATTTTGCATTTCTCACCATGTGAAGAACCTAATGTGACAGCACCATTTAAAATAAATTTCAAAATGTCACGTTTTAACATAAATTTAACATAAATATGTCATATAACATTTACATTAAACCACACAGGACTGTAAAACTTAACTTACCTCATCATATTTGCGATTGATCAGGGCCAGTTTGAATTTAAACTCCGTTGGATCAATTCCAAGAACTCTAGTTTTGCACTCTCGGTCAAGGCAGTACACGCTGCTTCCCTGAACAAGTACAATAATAGGCTGTTAGTTTTATCCTCAAGTATCAATTGTAACACCCACTGTTAGTACTCATAAAAGTCATCTTCAATTCTTCTCCATGTTCACGAAATATATGATAGGTATAACATTTTGCAGTACAAATTAAAAAAAGCAGGTTTTGTCAACCAACTGACATGTTTTGTGCATTCAAACAACAAAACAAAAATTCCTATTAAAAATTGTTTGAGAATGAACTCACCTTCACTCTAGTAATGTAGATAGGCAAGTCAAGTGTACGGATGATCCCGTGATCACTAAAAGACAATCAATCAATCAATCAATCAGGAAAATTCAAAGAGGAGCTCATTATTTTTCAATTATGATGTCTCCATTTGTCCATCCTTGACCTCTGTCTACTTTTTATCCATACTACATGTTGAAGTTTGGACTTAGAATCTTACTAGACCCCCCTGGCATCATGGCACCTTTGTTGGCTCAAAGGACCGTTTAACTCCTATATAATCCTGTACATACTGTATCTATAAACCAATACAGGAAATAAAAGCACCCACATAATGCAGACTAACCCGTTAGTTAATGCATATTTGATGTGGTTGCTAGTGGTGTAGACAAACACGCCATTTTCTTCCCAGGCCCCACTCTTGACACGGATGTTTTCATGGATGGTACATAAGCACTCCAACTTTCGATTGCAGATTGCGACAACTGTGTGCAAAATAAATAAGAAAAATTGTGTGAAGACCTTTTATACATGTATTTAAAACAACCAAACATTTATGTCTGTATACTTTGTTTCATGTTTCTTTATTTTCTCACTTTTGCCAAGGGCCAATTTGCTATGATTATTGTAATTCCATTTTTAAACTTGATCAAAAGTTGTTTTAGACTCACCATGTTTTCCTAACAGAGCTACATGGGCCATGTCAGCAGACCACATCACATAGCGCACCTTGTTCACTTTGACAGATGCCAAGGACCTAAAGAAACACAAGAATTTCAATGCAGAGATAATTAGAGGATCAGATATAATTCAGGCACTGCACTGAGAGAAGGAAGGGACTTGCCCAAGAACACAACACAAAGATCCTGACCAGAATTCAAACTTAAACTTTAATTTGGGTCTGTTAATATGTATACACAGACTATCCACCATACAACACATGAATGATTTACTAAATACCATTAAAAGAAACATGAAATGGCTATGAAAACAAAAACATACCTCTTCTGTTGTACATCAAATAATGTGACAGAGTCAGAGTCCCTTAATAACAAGCTTCCAGTACCAGCATAAAATATCATTTCACAAGGCGGAGTTTGAACTTTCTTTGTCACTTCATTCTTCAGGTTCTTGATCAATAACTAGTTACCACAAACAAATAAAACTTGACATGAAATCTCAATCAAAC
>NC_138146.1:29610123-29770123 GCF_964199315.1 Orbicella franksi
CTACATCTCAAGTGACTACAAAGTGAGACAAACGATAACGCACTTTATTATTGCATCTACCACGATGAATAACAACAACCTTTTCCTCGACACTGTAAAATCTGTACCAGAAAATTTTTGAACTAAAAGAGGCTAAGCTAATGGAATGACAATGCAAGCACCCACTTCTTTCTGGTCAAACTTTCAGTGTGTGACATTGTCTATCACTGTCGAATCCAATTTACAAGTGTACACAGTTACTATATGATACACACCAAACAATAACTACTATAAAATAGTAACACAGTTACCTGAAATATCCCATACTCTAACTGTCTGGTCAAGAGAGGCCGAGACAACCAAGTCTTCAGTAGGGTGAAACTGTGCACACATCACATAATGATTATGCCCTGTCAAAACACTAGACAAGATGCACCAAAAAAAAAAACATTATCAGGTGGAAATAAACTCTATTGCATAACGCATTTATGTTTTACAGTGCCTGGCCAAAATGGTAAACAAGTCGGACATACATGTACTACTTGATATAACTAAAATTACGTTGTTTATTATTTCTCTCTTGCAGGATTGTTCTTGTAAGAGGATGGTGTTGAATCACTCATGTGCTCCAGAGAAACCATTGAACCATTTCTAAAGTCACTCTCAGATGAACACCAGAGGGAAAGAAGAAAAGAGGCTCTAACAAATCCACCTGGAGGAGGACTGTAGAGGCAGAACTTCAGGCTCTACACCTCAACTGGGAGCTAGCCTCGCAGCTTGCAAAGGACTGATAGGAATGGAGAAACTTTGCTGATGCCCTATAGCCCAGTTTAAGTCCAAAGACTCAAATTCCAAAGTACTGATGATAATAATGATGACGATGATAATTTATTCAAAGACTTGCCAGACAAGAATGCATTAAATATAACACACCCTTCTTGATACATGTATATCCTATGTACAGTGGATGACTCACCAGATGCAGGTTCGTGACTGCCAGTTCCAGATGCGGATTGTTTGATCATCAGAGGCACTAATTATCCATGGATACTCCTGTGAATGAAATGTTATGTACATGTGGTTACTGCACAAGACAGGTTCAAGTCAGAGAAGCTTGAAAATGTCTTAATAAATGCATACACATGCACCACTTACTTGGTGATAGAAAGTAGTTCTGATGTAATCGAGATGGCCCAACAGAGTGAAAAGACATTTCTTCTGTTTGTAATTCCAGATCTACCAAAATACAAAAGTTTTCCTAGTTAGTTACACACGCTGTTTAACTAAATACAAAGAGCAAATGCTATACACTCATATAAATGTTGGGCATAACAAAGGACCAACCTTAATTTTGTAATCATCTCCTCCAGAAACAAAAAGGGGCTGGTTGGCATGGAAGTTGATACCTCTCACAGGACCTAGAAAAGACATGTTTGATATCAGGTGAACTTGAGTGTGAGATCATTATAATTAAAATCGTATCACTTCCAACAGTCCTTTCTTTATTTTTCAAAGGATGGACAACTGCATCCAGTGGATACATCACCATTCAGTCGATGAGTGTTAACAAGGCTTACTATACTACATGTATTAACTGAGTTTACTAATTAATTCTTATTCTGTGAATGGCATAATACAATGTAAGTCACATAGACATAAGTGTTTTCAGGGTCCGAAATTGCGACTGACTGGTCGCCAATGCGTCCAAATATTAAGTGTTGGCGATCAGAATTTTAAAACCTAAAACTTTCAGGTTAGTCGCCAGCTGGCTCCCTTAGGAAAAGGTTAATTTCAGACCCTGGTTTTACTGGAAAACATAACACTCATGCAAAACTACATCCAGGACCAGATTGGCATATATCCATATCCTCACTAGTGAAGATATTGACAATATCATCAACAACTTTCTCATGCATGTTTGTGCATTAATAAAAAGAAAATTGCATGATGGCTTGGAGATATGTATCCTATTTTCTCATGTTAAAAACAATACTTTAATGAACAAATGCAGCCAGTGAGCAAAATATTATTTTTAAAATAAAGAACAAAAAATTCATCTCTTCGCACTTCCGTGTCTTATGCTCTCTATCAGTATAAGACAGGGAAGCTGCTCCAACACACTCACCGTCATGTTCATCAAATCTCTCCAGCAGTGTGCACATGCGGTAATCCCACAACTGAATAACACCATTGTGCAGACTTGCAAGAACCCATGGCCTGTTGGGGTGAAAGGCAATGCCTGAAACAACAAAGAAGAAAAAAAGTTCACAAAACCACATAGAGCAACTCCCCATTCATGGTTTAAAACAATGCATGTAAGTGGAACAAGGGGATGCTAATTTAGCCATTTTATTCAGGAAGTAACCAGTCGGCAGAAGCACCCAGAAAGAGATGTCCTGAACATGTACTGCAAAAGCTCTGAAATAGTCTACTTGTTACAATACCAGTAAAAAATCTCAGCTCATCTAAACCTTTGTGAACAAAAGTGAAAACAATCTCCTGTACGTAATGTGGGTTTTGAGACAGCTCAACTGAATAAACTGATTTGATAAAATCAACCACAGTGCATAAAATTAAAATTAATAAAATTATTATTTTATTCGTGTACATGTAATAAAAGAAGTCTTTAATTTTCAGTGCTGAATCTACAAGGATAAGCTTATAACTTGCTGCGGGAGAAAACCTTCGCCTTTAATAACACTATCCGTGTTTTTATACTGCTCCATCCTAAAGAAAACACTACTAAAGTGATATCATTAGAAAATAGCATGATACAACCTATCAAGCTTATATATAAACACATGTACAATAGAGAGTTCAAATTCTTGCACCCTAAAGGTCTCTCCACCAAGGTAAAAGTGAACATAAGAGGGACATAGCTCGGCGTACTTGGCTTCTGTGAAATTATCTTGTTGATAGCGATGAAAAGGAATCACAGAAGAACGATCACAACAGTAGAAACTATTATTTTGAATGAAGCTCCATTGTGAAAGCATGCATGGAACGGATTAAAAAGGACCATGGTTCTTTCCCCTTACCTTTCACTCTGGCTGATTTTGTTTCAAATTTCGTGAGCATGGCGGCTAAAACCCCTCAGAAATATACAAGAAGGTACCAAGTACTGATTAGCGAATCAAAAGTAATAACACTCTCACTAGGACCACCAATATGCAAAGAAAATCGGTAGAAAAAGTATAAAATTCTACCGCAGAAAACAATATGGCGGCCGCCACGTCACTTCGGACATGTGTGAGCGCCTCGATTTCATGTAGCGCGGTAATTCCTACCTCCCCTCCCCCAAATAATTCGTAATTTCGTTCCCAGTTCTAAAATCATGTCTGTCGCTCTTCCTCTCTCTCTTTCCTCTCATCGATCGCCATCGCGGTGTAACTCGGTGTGCAATCCGCCGAAATCGTTGAGAAAATCGATACATCATGTCTGAAGGATTGACTCTGAAAGGAACATTAAAGGGGCATAATGGCTGGGTAACACAAATTGCCACCAATCCTCAAAGTCCAGACAAGATTTTGTCCGGTTCTCGAGGTATATATGTGATTCAGTGAATCTGTTTAGTTTGTTGGTGTTTCATGTAGTGTTCATTTATAACCCCACAATGATCGAAAGGAAATAAAATACTTTCTGTTACTTGAATTTCTTAACTTGAACTTGCCTCTATCCAGAAGTCGTCATTTTCATATTTATGAGACGAATCGAAATAGTTCTTATTAGAATTACCACAGTTCATTTCTTTTGTGCATCAGAACTACCGTAAGTAAAATTGCCGTTGAACACCTCAGAAAGTAATACAAGCTTTATCTTTGTAGTCAAACGGGTTCATGTAGTATTATTCTAATTATATCAAACAAGACTTATTACTGGGGAAATACACCATGTAGTTGGATAAACAGAGGGACACTTGGCCTTTTTTTGTTATAAGTGAGATTAGACCATTTTTAATTTGTATTCTTATGTTGAACTGGACCTATCTTGCAGCAGAATGCAAGAGAATCTTTCCAAATGCAAATGATACGAAGCTGTTTCAATTTATAATATTCCATGGCAATAACCCTTTACTGCAAGTTAGTTCCAGTCCAACTTCAAGAATGAAAGGAGCATATTTGATAATAATAATTTAATCATGATTCCTACATTATGGTGATCCAACTGTGCATACCTCTAACCAACCGAGTTTGAGGTCCCGTACTGAAAGTTACAGACCAATTTTGTTTCCATTTCAATTTATGGCCCAGGTGTGAAGTGCATGGGCCATGAATTGAAAAGGAACAAAATGAGGATCAAGAAGACGAGGTTAGATAGATATTTATTAGATCTCTGCTGTGTGTTTGGTGGGCTCAGGAAACAAATTATAGTCAAGCTGAACTGAATGGCTTCAAATGACTGATACATGTTGTAAGTAAAACCAGTCCATTTTAAAATTTTTGTTAAATTGTTAGGATGTTTCAAAACACAATTTAAAGAAAACAAAAGTTTTAAACTTTTATTTACTATGGAAGTTAAGAGCACTTAGCAATAGAATTTTGGCAACAAAACCAGCTTGAAATTTTAGCATGCTGCTGTACAGTGGAGTTTAAGGCCTGTCCAAACGGGAAATGTTTGGCGACCAAACACCATCAAACATTGTTTGGTGACCAAACATTTTACCGTTTGGCCACCTTGTTTGGTGCTGTCTGATCATGTTTGATCGTGTTTGGTCGTGTTTGATAAAATTTGAAGGCCATCAAACACTCGCTCAAACAGCTTAAAACATTTCTTTTGTTCTCGTTTTTGATGGGCGATGTTTTGTTCGTTTGGACAGCCATGTCAAACATGTTTGGCGCGCTCATGCGTACCACGCTTGCTCAGTGGCTTGTATCCATTGTTTGATCTTTGTTTGATAGAACATGTTTTAACCGTTTGGCCACTCACTTCAAAGGCAATCATCGTGTGGAAATTAATAACTATATTTTTGAAGTCATCTTGTGACCACATCTGCAAAACACAATCTTTATCAAACAATGTCAAGCATTGTTTGATATTTTTCCAACCTTCCCTTGCAAATGACTGTTAATTTTGTTACCCTCTCAGGGAGAAATCCATAGAATCCACTTTAGGAATATTTGTTCTCAGGTCTCAAGTGAAGGAAACTGCTATTATTATGGCAGAACTCAAATAACATGTACTCTTGAGTAACTTTTGCTAAACAGTTTTTTCCTCCTTTAGATAAATCTCTTATTGTCTGGGATCTGACCCGTGAAGAAACCAACTATGGTGTGGCTTCAAAATCCCTAAAAGGTCACAATCACTTTATTTCTGATGTGGTTATGTCATCTGATGGCCAGTTTGCACTTTCTGGCTCTTGGGACAAGACACTCAGATTATGGGATCTTAATTTGTAAGTTGTGCTCTTTTTAGTTCACAAAGCAAGAAAAAGTTGTTGTCGTATGATCTATACTAGTCCAATTATGTTTGATTTTGTTTTTTGTTATTTTTAAATATAGACCAACCTTATCCCTTGAGTCCACATGTTTTTGTTTTTGGTCAGCAGTGACCAAAAGCCCAATGCTCTGGGCAAATTTTAAAAAAAAGGAACCTGAAAATCTTGGGTCTGGTTTGATTGTAATCATGCATTGAAGCTCAATAATGGTTTCTGACAGTGTAGAGAGAGTAACTGCTGCGACTAATAATGGTTTGCATTCCAATTTCCCAAAGAGGAATGGATTATTTGGTGCTAAGCAAAAGAATCACAGCCTCTGGGAAGGAGATTGAATGAGAGTTGGTGTGTATTTTAATTGGCTGAAAGCTGGCATTTAAGTCCTTATCAAAGAATGAGATATTGAAATCCATCTTTTATTGTTCTGCATGCTTTGAATCTCGATGCTTTTAGTAAATATTCAAAACAAAAGCCATGTTTGAAACTGTTGTAAAACATTCCAGTTAGTTCAGAAAGCTTTAAGTGCCTATGAAGCACTGCTTATTTGAAAGGCTTTTCAAAGTTAAGAAGAATGGCGTTTTCCTTTTTAGAATATCTTTTATCATTTCAGAGATATTTACGTTTTTGTAAGGAAAGTGATGACGTCATAGGTGGTTCCACTAAAACAGCACAACACTCAATTGAGAATAACTCTAGAAATATTAAAGCAGTGTTCTTTAAACTTGGCACCAGACAGAAACAGAATTGTTGTGCCATTACCATTGCCATGACAACAGTTATGCTGCTGGTTCTGTCTTAATTAAGACTAAAATTCCCAGATTTTATCTCAAACAAGGATCATCCACTCCCACCAATCTAATGGGGAGAGTTAAGACAATATGGGAACCATGTGTGTTCCAAGCAAGACCCTCTGTCCCACTTTAAAAGGTTGCAAATGAGGATATTTGGTTTTTCACAGAAAGAGACTGGAGCCAAGAGTGTTGCCATGGCAACAACATAGTAGGTGTCATTCTGTTTCTTTTGTGATGTGCATTTCTGATGCCAAGGTTGAAGTACACTGATTTAATATTTCTAGAGTTATTCTTGATTGAGTGTTGTGCTGTTTTAGAGGAACCACCTATGACGTCATCACTTTCCTCATTTGCATAATACAAAAACGTCAATATCTCTAAAACAAAAAAAGATACTCCAAAAAAAGAAAACGCCATTGTTCTTTACTTTAAAAAGCCTTTCAAATAAGCAGTAATTATATTTTACTTCATAGGCACTTAAAGAAGTGTATAAAACACTGGTCTACAGCTTGCGTTTGAATTATGGCAACCTAAAACTTGATTATGGTGTATGATAATAATTGTTATGGACCACAGATGTCATCTTTATGTTTGAAATAAATTTAAATGTTATATGATCCAGCGATCTTACTTTTTGTGCATTTTTATGGGTTCTTAACAGCGGTACCACAACCCGCCAATTTGTTGGTCACACCAAAGATGTTCTGAGTGTTGCATTTTCTGCTGACAATCGTCAGATTGTCTCTGGATCACGAGATAATACCATCAAGTTGTGGAACACCCTGGGGCAATGCAAGTATACTATTCAGGTTGGTATAACATCAGGTTGACAAGAGAGATGTACATGCAATATTTAATCATGAGGTTCTTATTTGAACTACAATAGCTTTTCTTGGATGTGTTTTCAGCCTAGGGTGTCCGCATCTTGGTTTTCTTGACAATTAACCCAGCTGGTAATAACTAGTTTTACAAGCTATTCTAGGTCTCCCCTGTGCACTACACAATTAATATAGTTCAAACCTGTTATACCTTTTCCCAGTGACTGCAACACCATTTTTTAACTCATGAATGCATAGCTATGAGCAAGTTACATGTATGGCAGTTAGTTGGGGAAAAATTCACTCACTTGCTCAGTCAATGGGTCAAAAACATTAATTCTATGGGATAGTGCACCCTTCTAGAGGGAGAACATTTGCCCAACCATTGTGAACAAAATGGCTGCCCAAATGATGAACTCATCTTTCACATTTGGAGTCATACAAGTGCTCCAAAATTTAAACTATTTGCAACAAAAGTGGGTGTATAATTTGATCCATCGATAGCTTTGACCGCCAAAAATGTGCTAGGGTTTCACCCTCAAAAATAGATGTTTTTAATTTGCATTTGTTCAAACAGGACGAGGGACATACTGAATGGGTCTCCTGTGTACGGTTTTCACCAAACTCAAGTAATCCAATCATTGTGTCTGCTGGCTGGGACAAAATTGTCAAGGTATTTCTTCATTTTGCAGTCCTACTGAGTTAAATGGCCACACAAAAAAGTGTTATGGCAGCTATTAAGGTACAGCTCTATTGTTTATTGTATGTAGGTTTGGAACCTGACAAATTGTCGTCTGAAGACCAACCACTTTGGACACACAGGGTATCTGAACTGTGTGACTGTGTCGCCAGATGGTTCTTTGTGTGCTTCTGGTGGAAAGGATGGTATGGCCATGCTGTGGGACTTAAACGAAGGAAAACACTTGTACACCCTTGATGGAGGTGATATCCTGAATGCCTTGTGTTTCAGTCCAAACAGATACTGGCTGTGTGCTGCAGTAGGACCTAGCATCAAGGTTTGGGTAAGTTGAAAACCTTTGTGGAAATGAGAACTTGCAGTAGTTTGGTTATGGACTGCTCAGTAAGGAAGGTCATAGCTTTTGAAATCTGTCAACCATCTTATATTGAGCAAGGGTGCTTGTGCACATGTAGATCTGTACTTACATGTTTGCATGTATGTGTAGATGTACAATCAGAGAGTCCTGTCCAAATGACTTGGGTGGTACAGTGGCCTTCTGACTAGGGCTTCAGAATCTGAATCAAGCAGTCTGTGTTTGAGTGCTGGCCTGTGTCATATTGATGTGTCCTTAGTGAGGACAAGTCACTATAGTGTACTTTCAAGACAGTTTTTATTTCAGTTCTTATTTGTTCTTTAGGATCTGGAGGCCAAGTCAATCGTGGATGAGCTGCGACCAGATGTGATCAACATGGGAGGCAAAGCACCACCAGCTCAGTGTATTTCCCTCGCCTGGTCCGCTGATGGCCAGACTTTGTTTGCAGGTTACACGGACAACTTGATCCGTGTGTGGCAAGTCACTCGTGTTTCATAAGCCATGTTTCATAGCAGAGGAATTTTACAATTGTAAAAATAAAGTCATCTTGTAACCCTGTTTGCTTTGTTATTTATGCTCATCATATTGTTACCGAATGTCCAGCGGCCATTTCACTACAGCAGCCAGGAATTTTCATTGCAACGATACCTTTTACTCCTACCGTAACCTATCTTCATGGCCACCCCTTCACAAAAGCCAGTATATTCCTACCACAATGCGACTGTTATAGACAGGTTAAGCTTTCTTTCAAATGAAGGGCTGAGGGCAGAAAGGGCTACTTTCTTACAGCTGGTTTTGATTATAAAAGAAAAATTATCAATTCTGCTTTAACCAGTTTGTGATCAGGAAATAAAAGACAGATGACTTCATTGCATATTTTCTGTTTTGAAAAAAGATTAATCTAAAAATGCACATACTTAGCCCCCATGGTATATTGGAGTGGTGTACCTTCCCCATGCAGTTGGGTATGACATACTGATTCCCTTTTTCCTCTTATTACAATAAGGATTGGATCACTCTAGTCTGCTTGTGCATTCTGCGTTTTTACATGTGAACCCAGTAAACACATCATCAAATTGATAAGCATGCATATGCGCTTTCTTGCCACTGAGACTTTTATTTATTCCCAAATGCTCATATGTTTTTCACTTTGTTATGTTGTTTTCTTGGTGAACCTGTAAACTTTCTGGTGCATCCTGTAGACTCAGCTTGTCAAGGTTATGGGATGCACTGTTACCATAGCTAAGTATGCAACTAAGTTAAATAAACTACGTCCAGACAAACAATCTGTGGACTAGGTTACTGAGTAAAATCGCTATTTCCTATTGGTAATGGTATTTCACCAGCGTGTTCTCTAACAAGCATTCTCCAATCTTTGATCAGAACCCCCACCCCGCCCCACCCTCCTTAATCTAATGCGGCCTAACCAAGCACTTCCCACGATGTTGGAGACTGGACCAAAATAAGAAAAAACCTCTTATCTTGAGTCCAGTTATTCCAGTGAAGTAAGAAGTGATGCTTAATCCGGCCGAAGGGACGGAGGGAATTGGATGAGTTTTGTCAGTGGCCTATGCTCTGAAACGAAGTAGACAGGCTTCAGATCAGTTCAAATCTCTTAATTTTTCATAGGTGAGAAAGGGAAGTTTAATCTAAGCGCCTTCCCTATTCGCAGTCTGCTCTTTGAATTTGCGCCAGTTTTGTATTCTTTGACAGAAAGAATCTTCGTTTACAATGTAATTTCTATCTTTCGCGTGCTAGCACACTCGGATACTAACATTCATGGAAGTTTGCAGTGGCGGAGCTAGGGTAGCCCCCCCCCCCCCCGCCCTCCCCCGCCTTACTTTAGGTAAAAAAAAGAAACTTGCGGAAAGAAGAAAAGCTGGCAGGGCAAGCACCCCTCCCCCCCCCCCCTCCACCTCCCCTTAGCTTAAGGTCTGGCTCCGCCACTGGTTTGGAGGATATCCCGGCGAAAGCCTAAGTAACTTTTCCGAGAGCTGTTCGGTGTCACTTTTTTCTTGCTTCAGTTTTCTTGCTTGCTTGTTTTTCAGCTAAATAATCGAGGCGAAAGCCGAACGAGAAAGAGAAACCTGGGCAAGGCAAGGCTCTCTTGCCTGTTTTAATATCAGGGATTTTATGCCGGGCTTAATCCCTGGAGGGTTTCTAGAGCTTGCTCTTCCAGGTCCGCTTTTGTTAATATCGGTGAAGCTTGTCGCCGACAGTACCAGTTTCCAACAAATTAAAACTGACCTAATTCTACTGTAATCGCACAAAAATTGAAGACAGATATTTTATTAAATCAGTTCATTCCCGATCCCCCGATCCATAGATACATATCGAGACACCCAGCATTAAATATTAATACATTGTTTTATATTCCAATATATTATTTTCAATTTTGTCTTTTTTCCCGCGATTAATAGGGTTTCAATTCAACCCTTCCATACTAAAACATACCTTATAGTCCTTATACAAGAGTTATTATTCCCCTTCAGGTTCCCAGCCCCTTTGAAATTTCCTTGTTCGACTCTCAGGAATTGGGAAGAAACGCCTGCAATGTAACCTTGAAAAAGTAGAATATAGGCTTCTCCCCTTCCTTCTAAACGGCATTGATGCTGTACAGCACGGCCGTACCATTAACCCTTTCTGGAACAAAGTGATGAAGTCCATTTGTAGGTTTTGGGTCTGGTGTAACATAGCGACGTTTTGCTAACAACATGAGTGCAATGCTTTCTCAAAGCCGGCTCCACGGCAAGACCTACAAAACTAGCGACTAAAACTCCAGTGGATTCGCCAATTGTTACCAAACCCAAGCAAAATTCTTTGTATTTCGGTTCTACTACAAGGGGTACTGCGCACACTGTGTTGGCGAAAACTAAACCCGACAGCGAGCCGATGATGAAACAAAGAAGCAACACCGACCACACGGTTTGAAAGAGACGATAGTAGGAAGCGCATATTGAAAAGCTCATGACGACCACCAAGATTACAGCGAAAATCCATGTCCGTTTTATAACAAGGCGAGGGACGAACGCGGGCTTAGCCCAAGCGACTACGCTTAAATACGAGCGCAGAATGAATTCACCAACGCCGTTTAAAAGTACGTAATACACAAAGTGGTCCCTTGGTGCGAAAGGAGCGTCTTCGAATGCTATCGTCGTGAACACCGCTTGGATCGTGATGTACTGCGTGATATAAGCGGTACAGAGTGTGATCATGTAAGGCAAGATTTGACAGGCGCCAGTAAACTTTTCAGCCCATGATAAATACAGAGGGTCCTTATTTGAGTAGTCATCTGAGCTCCCGGTGTCACTGGACTTGAGTTTGTTGTAGGAGTCCAGTAAAGCATAAGGCTTGATGCGGTCCTTGTCGAGCATGTAGTAAAACACCAGGATCAGGAGTGTGGCCGGCGAAATGATTATAAGAGTTATCTGAGGAGAGATGCATGCCCATGTAGTCATTCCTGAAAAAAAAAATATGAAAAAAGACAAAAACTAAGCGAAAAGCTAAACCGCTATAACATAATATCCTCTATTAGCCATATCAGTTGAGTGTAAATTTGGTTAGTGTTTATCAGAGTTTTATCCAAGCCAGTAGCCTCACGTTGAGGAATTGAATTGATCTAACGATCAGTGTAGCTTCCGCTTTCAAACAAAATAAAAAGCCCATGCCGATAACACACTGCTCAGAAGCGAAAATGCATGTGGTTATGAATTTTAGGCTAGAAAATCTAATTAAGGTTTCAAATCAATTTTCACCTCATCACGGCGACTTTGACGCCTTTGTATTCACGATGGTGCTTTCTCTCACACAAGAAATACGCTTAGAACGACAACGTTTTGCCGCGACTTAAATCAGTTCGGCTGCAGTTGAAGAAATATAAATAATAATAAAATAAGTCTCTACCGATTGAACTACTGTCTTTAAGGTTGGCCTTTCCTAATCTCTTTTAACTTGATAGCGCTAACTTGATAGCGCCCCTTTAACAGCAAACTAAGTGAGAACGTCAAGAAAGTGTCGAGGAACTACGTCAGTTCTGTTTTAAAGCGGTTAATTTTCCTTTGTTTGCTCAGCGCTAAGGGACTTTGTTTCTTCCTAACAGCTACTCTCTATTCTCGCGATAACTCTTCAAAGCACTTTTTCGCTATCGGTACCCGGTAAAATAGCCCGGTTAAATAGGTAGAATTACTGAATCATCTCCATATGTTTCCGCTTCAGAAGTAAAACTCCTTGCGTAGAGCGCTCGGAAGATTGTTAATTAGTAATGTCGTTGACTAGGTTCTATATATTCAACGGTAAAAAGGTTAACAGGTCTCGCTTTCATCGTACATACATAATTCACGCAGTATGGTATAAAACTGAAATTATAAAGTATTACATAAGTAGCCTCTTGATAAAGGATGCTAACCTCTTCACAATCTTTGAGCTTTAATCCCAGACTTTCTACGTGTAAACTGCGTTTAATAAGGGTGAAAATTTCAAGTTCCACCATATCGGAAAAATCCTCCTTCTGATTCAATGTTTAAAATAAGTTTATGTACCATTTAGGTGATATATGGGAAAGCCCGAGGCCCGCTGAATTATTCTCTCTCACGATTGACTGAAGTGAATTTACTGTACCTGTGTAGTAGATAGGTCCAAGCAATATGCCAGCTCCGCTCCCAGCGGCAAAGGAAGTGATGGAGAACCGTCCATAAAACGCGCTCAGAGCAAGAAAAGAGATCTCTCCCAAGCCATGGGCCAGCGCGTTCAAAGAGACGCCGATGATTTTCACGTAAACGCTATGAACAGTTATGAGCAGTAGAGTACCACAAGCCATAGCGATGAACACGATCAGTGTCCGCCAATAGTAAGGTATTCTTTGCATGTACCAGGGTAGAAATGAAGTTACGATTACCATGGTGGCGACGTGGGAAGCAAGAATGCTTGTTGTGGGAATGTAAGTTCCTCCTAAGATGTCTTGAGAACCCGAAACAACAACACTGAAGAACGAATGAAGCAACATTGCCAGGCCGCCAAAACTGATGCAGATTTTGATGTGATCGCGCCGTGTGAACCCTTCGTCGTCAACATGATCTTCGGGGTTGACAATGAGTTCGTCTGCTTCAGAGTCTTCTTCGCCGCTTGTGAATTCAGGCTCCATTGACTTCAGCTCTCACTGAACTAAACTCAACTAGCAAAGGGAGTTAAGCCGCAGACGTTACTCGACGCTAGAGTTCTAAAGCGTTGTTTTCACTGAACGCTAAAACACAGAAAAAAAGTCATGTTAAGGACACAGAAAGATAAGTTCTCTCGCAAAACAATTCTAGCTTGAAATGCAGGTTTGTTCGAGTTCACAGCAATAAACAATGAAGCTTGCGGGCGGTATAATTTATGCTGGCTTAAAACTTTTGTTCTGTTTGAATGACATCAACCTAAACAGAATTTGAATTTTTAATGAAATAAGTGCACTTAAACCTGTCAGTCACTTCCCGTCTCCTTTTACAGTGTAATGTTTTCTTTAACTCATTTTTTTAAGTGCAACGACAGACAAGACTGAAAATGCCGGCTAGATCATGTTTCCTTCAAATTTCTTGTCGCAAACCCTTTGCCGGAAAATGTTCCCTCTAGTAATTTTATCTCAGTTGTTTATTCACTTGGTAAACGAAATTTTTTGGTTACTGGGGTAACTCCCAAAAAGTAGTTTGCTACATTTAATATCACTTTTAACATGCCGGAAAAGACAAAATACACAAAACACACATACGAGAAAGTCTGCTGTCCGGCAACCGAAGGTAAAACTCCCAAAGGGTTTTCATTCTCAGGTTATAATTTACATGCAAATGCTCTCTCGTCTTTTGTCAGCTCGATAACAACGTTAAAAGTTTAAAATATTCCACTGAAAAGTCAAACTCGTTAACCACTGATGAAATCACTCAGTTTCATTATTATCTTTCTCGTCTCTAAGGATCCGCCGTAACTGCAAAGAATCTCAATATTGTCACATTGAAAATGACAAAAACTTTCTGTCGCAGTTAACCATTAAATTTAACAGCTGTCCGCTTTTATCACAAACTATCAAAAGTAGTATTGATATTCCTAAAAATCAATACGGTCGAACCGCTGAAGCGGCAATATCCTTGGAGACACTGGCCGCTTGAGGCTTGTGGCTACTGTTGCTCATAATAAAGCCTATCACTGTTTGGTTCTGAGGCACTTTTAACGAAAAAAAAAAAGCCTTTGGAAATCACCATCGCAAAAGTTTTTTACCCTTGGGTTAATTGCTTAGCCGGTGGTACTGCTAGACTAGCCTGCAGAACAGGCGGATAAGCGGGCTAGCACGATACACGAGCGTGCGCGCGAAGCTTGACGCTATCTTCGTGGGCGTTAGTCTAGTTGTGATTTTGCAATGATGGCTCAGCAAGGTTTAGAAAAGAAACAGTCAAATATGTCCAGGTTATAGGGCCGCCGTATTGACTAATCGAGACTAATGTAACCTCTTCACTGCCCAAATATCGGCAAGTACGGTGACACTATAACCAAACGTGTTACCGTTTGGGTAACTGGAATACTATGGAAATGTACACTCTTCGGAGATAATCACGATTTTGGGAGTCCTTCGGAAGTCCTTCGGAATTAGGCTTCTGCAGTGAGTCTAGGCAGCGGATTCTCAGACGGTTTAAGGGAGTTAGCCGTGGGTCTAAGGCGCCCGCCATGATAGAGAACCACGTCAGTTTTCAAAATTTTATCGTTTGCTTACTGTAAACATTAAAACTCTCAAAACTAGATTTGTAGAAGTAAACCAGTTAGTATGGGTTATTGACCAAGTGTGAGGTCAAGATGGCTGGATATTGGCCAAGTTCTTTTTTTGCGTGTTTATGGACCGAGACGGAGTCGAGGTCCATAAACTCGCAAAAAAGAACGAGGTCAATATCCAGCCATCTTGACCGAACAAGCTTGGTCGATAAGCGCAGGATTTGATTCATCTTGCCCGCTCACGGAGCTAGCCACATAATAATAATCATTAGTATGTGGCTAGCTCCGCGAGCGGGCAAGATGCATCAAATCCTGCGCTGTGATTGGCTACCCGAGCGGGCAAGATGGAGCTATCTTGCCCGCTCGGAACTACCCGCCGTTTTCCGCAAGAAAAATTTCCCCGAAAGCCCTATAATAAATCTTTTACTTACCAAGCTTGTTCGGTCAAGATGGCTGGATATTGGCCTACTTCTTGTTTTGCGAGTTTATGGACCTCGACTCCATCTCGGTCCATAAACTCGCAGAAAAAAGAACTTGACCAATATCCAGCCATCTTGACCGAACAAGCTTGGTCAATAACCCATATTTCCTGAAAAAGGTTTGACGTTGTATTGTGCTATTGATGATGTTTAGTTGTGTAAAAGCACAATTTTGATTTGTAACCAGGCATCTGTTCTAAAGTTTGGAGCAGAGTTCCCTATAATCTGCGTATTTTCTTTGAGCTGTTTTCTAATTAATTATAGCAGTATAGTTTCGCAGATCACCAGAGGAGAAAGCATTATTTTGTTAACTTGACCGACAGTACGTACCATCTGACTCAGCCGTTGCTGTATCGCAGTTCACGGTTTAATTAGAACAGCAAGAATGATTAGAAACTCGTTCTGCCATAACGATTCAGTGAGGATTTGCCTGCCCTTTTCCGTCTCAGTCCCCCTAATTTCCAAGCTAAATCAGTTGACTAGACTGAATTTTGCAGAGTAATTAAATGGGGCACAAAATTTTTCAGCGGGTTTAGTGTTGCCGGTCAGTTCTCGATGCAAGAGACAAAGTTGAAGAGAAAATCATCAAAATTACTTTTAATACGGATTATATTTTGAAAACCGCTTACTGTAAAGTGAGAAAACACGCTAAACCCGATGAATGAAATCTGTTTATTTGGCCGTGTTCAAAATACCTTGGGTGCTTTTCACCAAGGTTAGAGAAGACGCCACGCTGGCGAGGCTCCTGGAACCTTTGAAAAAAAGGCCTTTATTACACTGGGTATGTTCATGCAAAGGTACTGATTTGATGTGAGTGGACTGAAGTCTGTAATAATTCAGCGAGTTTTCGCGGACAATTTTGAATTGGAATAACGATAATTTACTAATTTTTATTACTATTTTACCATTTGAAAATGATGTAACTTAGGGTGACATCGAAAAGTTGTGTTAAACTTTTCTCGCCAATTATCATTCTACTTTCACCAACGAGCAACGAAGACGAGGGACTATTAAAATTTAATTGTTCGGCTAATTGTCATAAGTATTTCTATTACTGTTACTATCGATACGAAATTTGGGGTAAATTGATCCGCTTCCAACCAATCAGTAGCGCGTATTTACTATAGCAGAATTTGTCTTTCTAAATTATGTATCATTCGAAAAAAGATTATTTATAGATATTTAGTTTCTGAATTTTAGTTGGAAAGGTCATCACGTCGTGAGTTTCCAAATCATTCAGGCTACAAAAAAAATTCAGGTTCTCTCGCAATTTTGGCTAACGAGTTTTCCCTCGTCGGACATCTAAGTTCCATCGATTTGGCTTTCTGTTATAAAAACAAATTGACCCCACCATAACATTGTCAAAGCAGTCTGCACATCTACTCCGCTACCCAAAGCGGATCCATTCAACAAATGTTCCATGTTGCCGAGCGTCTGTTCAGAAATTGATAACAAATGATCACAGTCAGAATCATAGTGATATATATCGAAATGTGGTAAGAACGAAAAGTGGCACAAAAGGCGATTATCCTGTGTTCTTTGTGTGTTTTGTGTTCCATTTGATCGATACATTTATCCTTTTAACACAAAGATCTCTGTTCGTAGTCGAAGACTTTCTTTATATGTATGACAATCGATGCTGTACCGCGAGGAACACGACTTCACTGTCCAGGTGACATTAAAAGTAGCAAATCAGAGCAACGCATCTGCACAACACGTGGCTCTCCCAACTTCATATGACGTAGCATGTCGTGTCGTGTCAAGTTCTCTTTACGTTTTACACTCGTGTCTTTCCCCTTAAACGTTAGGTGTCTTTTGGTGCGACGGCCACAAAGTATGGGATGTAAGCCAGTAGTTCCACGCCACTGATGGAGTCGCCTTTGGACTGGACATAAAACAGAAACGAAATCGTTGTCATTTACTGCGGATATCGTTGTCATTCACTGGATAAATAGCCAAGGCCATAGCTAGTAAAACACTTGCCTCAGTCATATTTTTTTCGTTTTTTGTTGCTTAAAGTCATCATACACGCCCTTAATACCTAGGAAGAGAATTTAACCATGGACATTCCCTTAGTCATACAGTAAAAACTCGCATAAAAGAACAAGTCAGGCTGAAATTTGGTCAAAAAGGTACCATATACATAACAACACATTCAGCCTGAAAGATGAAAATTGTTCTTATATAAAAACATTGACTGCCAGTTAGATTAGAATAACCTACTAGGGTACAGTACTAAGTAGATCAATATATGCTATCCATCAATTAATGAAAATGTTGTGCTTGCACATTGATTTCATCTTTTGGTAGTCTATGCAGTATTAATTTTTAGAAGCAATTTTAAGAACACCTTAAGAACATTTTCAGGCTGATTTTGCGGAGAACACCTGACATATAAGAACAAAATCAGCCTGAACCCCCAAAACATGTGTTCTTTTATGCGGGTTTTTACTGTAATTTTCTTCTGGGTACTGTTCTGACAGCAACAACCTATTCGGAACTTTGAATCGGCCTCAGTGTACTGAAAAGGTTTGATGTACATGGGATTCGAGTATTTGACAATCATTTTTGTCCCTAGAACCATTCGCATCCCAGCCGGGCCAAGAAGAGGGGCTGAGCACGAGATCCTGCAGAGCTTTAGCGGCTAATCAGTATACAATAGTTGCTGCATACGTCTTACCTTGCCTAAATTACGAAGAATTTTCTCGATGATTAAAGAGCTCGGATGAACGTTGATAATAGAAGCCATCATGTTCTAGTAAGAGAAAAAAGAGACATCAGAAGATCAAACAGAGATTTCCCCATAAGAGAACATGTTTGACAAAGTGAGCGCGTTCTTTTTCGGTCATAAAATGTTCACCTGAAATGACTGCATGTCGATGATACCACTCTGATTTTTGTCTTCTTTGCTGAACGATTCCTGGAAAAGAAGAAGCTACAAATTTTACGTCGTTGCATAAAGCAAACTTCCGCGACTCGGGCACACTTCAGGATAACTACACGTAGTATTCAACGTCATACTGCTTCAATTCGATTTTGATCAGTAGAAACATAAATGACCAGACTTGATATTCTCAAGACTTGCCACTGATTTTCGTTACAAAACGGCAGAGAGCATTTACAAATTGCTATCTATTAATTTGTGGAGGATTATGTACTCGCCCTTGAAAGGAATCAAGAACTGAAGACCAATAGCTTGGGAAAAGGCAAGGGACAAGTATATTTCAGGAGCCTGATTTACAAACTACAACTAGCTCCCTAATCTGCCTTCGTATAATAAACAAAAGGAAAAGACAATTCTTTACCATAAAGGTACTGAGCCAAAAATCCATCGACGAAGAGTCCAAGTTGCTGAAGGCATTTGAAACCATCGGGCTGAGGAGCAAAGAGAGCAAGAAAGATCGACATGCACATTCATATTACCCGGCCTATTGATTTTAAGTCTTTAACTAAAGATTCTCTTTTTTTGAAGGTAAGTCGACAAAAACGTAGACTTTCTAAATTTTTGTCTTCCTCGCTCGTAACTCGACAAAGCCTCAATTGTCGACTTGTGGCAACACAAGCAACAACTATGCAGTGCTCTCCATAAAAGATGGACTAATCACTTTCAGTTGAGACCGTATAACAATTATTCTGGCCTGTGGCGTTTCTCTCGAAAAACGCCAAACCGACCAGGAGCGACGAGAAACGGCTGTATGCGCAAGCTACAGACCAGTCAGAGTGGAACAAAATGTGATTAGCAGCGAATGCTACATCTACTTATGACACACTATACACAACGCAGCCATGATCTTCAGTGAACTTGTGTTCACCTTGATTTTTCCAAAAGATCACACGTCTGATGAGTGGCAGTGAACTCTTCCAGACCAAAGTAGGTACTTTCACAGGCCATGTTGTAAATCTAAGAGGACAAGAAAAGATACAAATTGAAAACAACAAATACGGCTTCAACTGAAAACTCCACGAGAGAGGATGGATGAAAACAGAGCTTGAACATCGCATGAATCACCTTTTTCAGATAATTTATTTGATGTCTTGTTAAATGCGGTGGTAGGCTTTTCTTTAGTTCATTGAATGATATGTGTCTGCAACAGAATATAGGATATCAAATTATTTTGTTACTCACTCAACTGAAAAAGCAAGTAACATATTGCAATAACAAATTAAAACAAGAAAATATGTCTAAGTTAACACATCGAGAACAATTGTATTAGAAGATTTACTTAAAAAAGCACTAAATAATTTTTTTAATCTCTTACCCATCACAATCGGTGTCCAATTTTCTAAAAGCTTGAGATAAGTACGAGAGATTAGCTTGTTGTTCAGACGAAACCTGCGATTCAAAAGAAAGAAACAGAGAATGTTGCATGACCGCGCGGGGAAACGAATATAATTGAGGACCAATCACACGTATCAGAGTCTTAGTGCTCACTACAGGTTTGTCTTAGCTCTTAGTAAATACCATATAATGCAGTTATTGTATTTTTTCTTTTTCTGTGGTTATTTAACATTAAATGTAACACATCAACGCTTCTGCACTAAACCGTTTTTTTCAAATCTGGCATTCTGCATCTTATACATGCATCTCTTTAGCATCACAAGAAACAAATTATTTCTTGGCTCTCTAGGTTAATTGCGACTGTACACTGTTGGCATAGATTTATTAGAAACACGTCCTCAGTAAGTCCAACCTTTAGAAGCCTGGGTGTGGTAGATCGTTGTGCGTGACATGCCGTTACAGTTCGTAAAGATGTCACTGATATAACATCTACACGATTCGACTGGTCCTGGAGTTCTCTGAACCAAAAAAGAGAAAGGAAAAATGATAAATAATTGCAAGGATACTGATAGTTTTTTTTTTTTTTTTTCGGTAAGCGATCAGTGTGGTAATAAACATCTTCTATAGCAGATTGGTAGTATTATTCATGAATACATGACGGTGCACACTAAATACACAGGTCTTTTCGCCAGATTAGGACCATGTGGAGAAATATTATCTTAAGAAGAGCTCCGCCTAATTCACTCTACATGTATGAGACGCGCCTGCAGAGAATCATGGTAGCTGTATTCATCAAAACGAATAGCCAGTCCAAGATGATGAATACAACTACCATGACTTCCCTGCAGGCACGTCTCAGTCGGAATTGGCCATTGGAATCCACAAGGAAAATTAGGTGTACATAACGGGTAGCCACAAACTTTTACGAGATAATCAGCCTTGAATTTCGAACAAAAATGCTGATGCCAGCATTTCTGGAAAAAGAAGGAAAGGGCTATTTCTTCACACCTTTCCCTAGAATTTGCCTTCACATGCAGAAAAGCACACATGTAGGTGAAAAGTAACATGGAATACAAGGAATGAGCCAAGTAATAAGTAATGTATATGAATTAAGGGAGTCAGCTTTATATGAGGATTAAGTTCTTCCCTGCTGGCACCCTATTTGCATGTGGATATTTATATATTTTTTTATGGAAATAAAGTTGTTATAAACAAAAGAGAGTCATGAAATCAATAGAATTAGGTGCTTAGATATGGTGAATTACCCCCTACCCCCCCCCCGACTCATTACATGTAACAATACCCCTCATCAATATATTCGATCTCCATGCTGTCCATAACTTCTTTTTCATCTTCCAAATGTAGGCTTTCATTGACATTTTCAATGTAAATCATTACTTCATCCGGTTTCTCTTTTGCTGGACTGTCAGCAATGGGAACTTGCTTTGTACTAACTATATCCTCCACTTTTAACGGGGATTTGGGGCGTTTCTGTTCAGCCATTTTGGGAGTTGCCTGCTTTATTCTTTTTCTTTGTTCTTGTAGACTGCCGTCACTGTCTGATGCAAGTACATTTATCCTTTTACTCTAAAGAAAATAAATAAGTAAATCAAAAACCCTAACTCCTGCACAAGCTCAGATGGTTCTAATCTATGACAATAAGTCAACAACATTCAGTTTTATAACAAGTTTTCTTTTCTAGTTTTAGCCTTGTATATATAATTTCTGTTACCTTACAAACATTCATGTAAAGACTGGAAAAGCACTGAGACATAAAACAAAACAATTTTTCTGCTTTTCTTCTTTTTTGTCTCACTGCTTAGACATTGTTTAACATACATGTAACTCCTGCCCTATTCCATATTCTCATTCTGGAAAATGGGTAGGTACTACTACCACAGTTGTTTAGGGAATTGAGTCACAAAGACGCTGCACGGCAAAAAAAAAACCACTATGTTTTACCTTTCTCTTTGGTTGTAGATAATTATCTGTTCATCAAGACAAAATAAAAGAAAAGTATGGATAGGTGGACAAAACGAATTTATGCTTAGAAACCACAGTGAATGTACTTTTTTTTTGACATTTTATTTTTTCTTAACAGTACAATAAAATACGTTACTTACAATACTACATACTTACACTAGTAACAATTCACTATGTCACATACGGCTAATTACATAACTTACTTACGGTACTTACAATGCTGGTTACTTACACCACTGTGAATTACAATACTATTCTTACACTATTTGTGTTGCTTTTTTTTTCTTAATTGTGAATGTACTTTTGGTACATGTACATGACGAATTTTTGAAATGAAGATAAATACCCATCGGGTAGCAATATGAAAGACTAGACATGTTGCTAGCATACCATTGAGTTTTGGTTGTTTTCTAGGAGGTGGCCTGTCAGTTGGCTTTACCCTTGTCTCATTATTGGATCCTTCCATTCTTTCTTTGAACATTCGCTGTAAGATATTGTCACAGGTGACTGATCAATCCATCATTTGATCAATGAATCAATCTTTAATTCAAAAAACACTTGGCCATCATTAAATTATGAGAAATAGTATCAATTTTTAAATGAAATTTACCAGGGAAAAATACAATGTATCAATTGGCCTCTGTAACAAAAAGTTCATGTTCAGACCTGCTCAGTGTCTTGATGGCATAATTCTTTAGCGAGAAATTTAACTTTCAATACCTCTCCCCACCAAGGGTACAAATGATTTCTGGTAAATTATTTCATCAACTTTCCAACATAAAACTGCACTATTGGGTAACCTGCATTAAACTAGCATCTCATGCAGGAAGGAGAGAGCAATATCCCTGATCACTGACAGCTCCCAGACTTCAGTCAGACTTCAGTCGCTACACTTATGCCATTGTGATATGGGACAACCAGATAATCTGGCTGGGTAAGTTATTTTTACATGCCACTTACCCACAGACAAGTTTTCTAAAAAAAATATTGTGGCAAATGGTCCTGTAAAATAGCTAAATATGTTGACTTACCTCTTTTCTGAAACTTTCTGAGGACCTAGATGTAAGTGTTGTTCTTTGTTCACTATCCTGTTTATGGTGTCGACAACAGCACCGTGAGTGTATGGCAATGCCTTCTGGCCCACTAGCAACCACTTTTTGTGGGTGAGGTGGGTTTGGCACAGCCCGACTATGTGAAGACATGGTTGCAGACACTTCTTTACTTGAAGGAACAAGACCACCCCTTGAAACTGAAGGTACTCTATACCTGGAAAAATGTGTAAGGTCTATTAATCAATGTCAAATGTTCAAAACAAGCTGAGGCAATACAACAAGCTGGTTTTTAAAAGAGATCTATTTGACACTAGGATATGACATTTGACTTATTTTTCATGAATGATCTACATGTAGCACTGTTGTTTCAAATTCTGTTAATCCTCCAGTGACTAGCACCCACGCAAACTCACAAACAGTCTAATTCTTAGACAGTGATTACTAGTTATAGCTACAGTAGCATATACAGGTACCATACTGTGGCTAGAACCAATAAGCCTGCTAGTCATTTTCTGCTACATGAAACAATAAAAGCTTGGCCTCATGAGTCACTGTCTTAATCTAGGTTGTGGAACAAACTTAGCCTCGTACTAACCTCTTATTAATTTGAGTCTGTCCAGCAAGTGTCATCAGATATTCTTTCTTATCTACTGTGGTCTACAAATGCAAAAAAGTAAAATCAATTATTCATGACTTGTGCAATTTTTTACACATGTATCCACAAAACATTGTTAGAATTAAAGAGAAAGAGTGAAAATTTTTGCTTGCAAGCTAAATATACATGTACATGTAGCCTCGACTGTGTAGTTCCAGAAAATGTCCATACCTCCCTCACAGAAGGGATATTTTCTAAGATACCCCACCCCTATGGAAATTCCAGTTAAGCTTCATACATTTTAAATTTTTGGTCCTACTTATTTTCTAGAAATGCACATTCAACTAAAAAGCTACTGCAGTAAAATCGTGAATGGTTCCAGTTAAGAAGGAATCAAGTTAATACCTGATTTCTCTTGTTACGCAAACTTTCCACAGGTTGACCAAGGGATTGTTGAAGTAGCAGTCTTTGAGAAGTACTCATCCTGAAAGTGATGAGAGATACAGTGTATTTTATAACCACTCAGCAATGTTTCAGAACTGTGTCATACCACTAATAATGAAGCAGGAACTTGTGGTTAATCATGCAAAATGAAACTGTGACTAGACCCGTGAGCTGGCAACAAGTTTTACTTCAAGTCAAAGAGCAAGTCGTGGTCAATTGGTCATTGCATTCAAAATGGATTTAAGGTCCCGCAATACAGGCAATATTTTTCTTCAACTTGTCGTGCAACTTTGTTGCAGTGCAAGTTGAAACCCTCTGTTGCGCATATTACCACTTTTGTGACCAACTTGTCTTGCAGCAAAATACAGTGTTGCAAGTCTGTGGAATTCTTCACATATAATTGGTCAGTCGTGTCTAAATAAAGATGGTGCCTTCTTTCATATAATTTAGTATTTCCACGATTTTCCACTTCGATTTCTGGCCGTCATTTTCTTAATTTTCCGTACCAGCAAAGTTCTCTCAGTATGAAGCTCAGTGTCCTTTCAGATACATGTAGCTGGGCAAAAAGTTCTATTTTTGTGACAGTTCTTCCAAGCCTTTTGCCTTTTTTGCTGCTTGTTTTGAAGGGACAAACAAGGTGTCCCAAAGACTATGACAGCCCTCAAAGTCTTTGTACAGCACAAATTTATGACTTTCTGAGAGTGACTGGTCTACTTCGAATTCATGCTTGTCTTCACCGTCCACCATGTTTGTTTTGTTTGCCATGTAGCCGCACATCATGACAGCCAATCACAAATGTCGAATTCAAATTTGTTGCAGACAAGTTGTAGCTTCAGTGGTAATACAAGCAGCAAAACTAAAATTTGTTGCAGAAAGTAGAACGAGTCTACTTTGTGCAACATGTTGCCTCAACTTGCAACACTGTATTTTGCTGCGAGACAAGTTGGTCACAAAAGTGGTAATACGCGCAACAGGGGGTTTCAACTTGCACTGCACCAATGTTGTGAGACAAGTTGAAGAAAAATGTTGCCCGTAATACCGCACCTTTACTATGTATCACAAAATCTCAGATATGTTTTTTGTAAGAAAGAAATATCTCAAAGAGGCCTATCATATTTCTGAAAGTTGAATTGAATTCAATTTTTTTAATAAGACCAATTTAATGCATATTATGCACATCTGATTACTAGCATAAAGCAATATCACACAACTCATGCATATAGTTTGTTTCTTTCTAATACTATTTATACTGGAAAGCTTACATGTACACTGAATTGAGAAACCAATTTTCTACGTTTACAAGGTAGATATTAATCCTAACAAAAAATACAAGACAACCAGCTCACTTACATGTGCAATCCCATAATTGGAAGGTGAGAGGGACGGCTTGAGTTCTGCCAAGGTTGAGGCAAACAAGAAATATTAAATAATATATCTATAGAATGATTTAGCCAAGCCTGAAAACAGAGTTACTGAACATGAATTTTGTTTAGGAAAAAAACCTTTCACACGATCAATTTGTCCAAATTAAAATTTAAAGTATTATTTTAAAAAGAAAGAAGTAAAAAGTAGCAAGGAAGAATTTATTTTGGCGACTCACAGCAAGTCGTGGATTGAGTCCCTGAGGGAACCAACCACGATCCACATTCTTCCATTCACAATCCAACTGTAGTTGTTTAGTTTTCAAACCAGTGGATCTGCAATTTAAGAATGCAAAGCAAAGAAACATTTTTTTAAAAAAAAAATCCTTAACTGGGGCTTGCTTGTCAATGTCTGTGTAAGTGGAAAACTATAACATTAACTATTATTAAGGGTTAATGAAACTGTGTGATGTTCAAAGATCAACAATGATAACAAGTAATCATTACAAAATTGAAAACTGTAAATCAAAATAAATACAAAAGAGATATTCTTGGAAACTTGAAAAATACTCTCCTGTTTGCTTTCACTACAATGCATATACAACACTTTTTTTTGTACAAAAATTATTGTTCCAAATGACAAGCAGTTTCCTTCAAATATCTAGTATATAAATACCACCACACTAACCTTTGAAGATCAACTCTTGAAACAATTTCCTGTTAGAAACATAAACGTATAGTCACATACATATAATATTCTTAGTTGATTACATGTATGTAGTTAGTAAAGACTTGTTTATTTGAGCTGCTAAGTTGGTACCTCTTCAATGAAGAAGGCAGAGGGAAAATATTGAAAAAACATGTTATAGAGTATCATGTGACAAATGCAAAGTTACATTGCATAAGCCTGAGGTATGAACTAATTAATTTATCACTTAAGTGGCAGGGATCAGGAAAGTTTTGACTGTCGAGGTACAGTTCAGAAGTCGTGCTTCTGCCCTGCCGAACTTAATTACAGTTATGATCAACAGTAGCATGGCAGAAATATCACTCTGATTCAGACATAGTGCCAGAGTTGCACCAAATTCAGGATTTCCTGAAGCCATGTAACAACTCTCATAACTCCCTTCTGGAACAGAATCTCCCCAAAACACATTAATAATATAATTTACAAAGTTGACTGGGTGTGGCAGAAGCATGATGTTTGAATCGCTGTCGTGCCAGGGTCTTGTAGCATGGCAGATCTTGTTGAACTTACTGCTAATTGCTTTGCCAAAATTAATTCAACAGTTTGATTCAGACACCGTGCTTCTGTTGTGTTTTGTCAAATTAATTCGTGAATTAAGTTCTACATGGCAGAAGCACAACATCTGAACTAGGCCTGAATCTGTTTAATATATTTAATGAATCTCCAACATTTTGCATAATCTGATGAGGCTCTGTTTTCATTTACTTCTTTTAAATGGTCTTCTGTGGGGCTCAAAAATCCACGTCTTTCCTTGAGATGATCATAGAGAAATCAGAAAGCTTTTTACAATCAACAATTTCACAAATAACATGGATTTCCATGCTTAGACTAAGAATTTTTAAGGAAACTGTGATCCAAAAATTGGAATTTTCAGAGGAATAGGGAGGGGGATTCAAACCAAAACAAACCTCTCTGTGCTGAGGGGTATTCATATTTTTTGGAACAACACAATGTGTGCATTTTATATTCTTAGTGTTTCAAGGGCATTTCAGGGAAGCTTTGGGCATCCTGGAAATTTTTCACTGTTTCCTGGGCTTTACAGACATGTACATCTTTTAAATACAGATACAACAGTAGCCTGATTAATTATTGATGAAACCAATAATCAATGCTCTCAATATATAACTGGACTGAAGTCTAACCCTGTGCATGCTCTTATTGGTTGATATATGATCACACCGCAATGGCTACGTAAATCTTAATGTTGACCAGCAGGTGACAATTAAGCAATTGTTTCCTGATCTCCCACTAAGCATTTATTATTTAACAAATAAAGGAGCCTAAGCCGTGCATTACACCGTCATAAAACATGACAGGCATTTGAAACCACGAGGGAAATGCGGCTTGTGTTTTATACATTTCTCGAGTGTTCTCAAATGTCCGGAGTGTTCTATCACAGTGTAAAACATGGCTTAGGCTTCTTGATTTGCTTTATGATTTAGATTTTACACACACGAAACAATAAATCACATTTTTTCTATGCTTTATACTCTGACAAAACATGGGTTTTTGACCAATCAGAGCATGCGGGGTCCTATCTATATTATAATATAACATGGCACGCACGCTAGTCCTACCTAATTCCCATTGAGCCATCATGAACAAAATCTCTATATACGCACGGCCGTGCATACTGGGGGGGGGGGGGGGGTACTCCCAGAAAAATTGGGTGGGGATGTGCGGCCTGCTTCCCAAAACCCTTACCCTATTTATGACCAAAATCTGCGATATTCCCTACCCGATTTATGACCTGACCAAAAATTCGAAACCCTATTTATGCCCTAACCCTTAAATCAAAACCCTGTTTCAGACCTGCGTTATAATAAGTTCCCTAGTTCAGACCAATGTTAAATTACCGTAAACATAGTTTGTGAAGGGATTTTGTTGATTTTCTTTTCGATAATGACAAAAAAGTGGCTTCTTTTTAAAAACATACCCATATCAAGGCTAGAGTGCAAAAACCATACCCTATTTATGACCAAAATGGCCAAAATCAGCTAAAATTGATACCCTATTTACGACCAAAACAGCTGAAAACCCATACCCTTTGGGGCCGCACATACCTATATAGCCCATATAAGGGAGTAACCCCCCCTCCCCCCCGGCGTGCGTATATGACATGATGTGTGCAGTTTCAATTTAGCTGCAAAATTTCCGTCAAGTTTAGTAAAAGTTCCTTTTGTTTAAGTTTAAGACAATTTTAGAAACCAGGTGAAGCGTTTTCATTCAACTGTTGCTTGATTGACTTTGTTTTCCTTCACTGTGAATTGAGAGAAATTTGTAGTCAATCACAAATAAAACATGTTTCAGCACTTAAGTTGTTGTCGCCATGTTATAAAAGAATGCTTTTAGCTGTGCCTATATCGAGTTATGGATGCACTTAGGAAGTTTGGAGAGCACTCAAGAAGCTAGAGCTTGATTGACTTTGTTTTCCTTCACTGTGAATTGAGAGAAATTTGTAGTCAATCACAAATAAAACATGTTTCAGCACTTAAGTTGTTATCGCCATGTTATAAAAGAATGCTTTTAGCTGTGCCTATATCGAGTTATGGATGCACTTAGGAAGTTTGGAGAGCACTCAAGAAGCTAGAGTTGTACTCAACTATCGCCTCAAGCAACTCTTATGCTTCTTTTGTGCTCTCCAAACTTCCCACGTGCATCCATAACTCGATATATGCACGCTTAGCATGAACCCATTCTTTAGGTTTCTTTGACTTCTTTATGCCTTATATTTACTATAACAGTAAACTCCAGCTATATAACAAAACATCCCTTGAGAAACAATTTGTTTTTTTTCCCCTTGAATCTCAACATTTCCCTCGACTTCATCTTGGGAAACTATGAGCCTCGGAAAAATAAAACTAACTTTTTCCCTCAGGGCCAGTAATTAAGTTTACAAAGTTTCATCAATTAATTGCATGTATGCTGTGATAAAACTAGAACTGCATGTTTTAACATGCATATTTTTTAATTTTATTAAAACAAAATGTACTGGTTCTCTAGATTATTACTTATAAAGCAAAATAACTCTAAAATTGTTTGTGGATTAGATCGTTCTGAGAGCATAAACTATTCAGACGTGAAGCGAATAATTAACCAGCAAATCTCAATAATTTTGAGACATTACACGTAAATTAGAATATTAGCAAGATTAGCGGCCGGCACAGTAAATTTGCACACGGTTCTCTCTGTCAACAATAAAATCAACTTGTTTGAAGACTTCAATTTAAAGAATTAAATATATTTATTAGGAGTCTTTGAAAATTATCAGTGGCTAAAAGCCTAAATATTGGGTTTAATCAAAACAAACAAACAGATCAAACTACATGTAGTTCCCATCTTGCCCTTGATCATAAGCGCCATTATTTACGTTTTGCCTACATACACAAACCGATAAGCATAAAGAATCATCAATTATGTTTGATCCATTGAACTTTCAAAAGCCCTCAACAAACTTTTCATCCTTCTAGTTTACCGGCAAAAAAAAAATTCCCTCATGATTTTCCTGTTGATCGATGGTTTATCAAATTCTAAGGTTTTTGTTTATCCAAGTTAACGCAGCATGCTTTCAATGAACAATCAACAAAACGTGCACAAAGCTACGTACCAATTCCTTCTAGTGTCTTGCTAAAAATTCACTCACCTCATCACCTCTGTTTCCTTTCTCTTGACCCTCTTCCAAAGATTTTTCTGATCTTCTACTTACAAGTGAAGTAAAAGAGCCTTCGGATATGAGCGGTAAACTCGGACAATTCCTTGACCTTGCCGCTTCATCATCTTTCGCATCTGATTTGTTCACAATTCTAATCCCGTGCACACCGTTAGAGCCATAAATGTGCTTAGTAGTAATTCCAAACGGTCCACTTGCTATTGAAGGAAGCATGAGGAGCAAAATATTGCCTGTTTAGGCTATATTGAGCGGGAAAGCTGATGAAAGTGCAATAAATCAAACTCTCTACTTCCATGGAGACGACCACAGCACACAAAAAAACGCGCGCCGCGCAATAAAGATTGTAGTTCTCAAGCCCTTTAGCACTCAGTAACTACAGCATTCGTTTTCCTTTCCAATAGTTATCACAATTTGAAGAGAAATGTCGAAAAGGCTCTCAGTGAGCCGCGTGGACTGTTACATGTAATTATCCAAGATTCTTTCAGTGTTGTTGACGTCTATGAACTTGATCAAGTCTAAGTGGGAACGAGGAGGGCAAGAGGGAGGAGGGAGTGGGGTAATAACATAACTAGCAGTTAATATCGAAGATTTTACGATATCTTTAAAAAGGTTAATTCAATTTCTACGTTCCTCTAAGAGAAAAGTGATCCGATAATAATCATATTCCAGTAAGCAAGAAAAGATAGAGAAAAGGAGAAAGTAAGGTGAGATAAAGTCCAGGGGTAGGGTGGGGAAGTGAAAGTGAGAGATTAATTGCTTCCCATGAAGTTACTCATGCGAAACAGGAAAGCGTCTTTGGTCTCCACTTGGGACGCATAGAAGTTGAGGACTGAGGGGTTCTATTTTTCTTGTGATATTTGGGATTTGAAAGCTGAGAAACTCTACTCTTCGCAGCTTGGAGAGTACTCAAAATGTCTTGTGAATATCGAATGCCAGACCTGATAAGTAAAAAGAGGGACGGAGACGAGCTATCAGAAGCCGAAATAAACCACTTCGTGACGTCTGCAACGAACGGTGCTTGTGAAAGTCAGATCGGCGCAATGCTCATGGCCATGTACTTGAAGGGACTGAACCGCGATGAAACTTTGAGTCTTACAAAGGCAATGCTTTCGTCTGGAATCACTTTGCAGTGGCCTGAAGGATGGCAAGGCAATGTTGCAGATAAACATTCTACAGGAGGGGTTGGTGACAAAGTCAGTCTCGCGCTGACTCCAGCTTTAGCGGTCTGCGGAGTAAAAGTGCCGATGATTTCAGGCCGTGGTCTAGGCCACACTGGTATGTTTTCAGTCTTCTTAAAGGTTCAGTTGTACGATTTGTGACATTTGTTTTTGTAAGATTTTATTCCTTTTGTCTCGACCTGCATTAATTGACCTGAACGTATGCATCACTGGTAACGTAAACCGGCAACATAACACTTGTATATTGTTTATTTGTATCTAATATTGTGTGGCTTTTTGAACTGTGAGCGGCTTTACGATTCTTGTCGTCTTGCTGTGCTTTCGGAAGGAAGCGACAATTTGCTGATGAAGTCTTTGTTATTTTAAAACTGGCCTGTTCGTACATGGAGGGGTGGCAGGGGGACGCAACTAATGGGGACGGGTTGTCACATCTGACCTTCGTTGTCAACACGCTGGTTCATTTGTGATATCTATCGAGTTTTGTTGTGTTGTGAGTTAACAAGGGGTTATGTTCAGGCGAAACTGACAAATTATCTCCCTGATTGACATCTTCAAGTGAAGTTTATTTAATAGACCCAAGATGCGCAGTTTTACATTTTGTGTGTACGTGTCTGCACGAGTCTGTTTTTTGTGTAACATGCTTTTTTTCCGGCTCACCGATCATGCGTGAATCCTTTTGTTTTTCGGTAGTGAATTTTTATATTGGTTCAAGTGTCCTTACAGGATATAATTTTTCAAAATCACCCCCTCCCACCCGAAAAGTCAAATGGTCCACACCTTAGAGGTTGTCACTGGGGCGGGGCATTTGCCAACGGGGGGGAATTTGCCTCAAAGTCAAGGTTAAGCTAGAAAAATCATCAACAGACAAACACAGTTCTTTGCAACTTTGTGGCTCAAAAAGAAAAGGCATTCAAAGGCTTTGTGGTGAGTTTGAAGATAAAATTCAGTAAACAGCTCTGCATTTTAAAATTTAATTATGCCCAATTGTTCAAAGTGGGTGTTCCTATGGTGTTCCGGAGGTGGGGGAATTTGATCACCTAGTATGACCCTTAGGTGGGGCATTTGAACACCATTTTTAGGCAGGGGGGGGGGGGGGGTTGGAAACTTGACCAAACAAAAATTTAAGATGTCAAAGCCCTGGGGCTGCCTGCAGGGAGGGTGTTGAACTTTTGAATTGACTGGGCATAGTAGACTGACATACCATAAATCCTTGAATAAGCACCCTCTTCAAATAAGTGCCCCTCCTATTGGCCAAAATTTAAACTAAGTGCCTCCCTCCCCTCGCCCCATTTTGTGGACGAGTAATGAGACAACAAAGGATGTATAGTTTTTGTCATTAAGCATCAGATTTGCTTCAGTTTGTGAACACGTTAAGTGAACACATTGAACACATTAAGTACTAACGGTGCCACAACTTAAACTTTAAAATCAGCTTTTTATGTCAATAAGCAGCTTATGTTGCTGTTTATGTGCAGATGTATTAAAAAAATGATCATGTCAGGCCACGATTTAAGAAAAATTAAATAAGCCCCCTCCCTCTCCCCCCCCCCCCCTTCTCTTAAATTTGAAATAAGCACCCCGGGCACTAATTCGAGTATTTACGGTAAAGCTTTTCAGAGTCTGTTGAAAAGCCTTGATAGACTTGAGAAATTGCATCATCATTACATAGTTTCTTTACCAGTATGTGAAATTAATCATGAACTAATTAATATAATTTATAATTTTATTTAGGTGGAACCCTTGACAAGCTAGAGTCAATACCAGGCTTCCAAGTGAATCTGGACTCCAAACAGATGTGCAGTGTTTTGGGAAAAGTTGGTTGCTGTATTGTAGGTCAGACAGAGGCACTGGTCCCGGCTGATCGCGTACTGTATGGTATAAGAGATGTCACAGCAACAGTAGATTCAATGCCTTTGATAACAAGTTCTATCTTATCAAAGAAAGCAGCTGGTGAGCAACTTCTTATATTAGAATGGTTTTCAATAAGTGCAAAATTAAAAAAAAAAGTTGCTTTGGCTCAAGTGCTATGATTATTATTCATTATTATAAGTATTACTATTATTATTTATTATTTTTTTATTGATTTACTTTTTTGAGGCTCCATTGATAACTTCTTACTAGTAAACATTAGTTTTATTCTTTTGCTTTAATTGACTGACTGGGAGGGCTGGACAGGAAAATACTTGACTTGGTCATGAAGTCCATGCAAAATAAGCAGAAGCCCTATTACAGTATCTCATCCAGCTTGACCTAATTAGGTCATTATTTTCTCACAACACCTTTCTTGACATTTTTTTTGGGAAATTGTAAACCTGTGTTGATGAATGTTCTGCGTTGTATGGTATGAGCTTGCTCTCAACGTGGCTTGCTCTCAACGTGTGCAGGGCTGGTGAACTTTTTCTGTAGGCTGACTAACATCAACCCATCCTACCTGACACCTGTATGTTACTAACAATTGCACGATTGTAGGATTGTATCAGCAGTGCTGTATAAAGAAATATATGCATTTTAAGGTAGAATAAGAAAATGAAATGTTTAAGTTTTTAATCTCAGTTATTTAGATACCAGTGACCCTAAACATGTTTCCCCTTTCGTCACACTAGAAAACCTATCCGCTTTAGTGATGGATGTGAAGTTTGGCAAAGCAGCCTTTGCCAAAACAGAAGAGAGGGCTCAAGCCCTTGCACATACTCTGGTTGGTACGTGCTTTGGTTTGGGTATCAAGGCAGTTGCCCTTATCACTAGTATGGATGCCCCTCTAGGAAGAGCAGTGGGGAATTCTGTGGAAGTGGCAGAAGCTATCAGTTGTTTGAATGGAAAGGGTCCTGAAGACTTGAAGGAACTAGTGTGTGAAGAAGGCAAGTTGATTTGGATTCAAACTTTTCAGTAATAATTAAATGAAAGAAAGTCATCACACAATAAAACACAAATCTTTATGTTTAAATAAATTTTGCTAAATCTGTAGTGTTGTCTCAATGTAACATTTTAGTCAATCATTCATCCATTCATCCATTCATTCATCCATTCATCCATTCATCCATTCATCCATTCATCCATTCATCCATTCATCCATTCATCCATTCATCCATTCATCCATTCATTCATTCATTCATTCACTCATTCATTCTGTACTTGTATCATTTCAATACTTGGCTTCAGCTCATAATGACAATTCTTGTTTGACCCAGACTTCTTGGACACTCCATATGGTGTACAAAATGTGTTAGATTCACATGGTACCAAAGCAATGCTAATTCCAGTGAGCCCATTTAGCAGGCTCTTTTTGGGTGACCCTCGTGTGCTTGATGCTTTCATGTACCTCTAAGACCACTTGTACTAGCTGTTATTGTGAACAAACATATGTAACTACCTTTGGGAAGCCATGATGCATGTCGTATGTGTAATCATTGCTAAAAGTAACTTTCATATGCAACATATTACTTATTATATTAATCAAATTCAATTTTTTTACATTTAGGTGGTCATCTTCTTCATGCTTTAAATAAAGTGGAATCAGAGGAAGCTGGAAAGAAACTCATTGCTGACAGCTTGGAAAATGGAAAAGCTTTACAAAAATTCTGTGACATGATAATAGCTCAAGGTGTCAAACCAGAAGTGGCACAGAAGCTTTGTGCAGCTGGCGCAGACCCCTTCAGTATCCTACCTCTTGCTTCTAAAAAATTAGAGCTTGTTGCCGAAAAGAGCGGCATTGTATCTGGAATTGATGCACTTGTAATGGCAAAAGTAACCCATGAGCTTGGTGCTGGAAGAATTACTGCCACAGACAAAGTTGATTATGGAGTTGGTTTGGTATTGGGTGTACGTGTTGGTCAGTTTGTTAATAAAGGTGACAAATGGGTTACAGTCTACCACAATGGCAACCTTGGTGATTTGCAAAAAGCCTCATTGGAAAAGGCTCTGGAGGTTGATGAAAATGGTGGTACAGTAGACCTTCCAGCTGCATCAAGAATTATTGACGTCATTGACAGCAAAAGGCGTCGTTCTATTTTTGTTTGTCAGTAGAGAATTTTTAGCAGTCAGGAAATTTTTTATGTCTAAAATGAGGGTTCAGAATTTCAGATTTCATCATTTCTTCATTTCTTATAATATATAATTTATTATAATCACTCATCACAATTTAGATGCCTGTATCAAGGAATGTGGGTGGAATATAGGAAGCATTGTAATATGGTTACATCAGTTTGATACATGAATAATTTATAATTGTTATGAGTTTCTTTTTACTTCTTTTTATCAACTTCGGATGAAGTAGTAGAATAAAATTTAATAATCTGAAGGTAATTTTTTGAAAGCAATTTTAGTTACATCTTTGTTCACCCTGGTGTTCCATGCACTAAGCTTTTTTAAGCATACATAGTACAGTTCTAATAAGATTCTGGCACTATCAATATTGGGACTGTAAGGATGGTTCACATAGCAAATATGGATAAATGATTGCCTTCTTTTGTCCAAGCAGAACCTAAAATCCAGTGTAAGGTACAAATTTGGCCTTTGCTCAATATTTAACCAATTATTAGAAAGCTATGCTGTATTTATACTGACAGCTGCCTAGGTGAATTTGATATGTACAGGTGCATTGTTTCATTCATGGTGATAACAAAGAAGTCGCAAACAAACAAACAAAGAAGTGGAATTCTCACGAAAGTCTCATTACAATAATTATTGTTACTGGTGGGGTTACAAAGTTAATAATAAAATTTGTGGTGTCCTTTTCCCCATCAAAATGGCAGCCTCATCCATAAATTGCAGTCACTTAAAAATAATATAATATAATATAAATGGAAATGATGTTTAAATATTGCAGCATTATGATTATTATCATAATTAATGACTTTTATTGTGTCACAAAGGAAGTATACCAGTAATCCCCTAGAAAAGATTGCTTTTAACACCATGATTGTTCTGTGGTTTTACATGATTGTATAATAATTATCTTTAAGTTCATGAGAAGTTGTCATTTGTAATTTAGTGTTAAATTTGGAGTGTAATAATGTGAAATAAAGTCAAAATCACAAAAAACATTTACTAGACTTCCTTTACTTACATGAAATCTATATGTTATAAGTAAATGTACACACATTAACATCTTTTATTTCTTGACTTATTTCTTTTTCCCTTTTGGGTAATGAGGAACTTCCTTGTCATTAAATTATGAATCAATGTTTCTTCTTGGTAAAGTTGTGTCAATTTTCTTTTTTTAAAATAGTATTTGTTGGAAAAGCCACGATAAACATTAAGTTGTTGGAATCAAATATCTACTTGCCCCAAACAATGGGACAGAGGTTTTGGTGTACCTTGACTCCATGATTAAGTTAATCCTGCATGATTCATGTCAACTACCTATAACTTTACGTTTATATGTTGATTTCTTTTGTTTGTTTTTGTTGTTTTGCATTGGCAGGTCTCCAGCTGCAGGTAAATTACTGAATCAAAATAACTTATTCTTAATAAACAAGAGGAATAAGACCTCAAGTGATCAACTTTACATTCCAAATAGTGTTAATTTGCTTAAAAACATGCACATGATGCAGGCCTGGTAAGTTTATTTCTTAACCCAAATCCCATGGTGATCTGACTCTTTCTTATGACCTAACTGCCCAGGGTGTATCAATACCTTAAGGAGATATCCAGTACCAATCATTATCTTTCATAACAATAGCCTTCATTTCACACACTGGTAAGATAATTCACCCTTTATTTGGCAATTACCACTGACACATTGGAGTTACAAATCCAATAACAAGAATTTTTATTCACAAAAAAGAGGCACAACAATTGCAAAGTTTGAATGTTATAAATCACACTTGCATTCTCATGCTGGTGTCATGGCTTTTAGATCTTTTATACACTGGCTAACACTGTCTTTTTCCTGTGTAAAGATAGATAGATAGATAAATAAATAAATAATAAATAAATACATCAATTATGGTTTCTTTACAAATAGCTAGAATAAACAGCAGTCTTGAAATTAATGCAGGATAAATGTACCAGAAAGGCAACGTCCCAGAAAGTTATTTGACAATGATGTCAAAACATTTGAAAAACATAATAAGACTAACCATGGTAATGTTCATGACATTATTCTTAAAAGCTCTATGCATTTTTGGGAAAGGGGTCTATCGCTAAACTGTAGCAAACTTTCTGGAGAACAAGACCTTGCAGTGGTTTTGAACCATTGCTGACCCTCTGTGAAGGCAAGCAAGAAACCAAACAAACAAATGACAATTTTTAAAAATAGGGTAACAAGTAATTTCTTGTGCTTTAGGCATTTTCAGTTTTCTTTGAATGTACAGTGCATCACTACCAAGATTATCTGGATTTTAATTCTAATGCCTATGTTCATCACAAATATAGCTAAGAAAACACTAAGCTGGCTCTTTTTTAAAAATTAAAACAAATGCAGTCAGCTTTTTAGCTTCCAAAGTTACACCTTTTTTTTTAATTAAAACAAATGTAGTCAGCTTTTTAGCTTCCAAAGTTACACCAAGTCTTTGTTTTTGTGTGAAATATCATCTGGATTTAAGTTCTCTTTCAGTCAATGAAATTAGGCAACAGCCAGGCCTTAGCTGCATCCCAGGATCACAAATTACTATAACTCAGGAATCAAACGGGGCTAAAAAAATTTAGGATTATGTTACGCAAAAAGCACCTCAACATAAAGACAAAACATAAACTTACATGCACAATGTATAGTAACAATGTTATGACTTTTAGCTAGACATACCAGTTGAGGTGTAATACTCTTCACAACTTCTTGTTCCACCCAGTCAATTATGTGATCTTGTTCAGTCTTTTGCTGGAAAGCTTCCATTTCTGCTTGGTAATCCTGTGCAGCGAACAAACATTTTTAACTTAAAGCTTACAGTAATTCATTTTTTTTTTGTTAAACTCATTAACAATCAACAAGTAATAAACAAAAGAAATTATAAGAAGTTTATGGCATTTTGAATGTGTTCTTAATGTAAGCATAATTTCTTTATGAATTTCTTTTGCCACTGTTGCTTTTATTTTAGTTTCCATTATGAAACACTGTCTCAATTAAAAGACCTTATAACTTTTGTATTTGCTTGCCTGCCTTTGAAACAGTGATGAAACACTGTCTCATGAGTGATACAAAACTAGAAATTATTCATTATTTGTAGAACTGGTCAGAGTCCAATGCCACCAAGGCAACATCTAGAAGGAATGAAAGACCTGCAGAAGATTCTTACCAAACGTTTCTTGACCTCCCTGACAACTTCATGAAGCCTGTTACGGTACTCCACCTCCAAAGACATTGCATTGTTTTCCTTCAACAAAACAGTTATTTTATAAACTGACTTATCTGTCAAATTATAAGTGTACCACTGCAGGCTAAAGTACAGGTCTAGATCACATTTTATAGCTGTAGATCTAACAGGAGAAATAGCCAGCTAGAAAGTGCCATTATACGGTGTACCAACACATGTATGACTAATTCTCCAAAACAAGATTTACATCAAAGCTTGGCAAAGAAAAAATAAAGAGCTTTGGAGTGTACACTGTACAAGGAGTGACATGATGCAGTTCTTGGTGCAAATAATGGTAAGACTAAAATACACTGTAAAAAATAGTCCCGGCAGATTGTTTAAGGTACATGTAGCCTTGAAACCAACAACACTGTACATAGTTAAGTAGTTTAGGTATATGACCTTACCCTCATAACTTCCACGATGTCCTTTCTTGCAGTGAGCATATACTCAATTTTCTTCTCTTCCTCTATTGCTTTTGTCAAAACCTCAATTTGACTGTTCCGACCTTCATTGTACAAATCCAAGATTTCCTGTCAAAGAAGTGTTTTCAAACATGCATTATGGCACTTTTCAAAATTACAGAAAAATGTGCCACTACAGTTAAGCTGGGGTCACTCCTGAAAGTACAAGTAACCTAAACCAGTGTTAACTTTTTAACACTGCAAAAGAACAGAACATATTGTACAAATGATGCTGCCAACTTTTTCAAACCAAATTTCAGATATCAAGAGAAGCAAATCTTCTAGGTAAATGGAACATTCAAGCAAACACAGTTTGATATTCCATTTGGTTTCGGGCGAGACAATTCATTTGACTGTCCAATCTTAGAAAAGCAAAAACTGATGGTCTAGCCCAGATACACCTGTAAGTGTTGCATGTACATTGTACCAACCTGACTTCTGTCATCCAGCATGTCTGTGATTGGTTGGGAAATCCTCAAGTAAAGGGCATACACAGTGGCTGCCATAACAACGCCAAGAAGAGTCTGCAAAACAATATTAAAGCAGAGTAACCATGACTGGATGCACTTTATCCAGCCTAAGCTATCAGACAGACAGACTTACAGACAGACAGACAGACAGACAGACAGACAGACAACCTTTACTTAGTAATGATTAAAATTAAGGCTCAGTACATAATGGGGTCGTGTAAAAACATAATAAATTCAAAATTAAATTAAACTTTGTACAAAGTATATTCATGATAGATCTATACAAATCATCTAAAATTTGTCAAAAAAATTAAAGTGAGAGTGGATTAATTAAAAACTATCAAACCTCATAAAAATTCAAGAGCAAGAAGGATAACTTCAAATTTAGTAGGTACGTTAAACCAAGTTTTGAGTTCAGTCCCCTTAACCCTCTCAGCCCTAAATTGCCAGGGTTTTTTCCAATTTAATTAATAGACCTCCTATACTCATGTATGATATACCATTTGAAAGCTATTGATCAGTGTATTCCAAAAATCACATCAACAGCCACTAAGAAAGTGGTAGCTTTGACAAATGATGGTTTGAAAGGATAGAACGAAAAAGTTAAAAAAAAAGTCAAAATCTTTATTGATACATATTAGGTATTCAAAACACAAAATTTTCCATTTAAATCTAGTTTCATAGGTGACTAAACAGTTTTTCAATATCAGTAACATAATTTTCTCATGCCTCAGAAGGTTGATGGAGAGGGATTTTCCTCACAAATATCAACTTTGAAAACTGTTCCCTCATATCAGAAATTGAATTGCTGCACATGCACAGAAGGGTGTCAAATGTCCTTTAAAATTAAAATAGCATAAATTTAAAATGGATCTGGCTTTTCCATGATGATATGTTTCAAAGGCTTTGTGGCTTGACAGTGATATGCACTGTAGAACAATCCCATACTAGCCACGGAATACTGTGGTTTTATTATTTATAAAAGCTAGCATCAGTACCTCATCATGAAGAATAAGTAATTCCTTTGAAAGCATATAAGTGAGTAATCCTCCAGCAAGAAGTTTATGGCCTATAAAATAAATGACTAAAGTAAGGGTTTTCTTCAAGGCTTGGTTGCTGGTTTGCTGACCAAGGCCTTCTCTATCATTTAGACCTCTCTTCTACATGTAGTGACAACCCATAACCCATCTTCGGAGACTCAGGGGCAGATAGTGGGGTCAGGAGAAGTGCAACAAGAAAAAGTGGTGCAAAAGATAGTTTACAAAAACAACTTGTTTATTCTTCTAAACTTCTGTTTGCAAGTTTTGGTCCATTTGAATTCCTCCTGACTTGACTATCTGCCCCTGGGTTTCCAAGGATGGCTATAAACAAAGCAATGAGGGGCTTAGGAACAGCTATAAAATAAAGTAAGGTCCACCAATTTTGAGAGACTATACGAAGTTTAAAACATTTGAAGTTTGCAAGTGTTTAGATGAAAATAGTTGAATGAACAAAAAATTTAATACATGAACAAACCTGGTGTTACAGGTGAATAACTTTCTACTCAATCCCCATGAATTCTTTTCACTTATTGATTTTTCTGTCATACACTTGCTTTTATCCAAATAGAGTATTTGCTAAGAAAAATTAATAAATTATCTAGTGCCCAATAATAATTATAACAATGTTGTGGACATCTTGCAGTTTTTAGCTGATATATTTTCTTTAATTCAGCATCATCCTACTCAAGGTCAGTGGTGTTAAGTATTCACCTGTTTCTCCAGTTTTCTCTTTCAACATGCTGCTGACATCTCTAAAGAACTGACCAAACTCAGGAGTTTCTTCTACAAAATAAAGAGTTGCAATAAAAAAAGAAAACTATGACCACAAACTCATCTAGCTTTACAGTACCAGTCAGAAAAAACCTAATAGGGAACGCTTGCCAGAATGTGTTGTGTCACCGCTCCGCACGCATTCCTGTTCCTGTTCTGTATCCATTCGGTATCTGTTCTGTATCCGTTCTGTACCTGTTCCGTTCACATTCTCACACCTGTTCTGTATCCGTTCTATACCCATTCGCAAATACGTTCCCTGTTAGGTTTCTTCTGATTGGTACTGTATATTTCCGAAGTGCAAAGAGAAAATGCAAGAAAGGGCGAGAGAAAAGTTGTCACTGCCCAAAAAACATGTACAAATACTACAAATACAACATGAAGCTCAAAATGAGATCAAATTCAATTCAATATTAGGCTTTTTTCCTGAAATTTGCTTGCTACTCCCTTGAAACAAAACATGTAGTAACCCATGTTTGACATAAAACCACATACAATTTAAATAATCATAAAAAATTCTGCCATTAAATAGACCATGTTTGTGCAACCTGCAAAGAGAAGTATATGGTGGTCCCTTGCACAGCAATAATTTGAATGGTGAAAAATATCAATAGCTGTATCTCAGGTGACCTGGTATATTAGACTAATTAATGAATTTTGTTACCTTCCTTTGGTGTAACCTGACACATCAGTCTTGTGGTGGCTGGAACACTGTTGATAAATAGTTTCAAAGAACAAATTCATTTTTTTTTGGTGTACGGCATACCACAGTTACAGGAAGATCAGTGGTGAATAATAAAGCCAACAGAATGTTCATGTCCTGGACCTAGATTGCATGGGTTAATAATTCCTCTTGGGAATTTTATGTTCTAAAAACTGCACATAATTCTTGGGTTGATATTTGGCTTTTAGAGCATAAAACCTCTGTGCACTCATGGGCCCTTGACAGAAAAACTCTATTGTTTATTTATGACCCTTGCAGCATACACACGTCTACTGTATACTCATATGTGCATATATGTATAGGCGTATACGCGTTTTCAGCTGATGCGAATTATGCATGTATGTTGGTTTGCTTATATCTGGGCTGCACTGTACTAATCCATTTTCTCTACATAACTTAAACAATCCACTGACCTTGGTTTTGCAAGTGCCAAGAGCCTTGATGCACCACCTACAGAGTAAAACCTCATCTCAATCGTTTGTTCAAGGTACACAATTGAGCTCGTTTTGTTTGAGAAACTGTTTTTTACACAAATAAATTCTGATGTCGAGATACATGTATAAGCTTATGTATAACTTTGAAAAGATGCAGAAGTGGAACTCTCTCTGATGTCAATATGCTCATTTGCTCGTTCTACGTTGCTACAGCTCTATTCAGAACTATGGAGCACATAAGAAGTTGAAGTTAAAGCTAATTTAACTCATGATATAGAAGCTGCTCACTAATTAAGCTTTGCTGTTTCAACACAAGCTGGCAAGCTTACTTTCAAGAGGATGATCAACAAGAAAAATAAGAGGAAAATAATCCTGATCGAACGCAAAAGCCTAAATTCGTAGGAACACTGTTCATTTTTCTTACTAGAGTAAGGACTTACCGATTCTGCTAACCAAACGTAACCGAGAAATCATGGTCGTACGATATTTCTGCCTTCCAATATGGCCGACCCCGGCAATCGTGAGGCTGCAAAGCATACTGGGAGACTATTTTAGTTACCAGACCATACTGTTTAAAGTAGGTCTGCAGCGCGTACTTCTTAATCAAATCAAGCGAAACTCCTTTTTGGTGGGCTAATTTTCGAGAGGTCTGCTTAGCATCGGAAGGAATTTTGAGCTCCAAAAATATTTGGACTTGCATATATGTGGAAGATATGAAAAAAATCCAAGTTTTGTGAATAGATTTTGCTTGTTAAATCCTTTTATGCTAAAGGGAACAAGTTTATTAGTCATAGCGAAGTGTGATATAACTTTGCATAAGTGGTACATACAATAAGAAGACGTTATCTCTTTTTTTTAAGAGCTGGACCTAAATATAAGCCCATGAATTTATTTTCGGAACGACTTATTAATGGAATTTTGCAGGGCATACCTTACTATTCATTTTAGTTATAAGGGTCACTGCATATTTCAACGCAGTATTTTGCCGAGCCGGACAACTACTTATGTTTTCTTTTTGTTTGTTTGTTTGTTGTTTTTTTTAAATAATAATCGTAACTTTTCTCGTTAAATGGTTGTTTTGATTACGCCGGAGTTGTTTTGTTGACGGCCATTTCGCTAATGTTTCACATGGGTGTGATCGGGTTCATGGCGAGATATATGGTGCAACACATTGAGATAATGCGATCAATAGATTTAGAACAATTTCAGCAATATTCCCTTCAGAATGTATATCCCACGGAGACATCACGTTGTTTTAATAACGACACGTCGTATAAGTATAATGGAATTATACGGGGTGGATACGGATAGGTAAATGAATATAACAAAGAAAACCGTGTAATCCTCAATAATTTTACTGTGGTAGTGGCTAACTCGAAAACCTTTGCTCCTTTGGCCACTTCACACTTTTCTCTTATTTGAAGTAATTTTCTATTTCTTTTATTCTGATGTTTTGGTTAATTAAGTAAAATTTATTAAACTAAAATAAGTGTAAATAAATTGATGTCAATTGAATTGGAGTTTCTATAACCGAGTCTGGTTGAAAATATGCGTAAATTATTTAAAACAGAAGAAACTAAAAAAGAAAAAAAGAGAGGTTCGTAATCTCCTGACATATTGTAAATATATTCACGTTGGGTCAAACACTATGACAGTTTTCCCTGCAACAGCTATTTAGCGGCATGGTGGTACATTGAGAGAATTTATCAAAAACCAAGTTAATGGTGGCTACCCGTTGAGACTTGATTTCTCTTATGGTTCAAACAGCTTCAAACAGAACACCCCTGGGATTTTTTGCTATTTTCGTTCGCTTAGAAAATTAAACCTTCCATTGAATTTTATTGAAGCGATGTTAAACTGTGGATTAGCCGTTATTGTAAGGCTAATTACTTTTGTGAAACCAAGCGTGGTAGTAAAACTTTTATGTTACCGCTTAGCAACGAATCGAGTATCAGTTCGGAATAGAGCGTCCACTAATCATCAGCTTTGAATAGGAAGTTGGTCCTCCGATATTCATGCCAGCTGTGTCCAAACTACGTAAACGTCGAGGACTCAACAAGAAGAAAATGTATATAAGATAGGTAAGGTTCCAAAGCTTTTTTAAACGCTGATAGGTTTCATCGTGTAATTAAGAGATTAAACCGAAAAGCACAAGAGTGAAATAGATAATCCAAGACGGGTAATCACGTACTTTGTCTGGGTTTAGTTAGCTCAGCGGCTGGGATAGTCTGCGTATTTCACGGCATCCAACGGTTTAAATACCGTAGAAACGTGAAAGGAAGTTTCTTAAAGTTAGTTGACTATGTGGCGCGAATTAATTAGAGTAAACAATCTCATTCGTTTGATTGTTTGGAATTAGTTGAGAACGAATTCGAGCTGAAGAACAACTCTTATAAGATACTTGCCAATAGTACTTAGTGAATCTGCCTTTTCTAGCTGATCCTATACCTTGTTAGTGCTTTTTAACACGACTAACTGCTGCACGAATATATATATATTAGCAATTAAAGAAAATTAATTACGTCTTTAAAGTATTTCAAGTTGGCGACATCAACTTATTTTACAAACGGGAAAACTTGACATGTACATTGTGTGTTCACCTGAGCCAAGCCTGGGCATGAAAACAAGCCGTTTTAGACCGGTCCTACCCAGCACTGCCCAGAGGTAGTGGGAACTATCGACTGACTTTACTATGGCACAAATATTTTCCATTGTCAAGCTCTCTTTTTTATGGTCCGAGATTCGGTACGAAAAAAGGCCAAGGGCCCGGCAATATTCCTTAGTACGGTCCCCAGCATGCTTGATATATGACTGACACCAGCCGAAAACTTCAATCGCGCAATTCTGACGTGACGTTTTCAAAAAACAAGAAGGAGAATAAACTTAAAGGAAAAAGACAAAGAACCAATCAAGTGTAAGTTAAATCTTTTAGTAAAGCACTGTAAGTAACAAAGCGCTGAGAATTCGTTTAACAGAGGTAGCGCACTCCCTGTCGAATACTTGGAAAATATTAGGCCGGCAATAGAGAAATCTGAGTGGTAGATTTTAGCTATTTTCCCTCTGAACTAACTTAATTGTGTAATAATAACTTATATCAGCAACAATCTCGACAGCGAAACACAATTTTCTTCAACCCTTACCACCCACCTTAGGTGGGAGACCTATAGAATATTTGCTTTGTTTTACTGATATAGTGTTTTCTCATGTCATGTCTTTTACTTTTATTCGCCTGACAATAGCACCGAAATTTATGACGTGGGCTGCAATTTTCCCAAAATGAAATCAGAGAAGCATAACTCAAAGAAATACCTCCCTGGAATAACGACGAGGAAACCTCAACTTCGAAGCAACAGCTGGGCAAAACTGCTCAGTCAGAACAGATCAAGAAAAGCTGGCGAACATGACAGGGAAGTCTCTGGACTGGACGTGAGTTGTACAGCTGTTCTGTTCAATACAAAAGTTGCAAGGAAAACATGTCAAAACCCATTTGAAAACTTGGCAAACTACATCAATGAGCGAGACAAAGAAACAATAAACACGGTGGACGAAATGCCACAGACTGAAGAGGACGAAATAAGCGAGAGGTCGTTTGATAATGATGGAGAGGATAGCAGCGACACTGCCTCGCGTTCCCTTGATGATGCACTGACAAAGGTTTCAAGAGCCAAGCTCGACAATGAAAGAATTGAACTCGATCATCTGCCTCCCTTGGCCCATACTGCAACAGCCAAACCTGGAAAAGTACCAAAAGAGACATGTTACACTCGTGTAGATTCCAAAGGTCGTAACGATTCTCCTCAGCCAAGCAACACTGCCAGGGATATTGATTGGCAGAACATTTTCGTCAACGGAGGATTTCGACCGCACGAATCACGTGATTTGCCAACAAGAGGCGAGTTAATCTTACTGAAATACAAAACATGGGATCCTGACGATCCTGTTTACTGTGTCAGAAAGTGCGCCAAGTATTTCGGTCTTGACAGCCCGGAAATAGACAAAGGACACTTAACTCCAACAGGGAAGGAGCCACGAAAACGTTACACCAGTCCGCTCTCTCCCAACTTTAAGTTTTATTCAAGTCATCCCAAAGCCTTTGCACCTTTGGGGAGCTCTCCGGTGTCACTAACGTATCTTGCGAGTCCAGCTAAACGGTCTAATTTATGCAATTCCTGTGTTGTCCCTCCGGTAACGCCTGCGTCATCCATGGCCAGATCTTCACCTTTTGGTTTGAGTCCGCTGCCTTGTAAGGACAGAAGAAAAAACACCCTGGGAGAGCTGACCGAGATGTCAAGTGATGGACGGAACACCGACGAGGGTATTACGTCACCCACTGAGAGTGAACTGGAATTGTGAACTGCTATTCACTTTATTGCGTCAAACTATATGATGACTTTTCTATACAATGCATTTATTTAGATACAAATATTCCACACACAAACTGATTACAAACGCTTACATCTTGCTTCCTTTTGCCTATAATATTCCTCTTACATTTACGTTGTTTCATACTTAATAATTTGCATTTCACTATATTATTTCACAATCAGTATTTCAGTATAATTAATTAAGTTATACTTCACTTATATTCGGTACATATCTGTATATATGTGTTATTCCTCCATCATATCAAATCACATGAGCATCTACATCATTTCTTCATATATTTTTGTTACATTTCTTTTTTTTTTTAATTACATTTTTTACAATTGTACATTAATACCCTAACCTTACACTACTTAAAGTTTGCATGGACTATAGACCCTATTCAAAAATGGCTGCCAATATAAAATTCCTTTGTATGCATTTAATTAAAAAATCAGCCCAACTAACCTCGTTTGAGAGTAAAAATTCTTTCGAATTATCAACTCAAAAACGAGGTTTGATACTGACAAAAGAACTTTTAATTGGCAGCCATTTATGAATAGGGTCTATGGACATGGACGCAATTTACAGCTGATACTCACACGGTAGTCTCGACAAAAGAAGGAATAAATTTTAAGTTTATTTACTCAACTCGGTGTACTCCGTGTGTTTTTCACAACGATTTACTTTAGACACTGCTCAACTTTCGAGGCAGTTATAGCATTTTTAAATATAAGAAACCCCGAAGTGGCGTCTTCTGCAAAACCATATCTTGGTCATCAGAGCAGTTAACGGACAGCTTCTTCTTCCTCTAAGTTTGCATTAAGGCTTAATACTAGATTTGAGGAAAGGTTATGTATTGATACGATTTTTAACTTAAAATTAGTTTCTCAATTTAAAGTTCTGCCTGAAAAATGAGACCTTAAGTGTCGTAAGAATGAGAGAACGCATGTGATTGAAAACTCTCACGACGAAAATTACACTAAAGGTTGAAAAAATTATTTTAAGAGTCGAATAGTGAGGCTACTATAGGCGTTTTGAATACTTTCTTCGGTGTAGGAAATAAGGTCGAAGAAAATGCCAAGCCCAAACATCTGTGATAATGTCGTTATTTGACTTTTAAGAACTTACACTAAGTCCTTCGGCTTATTTAAAGAGAAACCAGACAAGGCAAGACAAGTTTGAAAACATGCACTTCGTGGCACAAGGTCTGTGGCCTGTTTATGGTGCTGACATCACACATAAAGGGATTCCTTCCTGGACTGTAGTGAGCAAAGAAATGAACTCCTTGGCTTTTAGCCTTGCCCAACTCGACTTGACTCCTCTCCACTCCTTTTTGAGTCAGTCTCTACAGCAGTTCCAAGTTTTCGTTCAATTGTGGTCAAAATTAGGCAAGATGGCAACAGCTCACTTTCCTCCTTCTAGGTTTTTAAAAGAGTTTTCTCTCTGAGGATAGAGTCCTCTTGGATCACACTGAAAGGAAACACTGTGCAGCGGGTTGTTCTCCCTTGAAATCCAGTTATTGCACGATGGTGTTTTCTACCACTATGCAACAACGGGGTGAGATTCTTTTCGTACTCGTTTATAGCCTCGTCAACTATGGATCATAATTTCTTGATCCAACCGATCATGAAAACCATTTTTCATTTTCATCTTCATTCAGATTTCAAGTGCGTGATGGGTTCTTTCACACACTGTACACCACACTGACTGTTTAAGGTATCATGGTTGGCCAGGTACAATACGATCCATGTTCTCAGCTTCCCTGGTGCCTAGCAGTGGACAAACCCGGATGGACAACGCTACAATTAGTATGTAGGATTCAAGGGTTCCATATTTGGCCTTTCCCACATCTCCATGTGGAACAGACAATAATTCTTTATTTAGGATAATGTTTGTGGTCATTACTTTTGCTATGTCGTGTACTTTAGCTCACAGTGACAGAACTTGCATGCACTTGGATGAAGAAGTCTAGCGGAAGTACAGCTCCCAGGTATCTCCCTCACTCAGCCTGTCACCTTGATCGTCACACCAATATCTCCACGGCGGACTTAACGCGAATGCTTTCCTTTATTAACCCACACTGACACATTACGGTAAATCCTCATTCTCCCTTGGTCGTTAAAATATCCCCACTGATTTATTTGTGCATCCGTACCGTTGTAGCCCCACTTTTGGCAGTTTTGCGAGAGGGTCGAGTTGTCATCCGGGAGCCTGGCAAATGACCCACAAGCCTCTGCAGGCTGTCGTTTATGTTTGAGAAAATAATTAAGAACTTTGTGGCCGGCGGAGTTGTTCTTCGTCATCACGTGGAAAACGTTTCCCTGCGTTGTCTTGAAGCAATACCAGCGGAGCTGATTGAAGTTGATTGTTTGTCGTAGCGTCCTGATCGCAGGTGTTGTTACGAACAGGAAATTCTCCAGAAAAAAAATGTTTCCTGTAAATATGAAATTTACAATTTCAGGTCAGTTTCTTTAGTCTTTGACGCACATATTGCCCAGATTATCCTCAAGCTAAATAATAAAAGATGAGTAACGTAACAAAAGCTAAGTTCAGGGTGGGATCAGCGTGGTTCACATCCCCTTTCAGGATAACACATTTTATTTTTAGTTTGTTTTACCTCAACGTACACCCACTTACTTTCATCTGTTGTCATGTCACAGTATACCGAGAATCGTTTGGAAGCTATTGGTTCAATCCAGTGTCGCCCATCCGTCAGCCGGTGATTTACTCTCTCCCCGATGTCCTTGCAAGAAATTCCCGGATTGGCAAAACTACCCAGTGGAGCTAAATATAAAATTTCAAACAAAAAAATATTATCCCAAAACTCGATGCTATTTTTCTTTTTCTTTTTCAAAATTTCTCTGAAATAGCATTCAAATGATCTCTAAATCTGTTACAGATAAAGTTTTTTTCGGTCATTTTGTTAACATGCTAAAATTCGAAAAGGTAGCTAGGTATCCGAGACATCCAAAGTTTTTTATTGAAGGGTAAAAATTAACCTGCCTTTTTCGTGGCAGTGTTCTCCTTCGTAACCCACAGGGCAATCACAGGTGTAAAGCTGACCGCTTTGGACACATGTACCACCATTTCTGCATGGAAAAAGGGAACACAGATTCTGTTGATCGGATCAGACATTAGTAAATTCATGACTCACACAATCAGAGCCATACAATTTTGGCCTAAGACGCCACCTTTCGGTGCTAACATGTTTAATCTCGAGAACGTCTCAAGCGGGATAACTCCGAATCTTAGATCTTGCTCATGTTCGTTCAATATCAATGTAACACTGTATGGGAACGTATGCTTATGTAAGGACTTGCGTAGTTCGCATTAAGCGGCCAGAGGCGTCGCTTGATTTGGCCAGAGAATGAGTTTTCTTCCACCCAGCAAACAAAGTAGCGACCACCTTGTTTCTAAAGTTTACTTTCATTCTAAGGTTTCTTGACCAAACAAAAGAACGCAAGCAATAAAAAAAAACACAAAGATCAGTTTTGGAGAATCAAATTGAATATGAATAACAGCATTGTATAGAAAAACTTAAATTAATGATAATTTCGCAACGTCTACAAACTGGCTCAACTACAACAAGGTAAAATCGAGAATGAAAGGTGCACCTTTTTCCAAAAACGAATACTTAGCTTGTTTTCACGTTTCAGAACAGATATTGCCTAGGGAACGTATTAAAGGGGCGTCCTTTGACACATGGCCAAACAAAAGAATTAGTTATATTGGTGCCAAGGCTTAATTGAAGGTGTTCCGGCACTTCACAAGAGGTGTAAGGTACAAATATTCATATTCATATTATCTATCAGCGAGATCAATTGGTAGAACGTCAATGTGGATTGCCATGATTGAAACAGCTACAAAGAAACAGGCAAAAACAGTGCAAAAGAGAAAGATAAGTCTAAATTCCAGGAAAAGGTAGCGTCACTATATTTTTGCGTCAAAGAGGTCAAAACCACATGGGTAGTATTCAATTAACAATAAAAATATGCCCCTGGCATTACTAGTTATTGTCTAGAAACCAATAGGCAAAATAGTAAACATTGCAAAACATATTCAGTTATATCCAGTTCCAGTTAATACTAAATTTCAGCTTATACTGTTCAGTTTTGAAGTCACACCCAAATTAACTTTAAACTCTATTTAGCGTTTTTTTTTTTGTAGTAGGTACAATTCCATGTAACACCTCTATTGTAGAAATTCACTGCAATAAATTAACTTATTAATAAGGTTTTATCTCTTAAAAGTTCATTCTTCGATGGTTTAAAGAGTTTCCTTGTAAAGGTGTTTTTGATTCACGAAATTTCTATTTGGTTAAAGCTAAACCAATAACCAAAAGCCTACTTTTATAGGAAAGATCATTTGGTTTGAAGATCGCTGTTAACTCATTTTCCAGCTTAAACTAGATGAAAGCACGTCTGGGCTAAAACCGCTGGGATACCGCCAAAAAGATCCAACAAGGGTGGTTAAATTCACTGTTTAATTCACTGTTTGTGCCTCTCCGCGGTCAGGAATTAGAAAGCAAACTAAAAACAATGAATAATACTGGACAGTTTATGAAACCGAACCGAGATGATAACCGGCTCACAATAAGAATACACATATTCTTCCACAGCTGATGTGAACCTGAACTTTATTCCACTATCCGCCAGGCTAGTGTTAACTGAAAACGAAGTCACACTAAAAATTGTAAAGATACTCACAAAAATGCTCCAGTGATGAAAATTGTTGCTTTCTTCAAGCTGCTGCTTGGCAGTAATCGTTGTTGCAGGCAGAATCTCGCAGAGAAAATTTCCTCCTCCTTTATTTGGTTTCTCAGCAATGTTAAAAGACAAGCAGGTTTGGTGTTGTGTACACCGTAGAGCACATTCCGTTGAAAAAGCGACCAGAAACGAATTGATTCCTTTAACATTGAGAACATAATTTCTATGCTGGACGAAGTAAAACGCAGCGAAGTTGTGTCGCAAATTAGTGATGTTTTCAACGTCTGTTGGCAAAGCGAATCCCCTGAATATTATGTAAAAGTATAAAAATTTCATACCAACGAAAACTGGTTCAATATTCATAATTCTGAGACTTTTTTCCTCAGTTGTCCTCAGTTAAAACTTGTCCACTTAAAGACTATGAAATGAGTGGAGACTGATTGTCAGATAAAACAGTTGTAGTAATTAATTAGAAAGGTTCGTATTCTATAGTTTCTTTTTTCGCACAAAGTGTTAGCTGTAAATTTCCTGTTGATAACCAGTAAATAAGCAAACAACGGCTGTTTTATGCTTAAGACGTTAGAACGTTATCTGGACAGTAATTAATATCTCAGACCTTAAAATCGTTTGGTACAACAATGGGACGTATAAAGTAAACGGCAAAACAATTTAAAAAAACATCAAAAATACTGGGTTCAAGATATTGGACACGATTTTCAATTATTTTTTTCGTGAACATAATTTACTCAGTTCTATTTTGCTTTAAGAAGAGTCAACAAGACAACGTCACGTTTATTTAGTAAGTATTTATTGTAAATTTTACGTTCTTATTTTTTTGTCTACTTAATTTCTATGTATGTAATTATTAGTACGAAGATATCCGCTAACTTAGCGCAGACTGAAATCACCTTTCTCTTTTTTGTTCTGCTAAACCGTCAGGCTTAGAATCATGTTTAGCAAAAGAAAAGAAATATTTGGTCATAGACAGCAATGATCTGTTAACGACTGTCTCATTTTTTTTTTTCAGTGTTGAATGGAACAACACCGTTTTCATTGCGAAAGCCTTACTACAAAGTTTATAAGCCGATAACGCGCAAGCTTGTTAAGTCCTTTGGGGGAGAGTAGGCCGCGTAAGAAACTACGACGGTGCTTTGTATGGCTTACGTTTAACTTACGAGCCTCGCAATAATTTAAAGTCATTCAGTGTGCCCATTACTGTCAGAGCTCGCTGAAAACTGAATATTAAGGCAGCGTAGAATTCGAAAACTAAAACCAAATCGGCCGTTTTGACTCACGTTTTCTACACTTCACAGAATCCGGTCATTTCACGTTGTTGTTTGGCAAATGTACCAAGATTTATGAACCACTTGTAACCTACACAACGGTAGATTGTCTGTGGTAGGAACATGTTCCCCAACATGGAAGCAAGCTGGCGCAGTTGTCAAAGAAACAACAAAACAAAATCATTCATTTTACATAAAAACGTACTTTACAGTAAACCTTCCATTGTAATGAAAGGCTCTCAATCTCTCTTGAACGCGCTCTAATCTCCCTCTTTCCCTCCCTCCCTCTTTTTCTTTCTGCCCCCCTCCCCCAAACGTTGTCAGTCTTTGTGCCTCTTATGTCACGCTTAGCGTTGTTTAAATAACTATGAATAATTTTGAACGAGCGATATACCTTCAATGATGTGGTTTGTAACGATGAGAACCCTTAAGAGATTTGAAGTCTGTCATCTGAATAAAATCTATGAATGTTTACAGAGCAAAGTTTTGAAAACCCTTATATTCTGTTTTATACTAGTGCAGAATCGTATGTCATCCGTTTAATAGGTGATATTTTAACATGTGAAAATCATATCATGGTAAAATCAGTGCTTTTATTAACTTTGTCAGACGTAATTTTTGAAATCGCACCGGTCAAAAACGGACGCCGAGAACACTACCTGAACTGAAACTAAATAAAATTGGATTCCAGGCAGGATGTCACACCGATCATCGAAGGCCTGCCGAGAAGACTACCTGTTTTAAAATGGAATAAAATTGGATTCAACCTAGGACATCTATATAAGAAAGCCCAATCGTCAAAACACCCTAACTAGTGCTTCCAATTTTAAAAGCCAAACCTTTGTCTCAGTAATTTGGACAATGTGTTAATACTAGCTGTTTGGCTGTGGAAGAAATGTTTTTTATATCGATCAAGAGTTTAATTAAAAATTGCACTATCGCAACAAATTACTCTATGTAAAATTAGATTTTCGCTTGCTTATGTTAAATTTCCTTGAGGGACACCTTGCTTGCTATTGTCTATGAAGTTTCATTTTCATTATCATAGGGTAAAAATGGATTTTCAATTAGAACAATACAATATTTCTAGTAGCGAAAGAGAGAATACTGTGGGATGTCTAAACTATTTAATTATTTATGAAAACTTTTTTCATACACAAAATATTTTTTATTTTAATTTCAAAAGGAGAACCAGCTGCAGTAACAGATATTAGTGAATATTCTATTGAGAGTTGAATAAGGCCAAAGATGTCTTTTCTTCGATTGATCGCAATTGCCAACATTTTTTGGTACAATGTACAAAACCACGCCATATCTGGAATGAACAAAAATGGCCATACTTGGTTCTCGATAGGCACAAATGAAGCTTTCTCGCATTTTATCCAACATAAGAACCGTGTCCTTGAGGTGGAGAAAATAAGTTCTTTTCTGGTTGGCTTCGTAACGGAGTGCGCTTTGAGGTGTACAACTCATGTTTTGTGTTTGTCATTTAACATCAAGGAAGATAACACAGAAAACAGCAGACAAATTACATGCGAGCCTCTGCCAACGGACTTGTACAACGCGTCACGGAAACTTCAAAAAAGCCGAGAAGACTTTCACCACTGGAGTGCAATAGTAAGATCTATGCTTAAATGTTTTCCTTTGCATTGTACTCGGTGATCTAATCTATCAGTATAAAACCGGACACAAGGTTATTTATGATGTATGTTAAGTCTTTTTTGTTTGGTGTTCATCGGCGCAAATTAAACTGTACTCAAAGTAGTTTCGTCACGGTAAAAGAGGCTGAGGGAAGAAAGCTTCTTCAATCGAAGATTTGAAAATGTAATTATATGGCCTTTCATCCGACACAAATAGGACCAATAAGTTTAAATTTCAGTCAACAACATTTACTTTTCTGGAATAACCTCTCCACCTGTTAATGCTTAAATATCGAACTAGCTTAAACATACGAAAGAACATTTTGTTTTAGATTTAGGAAATTAATAGGATCATAATTTTATAAGCGCTAAAATCTAAAACAAAAACAAAAACAACAACAATAAAAAAAAAGACAGAGCAAATGATGTGCAGTTCTTCCATTAACACAAATCACGTGACAGTGAGGCTCCAAAAGGGAGGATCTGAGTACACCATATCCCGTTAATTTTTGGCCAAAATATCTCATATTCCGTCAATGCTATTTCAAAAGTTGACAATTTTTCTTCTTGATATCCCGGGACATCTGTTTTAAATATCCCATATCCCATTAGTTCCCCCCCCCCCCCGCACCAAATATCCTGAATCCCGTTAATTTTTTACCTAAATATCCTATGTCGCGAAAACTCCTAACAGGGCCTCGATGTAGACGCTTTTCTCTCTACAACCAAAACTGAGGTTCAGCTGTTAACTATTGTTGTACACGGAGTTAGGGTAGACAGGATAACAGATTGCTCCTGGCAATCTCTTTGTAATGCTTTTTCCTTAGACTCCTTGCCTACATTTTCCATGCAAAAACGGTGGAACGTGTGTTCCTGATTACAGCCAAGGACTGTATGTATGTCGTTGTCCCATCGGTTACCATGGAAAAAATTGCCAGCTGTTACAAAAAGCTGCGGGTAAGTAAACCAAAACAACAACAACAACAACAACAACTATAAATACTTTAATACAACTGCAAGTACATGACAGTCATTATTGTTAGCCACTTATTCTGTTTAGTTTAGTTTAATGAGTTCTTCACCAAAATGCAGGAACAGATAAATTCAAATAGATAAACAACTAACTTCAAATAGGCAAATATATTCATTATTTTAATATAAACTAAGAATTGAAAAAAAAAAAAAACCAACAGATTTAATCACATAGTGCCAGGTTACTCAACATTTTAAAGTTATTAACTGTCTTTCATAAACAATGTAACACGTTTTTGAACGGAATCAAAGGAAAACAATAGACTTGCGGCAAATAACTTTTTTGGCGAAAAAATTAAATAGCTGAAGCTCTGGCCTCTTGCGGCTATTGGCAGGATAAAAGGACTACTCTTACGGACTTTCGCGCAGTCTTTGGCAGTTCAGCATAGGTAGAGTCTATGCTCCTCTTTCTGCCGCTCTTTGCATCCACGCATTGAGTGTCGTGGGCACTTTTCTTGCCTCAAGCTCGGCGTTCGCATGCAGTGCGACCTGAACTGAGGCTGAGTTATAAGTAGAGGGGTTTTCAATTGAGTTTCGTAAAACCAAAACCAGTTAATCACTCTAAGCAATCGCAAATAACAAAGGCAATCCAGTGAGCCAATCAAAACCCGAAGTACTTACATGTAGCTGAGGCAAAGCGCGGGAAAACGTGTGAGCGAGTCATGATTGGTACGTTTTGGTTTTACTTCTGATTGGAAAAAAATGGCGTCAGTTTTCAAGCCAATCATGTAGCTTGGTAGATGCAAAACCAATTCGTTTTGGACACTCAAATGAAAACCGCTCTAAACGGGCTTAAAAAGACGCAGAATCAATTCTGCGAGTTTCAAACGTAATAACAGCTAATCTAGAGTACGACTTTCGAACAATTAGGCCTGGGAAAATACATTAGTGAGCCAGGACTATCATGCAAGGATATCGCAGACAGGCATGTTTACTCACAGGGGAATGGTGAGTACTGGATTGCACCTGATGGCTCTAAAAACTCGTTCATAGCTTATTGCGACATGGCAACTGACGGAGGTAAGCGCGTATTTGTATTATATGATTTCAGACTGCAATATCAAACGTGTATGAGGTTAAATCAAGAGAAAATGAGGGGAAATTTTCCCTTGGTTAAATGTATTATAAAGTTACTGATAGCTGGACCTAAAAACAGCAAATAGTATATAGAAATCGTTTGTCATAGCTTGAAATTATGTCATTAGTACTCTTGATTACCAGCCGCTGTTCAGGAAAGGAGCCCGCGCTCCTCTCCTCATCTCGGGGATGAACGTAGACCAGACACGAGGGAGCGGCGGAAATCGAGCCTACGTCCGAGATAAATCAGTAAAATAAATAAATAAATAAATAAATAAATTAATTAATTAACTTTGTTTCACGAGGGTAACACACAACAGTCTTACGACTGACAAACCCGTGGCCCTCGAATTCCCGATCGAATTGGAATTTAGAAATGTTGATTTTTGTGGAGGGAGGAAAACCGGAGAACCCGGAGAAAAACCCTGTAAGCAAGGCGAGAACCAACAACGTTCTAATATGCAAACTCAACCCACATATGGCACCGGGTCCAGGATTTGAACCTGGGCCACGTTAGTGGGAGGCGAGCGCTCTCACCACCGCGCCATTCCTGCTCCCCAGTCGAGAGAAGGAGACAGAAAACAACATCCAAGTGGAGAGTCACGAAAGAAAAAAAAAAGCATTTCATTGGTATCACTAGATTTACCAAAGCAGTACATTTATTAATCTTATTAAAGTAAATATGATTAAAGATATGATAGGTCCACACCAGCTATTATGTTTCTACTAAATGACCCACATAACAAATAAAGCATGTGAGTATGTATCTCTTAATTAAGACTTCAGTCAGTGACATACTTAAATTAGTTCAAAATTCGAAAAAACATAGACCCCCAAACAATAATTTCCTGGAGTGAAAAAACAACAAACAAAACAAAAAAATTAAAATAACCCATAGGTGCTAATAACAACGAGGGGTGATTCAAAACCGGAGAAACAAGAAAAAAGTTCATATCTTTTAATTTTCTAGGTGGATGGACCTTGCTGAAACGCTTTACTATTCCACAGAACCTCACGGAATTCTGGACAAAGACCCCTGAGTATGTCACAAGTTACAGTTCTATTTTAAACTATGAGGATAATTTCCTGTTCGTTTCGATTAGAGCCATCGAAGAACTAAGACAAGCAGTCAACATCACACAGTTGAGATTTTACTGTTTCAAGAAGGAGCAAGGTAGCCTTGTTCACGTGATGACAAAAAACAACTCCGCTGGCTACCGCGTACTTGATTATTTCTTGGTTAAAGCGAACACTCGCGCTGCGGCGTGCGGTTCGTTCGTCACACTCCCGGATGACAACTCAACGCTGTCACAGAACTGCGCTAGATGGGGACACAACGGCGAATACGCCGAGGTCAACGAGTGGAGTCATTATTCCCATAATGGTGAGTGGAGGCTCTATCGTGAAGCCATCCGTTGGATTGGACAGAGATCGTTTTCTTTAAGTCCTTTTAAGCAGTTTTGGTGTGATGACGAAGCTAATCAGAACCCAGTCTCACCGGGCGACACTTGGGAGATCTATGCTCGTTAGGTTAAGAGCTTTAAGACTGCTGAACAACGTTAGAGAAAGACCTGTGAGTGGAAACTCTACGAACCTGTACGTGATTGACCAGCCCAGCCAACAGACATTCCTCTCTTAGTTAATCAGTCAAAAAAAAAAAGAAAAATAGTTAATGATTCTTAAAGTGATAGCTGTCATAAGTCAAACGTATCAGGAATCAGTTCAGAAAATAGTCCGTTGTTAACACTAAAATTAACTAAAACAGTTGCATACGAGCCAAGTGGCCCGTCAGACCGGAGCTTATCCCGGTTTCTGGCTGTAGCATGAAGCGACTGGGAATATTTCTACTACCCTCTGGTTGGGATGCTAGTCCAGCGAAGTTTTACCCCCTTTAAATTCGCCTTTACCCATTTATAAACCAGGGTGGAGAGAGGCACTGTGAGAGTAAAGTGTGAAGACATGATTGATCATCGCAGTTAAATCTCATTGGTTCTGTGATTTGTTGCTTGTATTCGTTGATAGACACGACGGTGTGCACTGGGATTCAATGCTCTAAAGGAAGTCATTCTATATTTTTAGCTTGTAAATACGTAAAGTTATATAGGTTTTGGGACTACAGCCCTTTATAGTGTCCAATAAAACAATTAGACGATTCGCCCTCTTTCTCTAGGAGCGATGTACTTTCTTTGAAATAGCGTCGCTGTCTATTTCATTTCAAAAAAATTTTAACGAAAACTGTAGCTGCTTGTTAACAGAGGCTTATGCAAAAATAAAACATTCATCCCATTAATTAGTCGGCGTATAATAAAACCAAAATGTAAAAAAGGCTTTCCTCGACATAATGATGCTAAGCTTCATGTAGATATAAGCTTAATAAACGATATTTGTCATGCAATGTTCATACAATCTTTTGGTGAATTTTTCATTTTTTTAAAGCTGCTACCTATGTTACATCTATTTCATTTCGGTTGCCTCCCATGCCAGTCCACCCATAAAATAGTTAGAATGGTGTAAAAAATGACAGATTATTAATTTTGTTAATATGTAGTGGCGCGTTGAAAGGAGTTTCGTTTAATCAGCCTTCAGCTTGTTTGCTTTTCTACAGACAATGATATATATTGTTCCAGTAGTTTTTATTGAATTCTACTGTTGTCCGTTCTAAGTTATATTAAATCTCGTCATAAAACGGTGCTATATCAATTTTATCTCTATTACTATTAACTGTCATGATACCCCAAAGCCTATAGAGGTATTGCAGTAAGTTTGTGCTCAAAGAAATAACTGTAGCATTAAAAGCACACACGGTTTCCAATGTCACTGTTTTTTCCAAATTAATAAGTTCCCTTTCTGTTGTTTTAATTGTACTAAACTTCTTGAATTCTACACAGCTTGGGCACCGTGTTGTCTGGAGTCTATTTTCTGGATGGCCTTGCATCGAACTCTCTTACGCGCTTCCTCTTGCCCGATGACGAAGACTTCCTTAGTTTCGCGATGAAAGTACAACTTTTTTCTATTGCAACAACATTTGCACAGCTTGCTGAAAATAAATCGAAAGCCTACACGAAAATTATCGTTGAAAAACGAGTAAATTGCAGGATTGAAGGCACTGTTAGCATATAGGAGAAAAATTGCTACGAACACATACGTACCGCTACAGATCATTTCGTTCGAGTAGTAAGAACAAAATACCCAACCAATCCAATAAGGAAGAAAGCAACAGTAAAACGCAACTACTATCATGGCAACCATTTTAAGAATACGTTTGCTTAGCCGCACGCTGTTGCGAGTTCTGAACGAAATTCGCATTCTGGGCGCTTTACCGGTACGCCACAGTCGAATAGCAATTGCAGCATACAAGGCAACTACAAGAAGCAATGTTAGTACAAGCAGTGATAAGAAAAACAAATACCAAATACGCCAGTTGTTGAAAAAATGTCGAGTTTTACAAAACAGGTTTCCGTTTTTCTCCAGCAAGTTGGCGTAGTAGAACAAAGGCACGCAGTAGACAGCTGACGCCAGCCAAGCCATGATTATAATTTGGCGGGCTCTTATCACCGTGATTATCTTCCGGCGAGGATAAAACACCGCTAAAAAACGATCTATAGCCACCATGGCAAGATGAATGATTGAAACGTTCATGCAAAGCTTCTCGAAGTAGTTGGTGGTTTTGCACAAAAATATACCCAAGTGTCCTCCAATAATCCACTGACCATTGACGAAGATTCTTGTGATTCTCTCCGGTGTACTTCCCAGTGTAAGCAGTAGGTCACCGGCTGCCATACTGACAATGAGCATGCTGTTTACTGTGCGGAGTTTTCCATTGATGTTCAGTTTGAAAGCAGCTATGACCAAAGAATTGCCGATGATAGAAAACGCGACGATTACACCATAAGCCATGCATTTGAAGCCTTTTTCAATCGCTGAATTATTCTCTGGGTAGAGACCGGGAGAACTTGGATCTCCACCGGTTTCATTACCCATGGAGTCTTCACCCGACATCAATTCCCAACCGGAGCGGTCTACTTCTATTGATTTCTTCGCTGGACTTCACTTTCCTTTGGGTTCAAGGTTCCTGTTAATTCATTTATCCCCTCAGGGGGTCAGAGAAAAACAGCTAACAGTGAAATTTCCATTTTATCAACACAATGGTTTTTGTCAAACGCACCCGGTATCAGCATCTAGCTGAAAATTGAATAATGTATTCTGTTTAGTCTTACCTCTATTCAAGGATAAGGATTACCTGCAAAATTTGAATTTTCGTTAATTATTTGTATAGACAGAAATTTTAGTATTCTACCAAAACCAATAAAACATTTAATATTCGGCTTCAAATATGTAAACAGATAGATTTTCTTGGAAATGGTTTGGAAATTATAACCGTGGACAAAAGTTGTCATATGACGGGAAGCTACAGATCTACAGAATATATCATTCAATTTTTTCGCGTTCGCTTGGGGATCATGTTCTCAACAGCGCAAAAGAGGTTCAACAACCAAGAGCATTGTTATCACTAAGTTTGAAAATTGACACCTTTCATTGCTATAAAGGACGGACAAGAGATATTCATTAGGCAATCATTATATTTGTGCACATCACCTCTTCAAAGCAGTTAGCAATGATAATACATCATTTACGTTTTCTGTTTCAAGAATCTGGTGTTTTAGTTTTCAGAACGGCTGCAAAACTTCATTTGCTTGTCATTCGACTCTAACAATAACAAAACATTAACATGGGCAGGTGGAACTATAAAGCAAGCGACTTTCCTCCTTATGGCAACTAGAATTAAGCGGACAATTTTCCTCCTTGTTGCAAGCTCTGAACGGATGTTTTCGTCAAGGCAAAAGGCTTGAGAGTATGTAGTTTTCCTCAAATTTCAATGTTTGTCCTGTTTTATACCGAACGGAAGACACTTCTAATTAAGGCACTGAAAGCTCTCATATTGCGAGTGTCAAATTTATACCTACAGATTGACATTTTGACGTATTAACTTGAAGAAAGAAATGTTGCAGAAAGACAGGAGAAAAGTTCTAAAAATGAAACATAAAATTATCAGCATGTTGCCTTTTATGAATAATCAAAGATTTCTGGATTTCTGGATTTCCTCATTTTTAATAGGCCAATAGGAACATCGGGGAATTGGAGAATTGAAGAATTGGAGAATTGGAGAATTGGAGAATTGGAGAATCGGGGAATGGGCAAATCGGGGAATCAAGGAATCGGGGAATCGGAGAATCGGGGAATCGGGGAATCGGGGAATCGGGGAATCGTGGAATCGGGGAATCGGGGAATCGGAGAATCGGGGAATCGGAGAATCGGGGAATCGGAGAATCGGGGAATCGGAGAATCGGGGAATCGGAGAATCGGGGAATCGGCGAATCGGGGAATCGGAGAATCGGCGAATCGGGGAATCGGGGAATCGGGGAATCGGGGAATCGGGGAATCGGGGAATCGGGAAATCGGGGAATCGGCGAATCGGGGAATCGAGGAATCGGGGAATCGGCGAATCGGGGAATCGGAAAATCGGGGAATCGGGGAATCGGGGAATCGGGGAATCGGGGAATCGGGGAATCGGGGAATCGGAGAATCGGAGAATCGGAGAATCGGGGAATCGGGGAATCGGGGAATCGGAGAATCGGGGAATCGGCGAATCGAGAAATCGGAAAATCGGGGAATCGGGGAATCGGGGAATCGGGGAATCGGGGAATCGGAGAATCGGGGAATCGGGGAATCGGCGAATCGGGAAATCGGAAAATCGGGGAATCGGGGAATCGGGGAATCGGGGAATCGGAGAATCGGGGAATCGGAAAATCGGGGAATCGGAGAATCGGGGAATCGGGGAATCGGAGAATCGGGGAATCGGCGAATCGGGGAATCGGCGAATCGGGGAATCGGAGAATCGGCGAATCGGCGAATCGGGGAATCGGGGAATCGGGGAATCGGGAAATCGGCGAATCGGGGAATCGGGGAATCGGAGAATCGGAGAATCGGAGAATCGGGGAATCGGGGAATCGGCGAATCGGGGATTCGGCGAATCGGGGAATCGGGAAATCGGAAAATCGAGGAATCGGGGAATCGGGGAATCGGCGAATCGGGGAATCGGGGAATCGGGGAATCGGGGAATTGGGGAATCGGGGAATCGGGGAATCGGGGAATCGGGGAATCGGGGAATCGGGGAATCGGGGAATCGGGGAATCGGGGAATCGGAGAATCGGGGAATCGGCGAATCGGGGAATCGGAGAATCGGCGAATCGGCGAATCGGGGAATCGGGGAATCGGGGAATCGGGAAATCGGGAAATCGGGAAATCGGCGAATCGGGGAATCGAGGAATCGGGGAATCGGCGAATCGGGGAATCGGAAAATCGGGGAATCGGGGAATCGGGGAATCGGAGAATCGGAGAATCGGAGAATCGGGGAATCGGGGAATCGGCGAATCGGGGAATCGGGGAATCGGGAAATCGGAAAATCGGGGAATCGGGGAATCGGGGAATCGGGGAATCGGGGAATCGGAGAATCGGGGAATCGGGGAATCGGGGAATCGGGGAATCGGGGAATCGGAGAATCGGGGAATCGGAGAATCGGAGAATCGGGGAATCGGCGAATCGGGAAATCGGAAAATCGGGGAATCGGCGAATCGGGGAATCGGGGAATCGGAGAATCGGGGAATCGGGGAATCGGCGAATCGGGAAATCGGAAAATCGGGGAATCGGGGAATCGGGGAATCGGGGAATCGGGGAATCGGGGAATCGGAGAATCGGGGAATCGGAAAATCGGGGAATCGGAGAATCGGGGAATCGGGGAATCGGAGAATCGGGGAATCGGAGAATCGGGGAATCGGCGAATCGGGGAATCGGAGAATCGGAGAATCGGGGAATCGGCGAATCGGGGAATCGGAGAATCGGCGAATCGGCGAATCGGGGAATCGGGGAATCGGGGAATCGGGGAATCGGGGAATCGGGGAATCGGAGAATCGGGGAATCGGCGAATCGGGGAATCGGAGAATCGGCGAATCGGCGAATCGGGGAATCGGGGAATCGGGGAATCGGGAAATCGGGAAATCGGGAAATCGGCGAATCGGGGAATCGAGGAATCGGGGAATCGGCGAATCGGGGAATCGGAAAATCGGGGAATCGGGGAATCGGGGAATCGGAGAATCGGAGAATCGGAGAATCGGGGAATCGGGGAATCGGCGAATCGGGGAATCGGGGAATCGGGAAATCGGAAAATCGGGGAATCGGGGAATCGGGGAATCGGGGAATCGGAGAATCGGGGAATCGGAGAATCGGAGAATCGGGGAATCGGCGAATCGGGAAATCGGAAAATCGGGGAATCGGAGAATCGGGGAATCGGGGAATCGGAGAATCGGGGAATCGGGGAATCGGCGAATCGGGAAATCGGAAAATCGGGGAATCGGGGAATCGGGGAATCGGGGAATCGGGGAATCGGAGAATCGGAAAATCGGGGAATCCGAGAATCGGGGAATCGGGGAATCGGAGAATCGGGGAATCGGAGAATCGGGGAATCGGCGAATCGGGGAATCGGAGAATCGGCGAATCGGCGAATCGGGGAATCGGGGAATCGGGGAATCGGGGAATCGGGAAATCGGCGAATCGGCGAATCGAGGAATCGGGGAATCGGCGAATCGGGGAATCGGAAAATCGGGGAATCGGAGAATCGGGGAATCGGGGAATCGGAGAATCGGAGAATCGGAGAATCGGGGAATCGGGGAATCGGCGAATCGGGGAATCGGCGAATCGGGGAATCGGGAAATCGGAAAATCGAGGAATCGGGGAATCGGCGAATCGGGGAATCGGGGAATCGGGGAATCGGGGAATCGGGGAATCGGGGAATCGGGGAATCGGGGAATCGGGGAATCGGGGAATCGGGGAATCGGAGAATCGGGGAATCGGAGAATCGGGGAATCGGAGAATCGGGGAATCGGGGAATCGGGGAATCGGAGAATCGGCGAATCGGCGAATCGGGGAATCGGGGAATCGGGGAATCGGGAAATCGGGAAATCGGGAAATCGGCGAATCGGGGAATCGAGGAATCGGGGAATCGGCGAATCGGGGAATCGGAAAATCGGGGAATCGGGGAATCGGGGAATCGGAGAATCGGAGAATCGGAGAATCGGGGAATCGGGGAATCGGCGAATCGGGGAATCGGGAAATCGGGAAATCGGAAAATCGGGGAATCGGGGAATCGGGGAATCGGGGAATCGGGGAATCGGGGAATCGGGGAATCGGGGAATCGGGGAATCGGGGAATCGGGGAATCGGGGAATCGGGGAATCGGGGAATCGGGGAATCGGGGAATCGGGGAATCGGGGAATCGGGGAATCGGAGAATCGGGGAATCGGAGAATCGGGGAATCGGCGAATCGGGGAATCGGAGAATCGGCGAATCGGCGAATCGGGGAATCGGGGAATCGGGGAATCGGGAAATCGGGAAATCGGGAAATCGGCGAATCGGGGAATCGAGGAATCGGGGAATCGGCGAATCGGGGAATCGGAAAATCGGGGAATCGGGGAATCGGAGAATCGGAGAATCGGAGAATCGGGGAATCGGGGAATCGGCGAATCGGCGAATCGGGGAATCGGGGAATCGGGAAATCGGAAAATCGGGGAATCGGGGAATCGGGGAATCGGGGAATCGGGGAATCGGGGAATCGGGGAATCGGAGAATCGGGGAATCGGGGAATCGGGGAATCGGGGAATCGGAGAATCGGAGAATCGGGGAATCGGGGAATCGGCGAATCGGGGAATCGGGGAATCGGGAAATCGGAAAATCGGGGAATCGGGGAATCGGGGAATCGGGGAATCGGGGAATCGGGGAATCGGGGAATCGGAGAATCCGGGAATCGGAGAATCGGGGAATCGGAGAATCGGGGAATCGGCGAATCGGGGAATCGGAGAATCGGCGAATCGGCGAATCGGGGAATCGGGGAATCGGGGAATCGGGAAATCGGCGAATCGGGGAATCGAGGAATCGGGGAATCGGCGAATCGGGGAATCGGAAAATCGGGGAATCGGGGAATCGGGGAATCGGAGAATCGGAGAATCGGAGAATCGGGGAATCGGGGAATCGGCGAATCGGGGAATCGGCGAATCGGGAAATCGGAAAATCGGGGAATCGGGGAATCGGGGAATCGGGGAATCGGGGATCGGGGAATCGGGGAATCGGGGAATCGGGGAATCGGAGAATCGGGGAATTGGCGAATCGGCGAATCGGAAAATCGGGGAATCGGAAAATTGGGGAATCGGAAAATCGGGCAATCGGGCAATCGGGCAATCGGGCAATCGGGCAATCGGGCAATCGGGCAATCGGGGAAATCGGGGGAAATCGGGGAATTGGGGAATCGGGCAATCGGGCAATCGGGCAATCGGGCAATCGGGCAATCGGGCAATCGGAATCTCTAAAAGAGGTAATCTTTAAAACCGGGGAATCTCTAAAAGAAGGAATCCTTAAAAGGGGGAATCTTTAAAATTGGGAAGCTCTAAAATGGGGAATCTCTGAAAGGGGAAATCTCTAAAAGGGGGAATCTCTAAAACGGGGGAATCTCTAACTTTTTTACACTCCTCAGGTTTTACTCACTCCTCATCACTCGTCTTTCTCACCTTTATTACGGAAGTTTTTCTCGACGGAAGTTAAGATTTATGCAACTACAAATTGATAAAGTAGAGACTGTAACAGATGGTGAAACGGAAAATTCCTCAACTGCAAATTGTGCACTGTACGGCGAGATGTTAAGTTTGAAAGCTTTTCTTTCGGTTCTAATTTTTGTGATTTTTGCGGTTTTTCCACGATCTGCAAAAACTAGTTCCTGCAAAATAAATATCCCGCGGAAATCAGATCTAGCAAAACTTTACTCCACAGGCGAAGTGATACATACAGACATCACGAGGAGAATCTTGCTGTTGTAATTTATTTCGTTCTTTCGTTCAGAAACTAAATGATGAAATGAGATTCCCCCTTTTAGAGACTCCCCATTTTAGAGATTCCCCGTTTTAGAGATTCCCCTTTTAGAGAATCCCCGTTTTAGAGAATCCCCGTTTTAGAGATTCCCCCTTTTAGAGATTCCCCGCTTTAGAGATTCCCGGTTGTAGAGATTTCTCCTTTCAGAGATTTGCCCGTTGCCCGTTCCATTCTCCGATTCCCCATTCTTCGTTTTAGAGAAAGCCATTTTTAACAGGCGCCGTCCATACTTCGCCGGAGGAATTTGAAAACGAAGTTCCACTCTGAAAATGCATCAAATGTTTTCCGTCCACATTATGCTGGAGGAATTTAAAAATGCAACAATCAACGGACATTTTGGATTTGTGTTCGAGGAAAACTCGGTCAAGGAGATCGCATGGTTATCGGGAAACCATCGTTTCTGAAAAACTTTGTTTTCAACATGTTTTCTGTCGACAAAATAACAAAAAGGCGGCGTTTTTAAAATCCTCCGGTTTGAAGAGCGTTTTCGAAAAGCTCCGTTTTCGTGACGGATTAATATGGACGGAAAGCCAAACCGTGGAAATAAAGCTGCGTTTGAAAATTTCTCCTGCGTAGTCTGGACGCTGCCTTAATCACATGTATGTCATGTGACGTTTGCTGTCCTACACCCTAAATGCCTTGCAAGAAAGAAAGGTATTCACTATTCTGGAGTTACAAAATTGATGCTTTAACGTTATATTCCTTTGTGAAGCAATGTTCTTCCTGCCCTGAGTGCCAGAGGTTTTTCTTCCGCGGTTTCCGGTGTCGGTCATGTCTCTACTGTGACCTGCCGAAGCGAAGCGAAATATTTCCGTCCGCCGCGCGCGAAAAAAAACCTCTTGTACCCAGGATATGTTCTATTTGCGGGCGATACAAATTTGTCGTCGTCTGTTGATTGCCATACACAATATTTGAATAAAAAAAATCGTCGTGTCACAACGCATGGAAGACAAACACTCAAATCGAATCATCATGAATTTTCTTTATTTCAAGGTTTTACCATTATTTTCATCATTTCAATATTTACCGTTAAAATATCTTAAAGTTTGAGTATATATCCAGCTCTTCTAGTTCAGCGTCTCACTCCTAATATTGCAGATGTACTTGATGTGGATTTGGCGCCGAAAGGAAATTTTCGTCAGTTTTCTTTGCCATTGTTCTTACACGTCCGCACACGGTTGATTTCTTGAGTTACCGGTAATCAGCTTAAGATTTTTGCATCGTTTTTCGCTAGATTTTTTGCTATTCAAGCCTTTTGGAGTGGCATCGTAAGTTTCCAACAAAACGGACTAATTACTAGTAGCAGAGCAACTGCAAAACTTGTTTAAAATGTAACTAAAGCTATCCCTAAAATTCTCATTAAAGAAAGAATAAATGGCGGGATTGACCGCACTGTTAGCGTACAGGAGAAAAATTGCAACGAACACGTAAGTCTTGTTACAGATAACGTCGCTATGATAATACGAGCAAAATACCCAACTAATCGAATAAGGAAGAAAGCAACAGTAAAATGCGAACACTATCATGGCGACCATTTTAAGGACTCGGCTGTTTAACCTCGCTCGCGTCTTGCGTGCTCTACCTCGCCAAAGTCGAATGGTTATCGCAGCGTACAAGGCGACTACAAGAAGCAATGTTAGTACAAGCAGTGACAAGAACAGCAAATACCAAATACGCCAGTTGGTGAAAAAACGCCGCGTTTTACAGAGCAGTTTTCCATTTTCCTCCAGCAAGTTGGCGTAGTAAAACAAAGGCACGCAGTAGGCAGCTGACGCCAGCCAAGCCATGATTATAATTTGGCGAGCCCTTATCACCGTGATAATCTTCCGATGAGGATAAAACACAACTAAAAACCGATCTATAGCCACCATGGCAAGATGAATGATTGAAGCGTTCATGCAAAGCTTCTCGAGGTAGTTGGTGGTTTTGCACAAAAATATCCCCAAGTTTCCTTTAATTATCCACTGTTCACTGACCAAGATTCGGGTGATTCTCTCCGGTGCACTTCCCAGTGTAAGCAGTAGGTCCCCGGCTGCCATACTCACAATGAACATACTGTTGACTGTGCGAAGTTTACTGTTGATGTTCAGTTTGAATGCAGCTATGACCAAAGAATTGCCGATGATGGAAAACGCGACGACGATGCCGTAAGCGGCGCATTTGAAGCCTTGTGCAATAGGTGAATGATCCAAGAAGGGACTTTCAGCTGTTGCGTTTTCTCCAGAAGAAGCATTTCCAACGAAGTCTTTTCCAGTCATATTCAAGTTTAAGGCAATTCACAGTGTACTCAAGTCCCCCAACTTATTAAGTGGTGTGAACGAGTTTGGGTAGCCAATCTTCTTTTCGAACCTCGATGTGAACACAAAGAGATGTGTCTTTTAATTTTTTTTATTCCCGTCTCCCGCTAAAGGTTTGAAGCTGCCTCACAAACTGCTGAATGCCCGGCTTTGTTTTAACTCGCTCAATATATAGCTGTTTATTCAAGGACATGCAGCCTGTCTTTCAAAGCCCTGCACGCTGTTAATGTGAATTTTTAGTTAGTTACGTCAATGCTACTGATTCTTCCGCAGTACGAATTAGCATTTGTTACTGAGTCTATTTTTGGCATCACGTTTATGTTCGGTGGTGTTGTAAAGTAGCTTAGAGTTTAACAAATGAAGAGAAGCGAGAATTGTTTAAGAAAAATATTGCTACCTAGAATTCTGCCGTCTGTTTGGATCATATTTCTCAACTGAAATGTAAACATTGGAAGAATTTTATGCCTAATTTTAATATCGAACATTTTTGTCCGGTCCGAAACGTTTCAAAATTGCCAATATTGAATATTACATTGCCCAACGAATCTCTGTTAACATGCCGCTTTTACGCGGGTTACTAATAACACCAAATTGATCTCGCCCCTGTTTTATTATTATTTTTATTAATTTTCTCTCCAGCCGTCCATATATTTATATCACAGATAAAATTACAGGACCATTATACGGACAAACAAGATATTTCGCAACCAATGCAAGGCTGGATTTTTGAAAAGTAGGAAAAACGATGTAATATGTTAGCACGCTGTATTCCGTGCTCTCTAAAATTGATTTTGACTGGAAAAAATATCTAGCTTAGAACGGCCGAATGACAAGACAGACACTGAGACAAGAGACAGCTTGTTGTCTAAATGGTCGTTTCTTTTCTGAATCCATTGTTTTTACAAGACAAAATAATTATGAAATTTGTCTGTTTAATCAACTACTAGTAGTGTGAGCTAATGGATATTTGAATTTGCAAGGACAAATGTTCACTTTAGGGATATAAAACATCCTGTAATGGCGTGGATTAGCATACCAATTGAAAATATAAATATACCTTTGCCTCGTTATTAAAAAAAAGAAAAACAAACGTAAACACTTGATATCCTTCTTTCTTCGCTTTACAAAGTACGAAGCACTAAAAGATTAAGTTCAATGGTCGAATTTCCATATGTCAGAATATCTGTTAAAATATATCGATCACAGTTCCAAACATTATCTTTCTTTTTTACTAAATTTGGTATTGCCAATAGGACTTCTCTCTTCTGTTTAGGAGAAACCGAAGTTTGGTGCAAATTAAGCGACCATCACGACACATGGCGTGTTCGCAGGCGTTTTCTCTCGTTTCGCAATAAGTGAAATTAAGTATTCCATATACGCGTTAAATTAAATTAAAATGACAAGAGTGTAGATTGCGTGGTTTACCCACGGTCAACTTCCCAAGTCAGGTCAAAAAAAGAGAAACTAAGAAATAAGAATAAAACTATCTTTTAACATATAAGCCATAGAAATTGTCTGGATCAAATTAATCATTTGGCAGCGGTTCACCGCGGCATTTCATTTCATTTTACTGATAATTTCTTATTACTTTCCCTTCAAGTTTAAAATGATTTCCAAAAAAACGATAATAAAAGGGTCTTGCACATGAACTTGACCGTCTCAATGCCAGCTCAGGTGCTTCTCTCAAGTTCAGGAAGTTCAGTGAAACATCATGGAGAAACGAAACGGAGGTGGAAACCGTTGCAAAACTCTGAGAAACATCTTCAAGTCAAATCATATTGCTCTCAATTTGGGCACAAACACACACACACACACACACACACACACACACACACTTTATATCAATTGGAATCCAATTGGTATCCTATAAAGAGCTGTTTTTATATATAGGGAGAAAAGAGAGATGCACTGAATGAGAGAAATTAAAAAATATGGATGTGATTAGAAAGGATGAAGAGAACAGCACATACATACATAATCTTTATTTTAAACAGGGTAAAAAGTTTGTCAGCTAATACATTTAATGTCTAATCACGGTCTAATATAATAAAAATAATTCAACAAAAAAGCTGCTTTCCACGAATGCTGTGCCTTAGTCATCTCCTTTGAGTAGGCGTTTAAATTGCCTCAGGGACTCTGCTTCCGCCGGCTTAAGTTGCAAGGAAAACTGTTCCAAAGAATGGCGCCACAATAAGTAATTAACAAATGGTAAACGCAATAGCGTGTACTATTGAGTTATGGATGCACGCGGAAGGTTGCTAAGCACGAAAGAAGCGTAAGAGTCGCACGAGGCGATAGCCTCGTGCGACTCTAGCTTCTTGAGTGCTTAGCAAACCTTCCAAGTGGGCAAATAGTAGACGCTAAATTAACCAATCAGAGCGCGCGCTTTGCTTTAGTTATGTTATAAAGCTATTTTTGTAATGGTTTGTGCGCGGTAATGTAGTGCAGTTTGAGAAATATTATGTTACCGAGATTCATATATCTTATGCGTCTATGTGGGCCACTTAGTGCTATAAAAAGCTGTTACTTGATCTCAAACTAATATAAATTGCTTTTTACGTGGGCATAAAGCTGATCCATTATCAAAGTAAGGCTGCCGATGAAATCACGAGGCATCTAATTTACTGGAGTAAAATCTCATTCCGCTATAAAGTTACAACATATCGTGTTGTTAAGACCGAATGAGCGGACAACAATTCATATTGAAACAGGTTAATCCACATTTATGCAGTCTGTAGAGATTCTTGAATTGAGTAAACCACTGGAAAAGAATTTGTTTTTTTTGTGCGTCATCGACTTTTAAAATAAAAAGTGAAAAAAGAAAAGAGAAAACAAAATTAATAAACGTATTATAGCTTAGCCTGTGCGTTGGTAGGTAGCGTTATCTATATATAAAGAGAATTAATTTGCGAACCATTCATGGGCCAACCTTGAGAGCAGAAAAACGTACTGCGCAGCTTTCTGCGCATCCCAATTCCCCACTTGCGGGCGCAGGTAATAATGAAGTGAAGTGAAAGTGAAAGTGAAAGACTTTATTTAATGAGGGTGACCCGTGACAGTAACTTAAGTTACCGATAAACTTGGGGCCCTCAGCTTAAAATAATTAGAATGCTAAAATGGCATTCTGCAATGGTGGAAAAAACGGCGGATTGACTGTAATAAGGTGCGCGAGTGTGTCGTTCGGTTGATATATTTATACTTGGGCAAGCATGAATTTTTTCGGCATTTCACTGTTAAGAAAACAAGGCTCCCCCTGCTTGCTAAGAGGCTCTGTTGCTTATATATTTAGTGGTTTGCTTGTATGGATGCAGTATGTACGTAAAGAGTGTTTGTAGAAAAAATTTGTGTTCGCACCAAACTTTCTGGTACACTTTTGGGAAATGAAGGGCTCGGAAACCTTCTTTAGGTTCCCTTTGTCCAAAAAAAAGGCATTGATTCTTCACAATTATGGCTCCTGTTCTTCACGAAAACAATACACCAGCTTTCCATTAGTAACGTTAAGATGTTGCTGCTTACCGGGAAAATTGGGAAAGCATAAAAAATTCGTACTTTTTTTTGTTTTCACGATCGACGAAATTCTCACCATTTTTTTTAAACTTGGAGCTTGGTGCGTTGTCAAAACTCGCGCATGCTTATTATGTTTTCCGCTATGAAGGGCCAGCCTTGTTTCCGGGGATTTTCCCTGAAAAATGTGTACGTAAAAAAACCCTGGGAACGAGCTGAAGTTATTTATGTGTTTCTGTGCCACTATTTTTTGTGTGGCGTTGAAGCCGTTAGCTCTATACTTACTTGTTTGGATCTCCAGATAAATCTTTATTTACAAACATTCAGTTTATTTATTACCACTGAATTCGTGACCTCGGCGTTAATAAGTGCTATCTGCTAACCGTTAAGATGCTAATTTTTAGTTCAATTAAACTGTTTAGCGTTATTTATCTTTGTCAGATCGCTGTTAGTAAATTGCTGCATGCGCAGCTGCTTTGACCGAGTTGAATTAGGCAGGAAGGGGAGGAAGAGGAGCGGGGGAGAGGAGAGTTTTAACACTGAAACGAACAGATGGAACATGAAACTGTGATTAGAAACTAAAAAAAAAAAACATTTCGACATCCTTTCTGAACGACTGGTAATGCTCTTCAATGTGAAAACTGTAAAGTTTTGACAAATTCCCACAGCAACACTTGCTCCGACTTGAGCTTAACAATATTTTGCCACAGCCAGAAACAATTAAAATCCAAAAGGAATGAATTCATAGAAACAGTGTACCCGCTGGTTTAAGCCAGTGAAATTATAGCCATTTGCATGTTCACCGAGGCCTCGAGTTGAAAAGTAATTATTCTTATATAGTAATAAAATTTGCTTCGTGTCTGTTTGCCTTGCTATTAGCTTGAAGGACTTTGTTGACTAGTGAAGTTGTTTTTATTAACCTTTCCAGAGTGCCAAAATGCTATCAGATGAGTGAGCTTCCCCTCCGGAAAGTAATTTCAGGTTTTGTATCTCGTGCTGACATCTGACGGAGCAAAGTAATGAAAAGATATCTTTAAAAAAGTCTTTTGTTTAAATAACAAAAACAGATAAGAAGATCAGGGATGTTTTTCGGCACGTCTATCAACAAAGTTTCGAAACCATGCTTTAAATAAGGCGGTTGGTAATGTCGAAAAATAAAAACTGACCGGAAGAGAAGGAGTCTGTTCGGGAAACTTAGTTATGTTATATCTCAAACTCTCCTTCGTATACTCAGAGAATCTTATCAACTTGATCATTTTTATGCCCTCACCTGCCAGTATTGAATACTCTAGCACGAACATGTATCCAAGTTCAGAATACATTTGAGTGTTTTGGTTTCCGTGCAATGAAGGAAAGTGGTAAGGGAGAGAGAAGGGGGGTGGGCAGGGAGAGAGATTGCACCTGATGGATATGTGTTTGGTGGTCCCAGATTCAACTCCTCCACGCTTTGTAAATAGCCAACGGGTCAGCCTCCCGCCAGTTGGGGTTTTTAACAAGTTTCTGTTTAATTTACAATATTTGTTTGCTTATTTCAGTGTCCACAATTAGTAAAGCAGTGTTAAACACTTCTACTTAAATAGAGAGAGTGGCTTTATTTTTTATTTATTTACTTAGAGGCTTGAAAGAGAAAGAGGGGAGGGGCTTATTCCCAATGACACATTATTGAAATGAACCTTTGCAAAATTTATTACACGACTAACTAAACCATGGTGATTGTAATGGATTCTGTACCACTATTTTCCTAAAAGCAACATCATTTATATCCTAACGTACAATGATTTGTCAGGACCTTACAACGTTTTATTCAAACTGGCCCTCCGGGATTACGGCAAGTAGTTTCCGGTCACGTTAGAGCAAAAATCATAATGCGCGTCAAAATCTAGTTTTGTATAATTCGCTTTCGAGTGTTGGGAACTTTCTCAGTCAGTTCGAAACTATCGGACTTACCACAGCTACAGGTTCAACCCAAGCACTTGGTAAAGATTTGTTCCCATAACTGCGTAACCTTCACTCGGTTGGATTCAAAATTCAGCAAGAAATGAACAAAAGCCGAAACGATTCTTTCAATGTAAGCGGCCACACAATGGATGGAGACCATCCCGAAGATTCTCAAGTCTCTAAGGAACAGATCACCAAAGTTGCTGCATACGCAACTATCATGTTGTTGTCTTTATGTGGAAACACACTTGTCCTTATCGTCGTCAAGAAGAACATCGGAGGCAGAATGCACTCCGCACGCAATTACCTTCTAACGAGCTTGGCCGTCATAGATTTAGTCCTTACAGTGGGTAGCATGCCAGAAAGACTCGTAAGAGCATTGACAAATGATGTGTGGCTCATTGAAGGCGCTATGGGAGTAACGCTGTGTAAAGCGACAAACTTTTTTGAAAAGCTGTCGTTCAATGTTTCTACTCTCAGCTTGGTTCTCATTGCCGTGGATCGGTTTTTGGCGGTGATGTTCCCTCATCAAAAATACTTTACAAACCGCAGGGCCTTCGCAGCCATTGGCCTGATATGGCTTCTATCAGCCGTTTATTGGTCTCCAATACTTTATTATGGCGGCCTGTTACAAGAAGATGGCAAAACCCTTTGCAAAGTGCGACGATTCTTCTCGAAATGGAAAGTGTGGTACTTGCTGTTTCTGGTGCAACTTCTGCTTTCCCTTGTTCTAGTTGTTATACTCTACATTTCAATTTGCTACAAACTATGGCGGCACCATTCTAAAAATAAAATCGGAGCAAGACCTTCATTTAATTCAAACCGCGCTGCGCGAGATTTAAAAATTAACCGAAAGGTCCTTAAAATGGTAGCGGTTGTTTTAATTGCGTTTTACATCTGTTTCCTCCCGTACTGGATTGGTTGGGTCTTCTGCTCATATTATTACTCAGAATTTGTTTGTGACGACACCTTCATCTTCGCTGCCATTTATCTATCTTATGCTAATAGTAGCTTAAATCCATTCATATATTGTATTTTTAGCGAGAGCTTTCGCCGAGCTTTTAAACAGGTCATCCAAGAGACATGTCCTTGGTCTGTATGTTCCCGAAAGACTGAGCCGGTTGATCCGGGCTTGCCACCGCCGAGAATGCCCATTAACATGCTCGTTGAAATGTCGGTGCACTCCGTCGAGAAGACTGAAGGCCAAGATGAGATTGAATCAAAAGAAGAAAGCCGTGAGAATGAAAAGTGGGGAAGTTGCCATGACCAAAAGCTCTAAACACTCAGGAAACTCTCTCAATTTCTCTTCGAATTATGCAGTCTAAGAAAGATTATTTTCATTGTTTCCACACGTGATATCCCATGATAAGAAGTGTATGATTTAGAAGTATTTTCTTAAGCCTGTGATGATTTTGATTATATACCCTTACAGTCTTCTCAATCTAACAGTCTGTTTCTCGCAAACGAATAAAATAACGCAATCGTCCAGTAATTAACTGCTTCACGCAGAGAGTCGTTGCTCTCTTATTGTCACAGGGGACCCTCACAAAAAATTATAGTACGATTCAGGGTTTAAATAAAGTACTGACTGTGCACGCGGTCGTGTGATGGGTTCCGCTGGAGTCGAAAAATGGCCGAGAGAATTCGAAAATTGTCGGGGCTAGCTCCAAACCTTCTAGGTTCCAGACCTCGAACCAGATGGTCGCGTTTCAACTCTACCGCAGGTACTATCTCCTTAAACAGGCTTTTATTTAGTTTACTTTTCTTTAATAACTAGCAATATTTTAAATTACAGTAGATTATCTGTATACATAGTCTTTCGTAATAAGTTGTAGCTTTTATATTAAATTGTTAATGCCTGATGTATTTACCGTGTTCGTAAATAAAGATGATGATGATGATGATGTGCAGTGTCCCTCTTAAACCAAAATATAAAATGGGGAGTGGGGGGTGGGTGTTGCGGGGTGGGGGTGGGGGTGGAGGAGAGATTTGAACATCGGAATAAACTCTGGAAGCGTTGTTACTTTAGCCATAGTACAGAGTTAACATCACACACTCACACACTCATGCTCATCGGGCCCGTGAGGACTGTTGAGGCACAACAAGGTATAAAACCAACCTCGAACTTCAAACACTTTTTCCGCATACAGATCACCTCAAAAGTGAACGTTTCTTTTGTTACTGGCGACCATCGATTATCAAAATTCCCGGTGATTCTACCTCAAAAACGAAGGCCTTGTTCTTTCGCCCCTGTTCTCTGTTGTGAGAACCTGGGGTTCTCTGATCTTCTCTCAGTCTGCTTGCCAAGTTTCAATCTGATTGGGCAGCAAAAAAAACAGAAGGGAAACAAGCCAAGGCTAGATCTTTTCAAAAAAGCTCAAAGGCACTTAAAACACAAACAAGCAAACGAAGGCCGAGGCGCAAGCGAATGAATAATGACAACCGAAAACGGACTGGACTCTATTAGATAGTTTCCAGATCCTTTTCTGCTGGTGGACGAAGACAGAGCGTGGCTACACAGCACTACCTCGTTCGCATGTACCTGGTAAACATGGCGGAACGAAGGGTGAAGTTGTTGTCGCTGTCTTTAAATCAAATACGATGAAAATTAGGGATGCCAGATGGCAGCTGCGGTTAATTCAAATGCAAGTTTAGAACGTGAGCAACAAGGGCAAGATGTTTTTCAGGGTGCTGAGCCTGGAGCCGGGTATGTTTTGTCATTTCAAGGCTTCTTATTACACAAACACAGTTTTGATTTGAATCCGTGCTTAATGCAAGCTTTAATATTAAGCTTGCTATTATTTATTTAAAGCCTAATTACATTACACTTTTCTAAACTATAAACAATGTCGAAGTGAATGGAAACTCTTTGAAATTAATGGAAAGTGGCAGAATGCAGCGAAAACAAAGTGAAATCTCTGCATCATTTCATTTAATACGCTTAAACCTTAGATTAAGCTCGAGCTTTATTCATATTACGTTAGCACTGTATGTGTATATTTATATATTTGTATATTTGTATAGTCATAGGATGTTTGTGCGGCTAATTTTTATTCGAAAAATGCCAACTGAATTTGAGAGTAAAAAGGTAAGGTGTGCAAGAGGTATTGTCATACACTGCTGGAGCTTATTCTAACAGTGTTGTATGATGTAATGAGGAGTGTAAATAGGATGCTCTTTTATCGTAGGCTGTCACCATGCTAGAATTTTGTAAGGTTGTGCTAAAGTTTGTGCCAACTATTTATACTACTGGGAGGAGAGAAGAATACCCTGGGAGACAGATATTCCCTTTTCTCCCTGCTCAGCAAGAGATGTGTGGGAACCTCTGCTCATAAATTTTCAATTGTTTAATCAGGTTGAATTTCCAAAGGGGGAAGAGGAAGAGAATGGCTTGAACTAAAAAAGCCCTTTGTAAGGATATGTTTTGGAGCGACAATTTGTTATATGATTTGGAAAGACCACTATGTGAATTAACAATGCTATTTTAATACTGCTTGGCTTTACAGATCAGTTGACCATGAACCACTCCTGTATGTGCAGTCTGATGAAGAACTTGATGTTTCTGTGGATGAAATCTGTACTGATCCTGAATCCAGAACATCTGCTCATTCAGATGCAAGCCTAGCTTCTGGACTCATTTCCAATTTAAGCAGTCATGGATCTCCAGAGGGAGCAATATTTGACGTCCCTGGTGGTATGCCCAAAGTTGGAACTCCTGATCAGGATGAAAATTTCCATGAAACTTCTTATACCGTACAGACAGAGGCGACAGGTGATGTGGATGGTCCAGTTGAGATGAAAATGAGTCTACTGAATGTTGAAGATGAACAAGAAGGTAACAGCCTGAGTTTCTATTTTCTCTGTGTAATGTCTATGCCAAAATTACCTAAACAAGAGTTAAATTGCAATAGTCTTATAGTACAACTTAAGTCTGCATTGGGCCCAGTGGTCCATACAGTATGCCCAGAACGTATCACAGTTTCTGTACATTTAGCATGAAGTATTTCTATGCTACTCCCCCTGGATGGGACGCTAGTCCATCAAAGGGTTATCCTCCAGCATTAAATTCACCTGTACTCAGTTATACATGTACTCTTGGGTGGAGAGAGGCACTGTGAGTAAAGTGTTTTGTCCAAGAACACAATCTATTGACTGAACCCAGACTGCTTGATCTGGAGTCCAGCATGCTAACCATTAGGCCACAGAGCCTCTCAGTCTACAAGAAATGACATGTATATATTGTAGGTCAAAATGAAATTCAGGTTAAAATAATTTTAACCTAGTTTGATTCTCAATTTCCTTTGTTTAGAGAATCAAACTAGGTTACAGCGCTCCCAGCTGCGACCATTTTGGTCGCCATGGCGAGTGAAGAAAATATTTGGCGACTAAAATTTGGACAAAAGTTGCCAATTGGCGACCAACAGATTATAAAAGAAACTTACTTGGAAAATTAATCGATGTTTGGTCGAATTATCAAAAGTAAAAACGACGGTATCTCCAGTCTTTCTCCTTCTCGTCATTCTGCTACTCGATACGAATGCGTAAACCCAAAATGAGCGTAAACTGGGAAGAAGCCAAACAAAGCTTGGTAAATCCATACAGGCTTATGGTAGTTTATAGTGGTTATCTCTTGTATAAAGCCAGAAGATGGATGAAGATGTAGACATGCGATTGTGGATGTAGGTTGCGTTAGTCTTAAATGAATGACTACTTATCGATACTTAGTGTGATCAAGTCGAAATGATTGAAGGTAAATTTCATTTCACATAGTGCAGCATTTTGATACAAACGGTCTGACTAATTATATGTTACGCAATTAAGGAATGTATGGAAATAGGATTGATCGAGTCAAGTCCAAATAAGCGTAAATCTACCTCAGTTGTTTACGTGGTGGTCATCTCTGCAGCTCAAAATGGCAATTTGATCGATTTAAAAGGTTTTGCGTACCATTGGCGATTTGTTACCCGGTCTCAGCTGCTTTGTAATAAATCATTTCTGCTACCAGACATCCGAGTCTCTTCCTTCGCTTTGTCTTGCCCGTTATTACAATCTTTTAATTGGCAAGCGAGTAAACGTAACAATTCGGCAAAGGAAAGTGCTGCAAATGGGCCGCTCGGTGTAGTAGACATTCATGCAACATACACGAAGTGTCCGCCCCTGGATATTACGTTTTTTTTTTTTTTTTGGCGACCAAATTTTTTTTTTATGGCAGCCATTTTATGATCGAAGGTCATCGAAAGGCGACTTTTTGAAAAAGTGAGCTTGGAGCGCTGGGTTAAATTCATTTTAACCTGAATTTCATTTTCACCTACAACATATACGTTGTGGTTTAAATTTGATTTTAATTTGATTTTAAGTGTTGAAAAAAAAAATGTTATTTTTGTAATCTAAAAACAAGGGATGTTATTTTCAGCAGCTGTAACTTTACATACATGTAATCTATAAGCAATTCAACACAACCCTGATTTAATAACAAACATGACTGTAATCAGTTGCTCCTGAAAATAACTACCCCTTCACCTGACAAAAGATTTTTTGTTGGAGTTTGGATCCCATCCCAAGATTCACTTTTTTAAATTAGCTTTATACTTTCCAAGAAAAATTCTGGCTTTTGAGATATCCCAGACCCCTTGGAAATTCCAGTGTTTTGCAAGTTACATGTATGCATATGTTTTCTGGAACTGACACTCAGCATAATGAACGTCTACAGAATGAGCTACAGTGTATTTCTGACACCAGTCTCTGGAATTAAATACAGTTTAACATTGGTCAACTGGGGTTGCAGTCATTTCTTAAGAATACATGACAGATTGTATATATTCAACATTAGTACATACCACACAAGTGAATAGTGCTTTTCGTGCGCTCTGATTGGTTAACTTGGAGGTGATTAGCAAGTACTATTCACCTCTGAGCAGCCGGTGTGAGAGATTTTAAAATTTCTGACCACTTGTCACACATAAAATAACGTTTTGGTCCGCTAATTATTCAGCTTGTGTGGTATATACTGAAACAGTTATTCACCTCAGTATCGGTGAAAGTGATGGATATTTACCTCCACTTTGGTGAATAATTATTTACCAAAGTGGAGGTAAATATCCATCACTTTCACCGATACTGAGGTGAATAATTGTTTCAGTATATACCAGACACCAGGTACCAGGTAGTATCCCAAGACTACCTTGACAAATAATAATTAACAATTGTTAATTATTATTTGTCAAGGTAGTCTTGGGATATTTGTTGTTTTTGAAAGCTGGCAGATTCAATAAACAAGCATGGCTCAAGTGCCATATTATTAACTACTTACTAACCTAGCTTGTTTGAACTGTACTGTGGAATATTGGCCCTCTGCTGTTTGTACGGACCTTGCTGTACTGCTCGTCTGTACTGCCACAGCCATAGGCCAATATTCCCTAGTATGGCCCATGCACATAGTAAGAAGTCATTGCACATAGTTAGTAAGAAGCCATTACACATATTTGATATTTGTCATTGTCAGAGGCACGTAAGACAAGAGCTGAGAGTGTACGAGAAATCACCAGAGAGGCATCGGTGGAAGGTGTGTATACAAGAAAAAGATTCGTATCCTGATGGCTGACTTTTGTGTTAAAATTCACACAAACCCTGATGATATGCAAGTTACAGAGCATTCCATGCAGCTTAGTTTGCATCTGTAGTGTCTAGTTTTGATTATGCCTGCCTGTTTGGGTTATGTGTTGAATATGACATTAGATCTAAGTATTGTTATAATGGCTGCTTTCAGCATATTATGCCTTATCATTATTTTATCTTACTTGCAGATGTAAATAATCCTGAATGGACTCGGCACAAGAAGCATGTTTTTGCTTTTAGTGAGGCTGGCAAGCCAATTTACTCTAGGTGAGTCTGACGAAAGTGAACATTACTTGGATGAACGATGCCTAATTACATTGTCAACTTATTCTTTTTAAATATTTTTTGTGATAATTATTATCTACAGGTAATTATTGTATAACGTTACTATGAACTAGTGGGCAGAATTTGCTTTTATATACTGTTTCACCTACAAAAATGATGTTAACCAAAAATTAATGCCCCAGTGAGGGTTGTTAGTCATATGTGTCTGAACTTTATGGTGGTAATCTTAAACTACAGGTAGTAAGGTTGTTTGCTTATTTATATATGCAGGTATGGTAGTGAGGACAAACTGGCAACTCTCATGGGTGTTATGCAAGCTTTAGTTTCTTTTGTCCAGGATGGCAAAAATACAATAAGGTGAGAGTTACTCAATGGGCCAATAACTTACTGTTCCCGTCCCCTTTGGGAGGGGCTGGCTTGATTTGATGGTAACATACATGTAGTATGGTCTGACTTTAAACTTTTCCACTGTCATTTGTTGGCAGTACTATATACAGCATCATTATCTTTATTATTTCGCAGCATACCTGGAAACTAGCTTGCAGTTAAGTGTACTGACCGGTCACGCTAATAAAGCAATTGATTGATTGATCAGCCAAAGGAGTGGCAAATTTCAGCATTCTAGTGTACTTGTCTTATAGTAAGAATTTTGGTTAGGATTATCAAAATGTTGACACTGTCTTTGAAAGTAATAAACTAAGTGCAATCACCATGAATGTGAATGTATTGTTAGCATCCACTGATCTACTTTTACCTTTTTAGGTGTATAATGGCAGGCAGTCATAAATTTGTATTCTTAGTTAGAGGTCATGTTGTTTTAGTGGCTGTGGCATACACACAGGAGTCAGTCACTCAGGTATACTGTTCATTACATGCATTTGTATTTACTAATATTTGATGCATTTATATTTGTATAATTTAATTAGTTGTGTTTCACGTACAAAAGTAGTAATAGCCTTGAGGTGGTAAGACTCCAAACATAGCTGGATGCTAGTGGTTTGCCAAGTAACTACATCTGACTAGACTACTGCAAATACACTGTAGTGTTGTTTCTATCTCCATTTTTAAAGTTTTCTTAATGATTTACTCTTGTGTAAACATCTTGTTGGCATTTTATGGATAGCTGCACGTCTGCAATGCAACAAAACAGTGTGAGATGCAGTGTCGAGCCCTGTTGTAATGGTTTTATGTGGTATGAGTTATCTCATACATTGCTGTTTAGAGGTATGCGTATCCTTACCAAAATCCTCACTGCCCTTTGAGTAGTTTTCTTTCACAGATTGTTCTAACTCACTGATTGTATCACTTCTTGTTTTTCTCTTAGTTGGTACTACAGTTGTCCTATGTTTATAATCAAATCCTTAGTGTTTTAACTTATACTCAACTAGCAAGAATAATGGAACAACGAAGAAATTATGATCTTAGAAGACTCTTATCAGGTAAGAAATACAGTATTATTAATGTGTTGTGTGTCAGTGCTATTTAGAAAATGGTAAGAGCTGTTTATTATTGTAGAACATTTTCATAGTACTCAGGTTTTTCAACAGCTTTCTTTAGTGCCAGATTTTTATCTGAGATTAGCAGAGGCCAAACACTTTCCCGCTGTGTGACTTGTTGGGTGCCCCAAAGGTGCCAGCCAGTAGTACATGTAGGTCTGGGGGCTAACTCCGGAGAAATGCTGTTCCCAGAGTCCTTGAGACCAGAGAAACAAACTCTCCTGAAAAAGTCAAATATGTAATAACTAATAACCCTTAGTTGAGAGGGGTAGTGAATTTGACAATTGTATTGTATTGTATTGATTTGTATAATTTGTATTGTATTGTATTGTATTGTATTATTTGTATTGTATTGTATTGTATTGTATTGTATTGTACAATTTGTATTGCGTTGTATTGTAATGTATTGTATTGTATTGATTCTGTGAAATAAAATGAAGGTGATAATCTTTGTAGTTACATGTAGCTATTATGCTTCAATATATAAGAAGGTTATGAGATGCTTAAGCCAAAAACAGAAAGGAATGCAGTTATATGGTATCAAAGTATCAGACATGGTATGATACAGAACCACACCAAATGTCTGGCCTCCAGCCCCAAACAAAATCCTTGAGTGCTTAGCAATATTGTTTTTTACAAACAGTAGGAAATGTTTGCATAGGAAGAGAACTCATTGCCCTCAGGAGAGAGATTTCATTGTTTGGCAACACTAATATGACCTCAGGGCTTGAAAAAAACTTGAATTCCAGCTTGCCCATCAGACCAGCAGTTCTAAAATTTTGCTTGCCCTGGGCAAGTTTTACTTTACTTTTATTGCGATCTAGTTGGCAGATGACCTGCCTTGGCCCTTGCCCATCAGGCAAGTGAGAATGAAAAATAACTTGCCTGGCAGGAAAATCTACTCCCGGTCGACTGGATGGCCCTTTTTTTGAGCCCTGGTATATGGGCCTTTTTGGTCAGAAAGTCAAACGTTAAATTATTAGAACTGATCTTTTGATCATTTGCTCTCACAGGAACAGAGAAATTTATAGATAATTTATTGAATTTAATGGATCATGAACCCAGCTTTCTGTTAGGATCGGTAAGTAAATTACTGTTAGTAGTGACTTACTTTGTTATCTGAAGTTCCTTTGTAACACATGTACAGTTTAGGAGTACATCAAGTAACATAGTGGTTCACATGTTTTCTTTGTTTGCTTTCAGGTAAGGTGTTTACCACTTTCAAGTTCTGTTAGAGAAACCATTGGTCAGAGCATGCTTCAAGCGCGAGTCAAGGTAAAAACGGCAACATCAATATTATTTATTTTGTCCTTTTGTTTTTGGTATATTTATTTATTTATTTATTTATTTATTTACTGTAGTGTTTAACTATTATTGTATTTCTTATTTATTTATTTATTTATTTGTTTAGTGTTCTTTTTAGTGTTAGTGCGTCTAGTAAATATGCTTGTAACCGTAATTGTCAGTGTAAATAATAAAGAAATTAAAAGATTGTTAAATTTAAAAAAAAAAAACATCAATATCAGTTACATGCCAAGTACCAAGTACATGATATAGTAGCCTTATAGCAAAACCCCATAGGATGTAATGGTCTGTTTACCTTTAAACTGTCACGTAACGCTTAGGGAATACGCGCTGCCTTACGGCTCTCAAAAACCGGTTGCGAAGGGACAAATAATTGCGTGATTCGTGAATTTTTGGTGACTCAGTAAAAGTCACGCGAACGTTCGTGAAGTAGGATATTGTTCTCCTTTTGAAAATGGCTCTTTCTCTTAATTTTTTACAGGATCTCCAAACCTGTTTAGTTTTAAACCATAATATTTTATATAACTTAATAGTTCAGGTATTTTAAAAAAATATTTTTCCAAAGTAGTAGCAGCGGTACCCCTCAGTATTTGAAAAGTTATTACGTTTTCATCTCGCGTTGATGAGAAACGCAGCCAGTGAAATTTTGTTTGTAAAGATCAACCATTGTTGCAGTACCCCATTGATAACAAACCCTTCCCAAAAATCGTACACGGAGTAATGTAGATTGTTCTTGTTCTACACTGTTCTCTCCTCAGGACCTGGTATTTGCCATTTTAGTTGCTAATAATCAGTTGATCACGTTGATCAGACCAAAGAAGTACAGCCTGCATCCTTCAGGTATGTTTGTACGACGTATAGGTAATTCAGTCACTTTCATTTTTGACAACTGTACGTCTCATTAGTTTGTCATTTTAAGAATCTTTCACAGTAGAAATGATTATTTCCTGTGACGGAATTACTTTTAGTAGACGATTACGAGAAAACATTCTTACAATAGGTAAAGAAAAAACACGCAACTTGAAATGTCTCGGAAATTGTAGCTTTACAGTACAACCTCAGATTAACGAACGAATCTTGTCCCTGTGCTCAGGTTATTTGAAATTTCTAGAGACGTGTACTTTTTGGTCTTTTTTCTATGTTAATGACAAACTTGATTAAAAAATTCCTGGTTATTTAAAGCATATTTTTCCAGCCCTTTCAGGTGAATTACAATTTATCCGGGGTTACACTGTAATAAGTTATCTTAACCAAAATGTTGCTAGTTCGGTCCATCATTTGTTCTGTGGTAAATTACACGTAGCCTCCCCTTCGAGCCCTTAATCTTTTTTTTCTGCGGTCTCTTCAGATCTTCACCTCATCTTCAACCTAGTCAGTGCGTCCACGTCATTTCAAACTGCGGAGTCCTGGACTCCAATTTGTTTACCGCGCTTTGATAACAGGTGAGTAAATAACATAACAGTGTACAAGTACTTTGGATTAAGTACGAAATGTTGCCTGAGAATCATCCACATCGCCGACTTTTGGCAAGGATGTTAATAAGTACATAGTAACCAAGTGGGACAACTTATCCATGCGTGGCTGCCCCTCTCCTCCCCCAAGAACCCAACACAGCGACCTCAGCCGGCGTTCAAACTCGAACCGCTCGATCAAAAGTCCAACGTACTAACCATTGTAATCATAAGGCTATCGAAAATCCCATAATAACCGTATTTCTATAATATTAACACCTGAGAGATGGACGTATTGGATAGGTTAGCTGAGATGATTTTAGTACCCTGTGATCTCCTAATTTATTGACTGTTTTGTCGTTTTTTTTTTTTTCAGTGGATATCTATACGCGCATATTTCCTATCTGGAAGACAACTGTCCAGCTTGTCTGTTGTTACTTTCCACTGATCGTAACGCCTTCTTTGAATTAGCGGAAACAAGGCTGAAAACGTTAGAGGTGAACACTTTTTCAATCTACATGTTGTCTATGTTTACTTTTACATAGTGAAGACTGATGAATGTTGGAAAACAAATTAATAAGGCTTGGGGCTTGGGTGGGGGGGGGGGGGTCATGGGGAAATTATGTCAGAGAAACTAGACGAAAAAGTGTCAAGCGCTATGTCAGGACCTACATAAACCTTATGTGGTGTTTATAAGTAGTGAAAAATAAAATTAGTGACTGTCAATAGAAGTGAGCAGTACTAACAACAAGTAAGAGTAGCAACAACACAAACAACAACAACGAACAGGCCCCACCATCACCACCACCACACCAACAGCAACAATTGCATCAACAATACAGATTCAAATCAGTATTATTGAACAAATAAGTTCAACAAGTACGAACATTGTGGTGATAATCCAAGTACGTAGTTAAAAGTCTGTTCCGTCTTTTGGCAGCTGTTTTTACAGGACGTTTATGGTCCCAGCAATTAGAAGTTCACAGATAGTGGTCACGTTATATATATGATAGGTTATGCCTATTTTCTTTGTTTTTCTCGACTCAGGATGTTTAAAACTGTTTATTTCAGCGTTTGAAAAGATACAGATGTATAGAAGCTATTAATGAGGCTGTAGCGAAAAAGAGTTATAGTACAGGTGACGTTGTGTTTTATCCTCACCGTTCCCTTCGTGTCTTTCTGTTTTTTTTTTCCAGTTTGTAGGTCTGTGTCTGATACCTATTACGAGCTAATTGTACATTTATGCTTCGTTTTTGTTTTTTTTTGCAGATCAAGTCGGTATTCCAGAACTGTATCATTTTGTTTATAAGTCTAAAAGTACAGCGCAGTACACGTCTCCTGAACTCGAGGCTCCTTATGTTGAACCTGAAGAACAAGACAGGTATGAAAGAAGTAACGACCGAAGGAAGAAAGGAGGGAAGGAAGGAGAGAAGAAAGGAGGGAGGGAGGAGTAGGGAAGCAGAGCGCAAACAAATCCCGCCCTCCCCCCCCCCCCCAAAAAAAAAAAAAAAAAAAAAAATCAGAAAAGAAAAAATCTGCTCCAAAGACGGCCTGTCAATTTTGTCGAGAGTACAAGAAAACAAGAGGGGCCACGGCCTCCCGAAATCCACCGCTAGGGAGAAAGGGGACAGGGAGGAAGGAAGGAGGTAAAGAAGGACAGAGGAAGGGACTAATGGGAAGAAATAAATGAAAGAAGGAGGGGGAAGGGAGGGACCGGAGGGAGGGAGAAAGGAGAGAGTGGAAACTATGATCAGCATTCAGCGTTTTATCTCCGTAGTTTCTAAAGTAACTATCTGTCTTATTCCTTTCCAGGCTCTTCGGTTTATATCTTTATCTTCATCATCGGATCCACTCAGCTGCCAGGCCTCTGAAAATTTTATGTCACGTGGGCACACGAGAGATGTTGCTGGGATGGGTACGTACAAAGAAATACATTGCAAAATACATGAGTAGGAATTGTCTCAGATGCATAAATGGTAACCCTTCGATGGGAGGGTTGCGATAGCCATAGCCGCTAGCTGCTACAAAAACTGTTATTTACCGCTACATTGTACGTGTGCAATCGTTGTTAAACACTGTGTCTCGTTTTGCAGGTTACTTCAGGTTTTGAGTTATACGCTGCCTTCAGTCCGCTTGTCACCAAACCTGACGCCATCAATGCTATCAACAAACTTTTGAGATGGATCAAGGTTTGTGGCCAATGATGTTTTTCTCCTATCTACCTTGTTCAAAGGCTTGCTAGAATCTTATTGTTCCATGGTTGTAAATTCTATTGCTCCACCTCGTAGTAGCCATACTAATTAGCAGTTCAAGTTATTTATTGACTCTAGAGTGCCCCTAGGACAGTGATTTTTGTGTTTATTGTTATCTAAAAGTAGTGCTTAGCTGACACTCCACGGAATAGCACAGTAACGCTTCGTTGGAAATTTAGCATGCAACTACCGAAACACGGGCAAACGAATATGTGAAAGATCGTATATTTGAACTGCGGAGAAAGATAGGAAGACATCAATGAAATTAAAGCCTGAAAGTAAAAATTCAGGCCTGAACGGGATTCGAATCCTTGACCTCTGCGATACCGATGCAGTGCTCTACCAACTGAGCTATCAAGCCAACTGGGAGCTGGCCACATTGTGAGTTCGTCATGTACCCGTAGATGGTATAGTCTGGTAATTTGGTTATTTTCTCTGTTATTGTTTTTAGCGCGAAGAAGAGCGACTCTTCATTTTAAGCTCACAAGTGTTCTAAGGATCCTATCATTCTGGGATATGGAGTCAGTTCTGTCTTCGGAGCGTCAGAGGAAGGCTGGGTCTACCCACGCTGCTTTTCAAGCCTCGCAGAAGCAAGACCGCTGATGGTCTAAAACCCAGAAATGATATTCAGCTGGATAAATTATAGTTATTTTCAAGATTATTTTGATTTAAGAATGAAACCGTCTCTGCAGAATGGAAATCCAGATGTAAAGAACAGTAAGAAATAAAACTTCACCGTCGACTGGAGTCTCAGTGTCTGCAGTAGCCTGTGATGCATCAAGACTCAGCTGTTAAAATCCCGGCTGAACACTCGTCATTTTGCCAAATTGCGGTCGAACAAACCAGTACAAGAAAAACAAAATAACTTCGTCGTGATAATCTACATCATTAACTTCACAGAGTAAGAGGTTCGCTCGCTAACGCTAACCTGCGAGTTGCTTCTTTTGTGGGTTGTTCAACGAGAGGCGCAAGTCAAGGAAAAGAAATGACAGCGCGAGGGCCATTTTCTCGAATTTCTTCGCTTCTCGCTCGGCGAACCTCGATGGACTGGGAATTAGTATGTTCGTGTGCTGGTTCATCGTTTAAAAAGAATAGAAACTGAAAGGTAAAAACAGAGGCGCTTTCCACTCGACCAGAAATTCCAGTTTGCATTTCCGGAAATTTCCAGTCACAAATGGAACAGCATTTCCCGGAATTTCAGGAAAAGAGAACAACCTCGCGAGGTATACCTTGCCAAGTTCCTAGGCCTCAAAATTGCCCCGAGGTCAGTCATTTCTAGGCACGTGGTCCGGGGCGAAAGTTCGTTTCGGATGCGTAACCGAAATCAATTGACCGTGAAGGCCTGGGAGAAAGCCGTAGAGGAACTAGGCAAAGGTATACCCAAATTTTCGAAAATTCCCTTTCCATTTGATTTTCCTCTCGGAAGTTTCGGTTGAATGGTTCGCATTTCGAAAATTCATAATTTTCGGATTTTCCGGCATTTTAGTATCATTTGTCTTTCTTTCGAAAGTCCCAGAATTTCTGGTTGAATGGAAAGCGCCCCAAGTGAGAGATGTCGACCTTCTCACATTTTGAGAGGTCAGAGTACAGTGCACTGCTGGTTGTCAATTCTACTGTGTGAAATGCTGTACATAGTGTACAGAGCTGTTTTCATAGTTCTTGCCCATCTTATACCAGTACAAAATTTTAAATAGGTATAGATGAAACCTTAGCTTGAAAGAAGCAGAAGATTTGTAACAATTATACACTACGTTGATGAAATTAAAAAGGCGTTCTGTGGTTTTTGAAGAAAACAACCACATCGACAAAAATAATCTTATTTTTTATCATTAAGTTCAACAGTTAACCCGCTCCTGCTTTCTGTTGAGTGATTGCAGTCCCCCCCTCCCCGGCGCTTAGGGATGATCAGAAATGAAGCCCCATTGATGTGATCGCATGTACCCGGGATAACCACCCCCACCCCCTGCCAAGGCAGCTTTATTAAGCGTTTATATTTATTAAGACAAGTCCCTTGTTGGGCTAATCAAAGTTGACCCCGTGAATATTCATCACCCTTGTTGGATATTCAAACGCGCAGTTATGCCTGTTTCTTTGAGTTGAATTTTCCAAAGAAACAAGTAAAAAGCTAGCTCGGGCAGGGTAACCCGAGGGGGAGAGGAACGGGAGTGTCGCAGGTACCAGAGACCATATAAACGGGTCCTAACCGTTTTAGTACGTTACTGTCGACTCGGCAGAAATCATGCGCACTTTAACCGTCCATGCACGTGCTTCAAGGCTTCCTTCTATGATGTTCCTACGTTTTGAACCACTGTTTACAAAGTTTGTCAGACATCCGTTACACTTACTTAACTTCTGATTTTGTTTGATTTCCCCTTACCTGGGTGTAACAAAATTGCCTATAAATAACGTCGCCTAGAACTTTTCAGCTAACAACTTCGTTTACAATAAAAAAAGGCTTGATCTGTTAAGTCTCGAAAACAATAAATAGTGTCTTTCTACATGCAATGTGAGTAGTTTTCAAAAATTATTTTCTGAGATTTTACCATTCCCATGTGCCTTTTAGCTCTGGAGAAATTCGCGGAAGATTTCTAATTACAGTGAAACGTCTATTAAGTGGACACTTAGCCTGGTCCCGAAATTAACGTGTCATATTTCCCTTTATAACAAACCCCTATTCAGCGGACACCTCTGTTAACGGACGCGGACACTAAAACAAATTGTATTTGGCTGATTTATATTGTTAAAAGCCTCTATTGAGCGGACACCGGACTGAATTGACAATGTGGCATTGGATTACGTCCTTGAAATAGTCGATTAAATGTACCCTTATCGTTGCTGTATGGAAGGGTATTACAGTGAAACCCCGCTCTACGGACACCCGCTTAATACGGACACCTGCTTCTGACGGACAGTTTTCTTTGTCCCGACAACTAAAATGCTCATATATTTTCTCTTAAATTAGCCTGCTCAATACGGACACCCGGATAATGCGGACACTTTATCATGTCCCTTTGGTGTCCGTATTAACGGGGTTCCACTGTATTACAAACAAGTTAAAGTTGGTAATGAAAGCTGATGAACTTGAACTCTGGATAGCTTCGTTAACAACCTGGAACTTTATTACAGTACAGAGGAACCGTTGAATGTTAATTTTTAACAAACATTGCACAATTGCTATAAACCTTTATTAAGCGGACACTTGGGAAGGTCCCGAGGGTGTCCGCTTAATAGAGATTTCACTGTATCATATCGCTAAATTTACAATGTTACGAACTGGATAACTGTCTCATTCACTCTTCAATTATTTCTTCCCGTAAAGAGGTTTCCATTACATGTTGTCATCATATTGCACAGACTGAAATATTTCCTCGCGCGAAACTAACCTGACGTGATAATCGGGTTCTGAATGATTCACGAGCTTCACGACGAGATGCATTCTCTTGATTGAAAAAAAAAAAAAAATTAAAAAAATTAAAAAAAATAATATGAAAAATATGAATTATCTAAGCCTTGCTATGCTACCAAAAATGGAATGTTACCGTCGGCAGGGAAATTTTGTAAGCAAGCATGATGGTCTGGTTTCTCGCAAGGTTCAAAGCTGCCAGGATTATAGTCGGAAAAACTGCTTTCTAATTTCACTTTTCGCCAAGATTGGGAATGCTTTAGGATTTCTCTTCCATATCGGTTTCTTGAGAACAAACCAGGACTAAACGCCGTATCAATCCAGTTACCCCGAATGTTCGCTTTGGTGAACTTTGCACGGTTTTGTAGCTCCGGAGGGAGGTACTGAGTGTTTGTCACAATCGACATGCCCCATACTTCGATGTCGAATCCATTGAATTTAATATCGACATATCTAGACCCCGTCGATTGATACCCGGTAAGAATGTAACCATTTTTGCGAAAGTAATCCTCTGTTTCTCTCTTGCCAAAGATTTTGATGTCTGATGTTAAAGCAATCACGTCTCCATCTATGTCCCAAGGAATGAGTCCACTGAACTTAACACCACCTAACGCGGAACCAGTATCAAGCTCGAATGTAATATTGTTCTCATCGGCAAACCGTTGAAGAAAGGCCAATGCATCTGCATACTCCTCCTGGCAACAAACTGGGAGTAACTGGCTTTGGGCAGCGCACTGGAATCCAACATCCTTACAGGAAAAGGAATGCTTCACCCCCTGGGGCAGTAGCACCCGATTAAGCTCCCACTTCTTAGCCAAAGGTTTCCACATGTTTTTATCATTATTTTTGGAATACGAACTGTAATCTGTCGTGAAATACATAGCGTCTGGACATGACATTGTCAGGTGTCCATCTTCAACAACACGCAAAAACCAGTCTTCAAAAATGACTTCATTTGGAAGACTCTCGTCAAACTTCAAAAGCTTTGTTTTGGCAACGAAAGGACCCTGCAGATAATCACAGAACATGCACTCGTTTCTTGAGTGATAATAACCTTCCTGGTATTCCAGGACGTAATTTTTCATTGTAGTTTGCACACAGCCCGCTTTCCAGTGACCTGAAAAGTTACGGTAAGATCCACCTGCAACTCCAACATTTGGTATCTGACTGACCACACGTATTTGCCTCTCAAGTTGGGTAAGCCAGGTGAAATGAAAAACATCTCTTGCAACGAGAACGTAAGGAGTAGATACTTTTCTTATCAACATGTTCCATCCTTTGCCTAGGTTTGTATCACTGACTTTCGTAACATTAATATTTTTGTACCTTTTGGCCATGTCCATAATTTCGTTACCACGCGTAGCTAAATGAACTTGAACTGTAGGATAGGTCTCTGTAACCCCCTTTAAAACCTTTTCAATATTGTTCTCGTCTTCCTTAGGATATGCAACGGTGTTTATTAAAATAGTTATCACAGAATTAATTGGTTTAGCGTTAGTACAGTTGGTGATAACCCAGCCCGTGGCGTAATATGGGTAGCCAAACTTTGCCCCTCTGTATTCATCTGGACACACATCCACGCTACCATTCTTGCTGACTATTTCAGGAGTGCTCGCTGTTTGCAGTGTGTTGTCTAGGCCTTTGACTATTTCCCCTAGTCGTTGAACCAATCTCGGTGACGGTGCTTGCTTTTGGACGACCAACTTTCGCATTTCCAGGTGGATTACATTCAGTTCCTTAGCAATGTCTCGTTTAAAAAGAAGGAAGGGGTCATAATGACTGAAAAGAGATAACACCTGTACTTAAATGCTTGTAATAATTTTCTTCAGTACATTCAATAAAGTGCTGTCATCCAAAATTTTGACATTATTTAATCTTTAACGTAGGTTCGATTTAAATGACATCTCGTCCTAGAAATTCTTTCGAAACACTGTAAAAAAAACTCTTAAAACTGTTTAAAAAATCTGTAAATTGGCACTGCTAAAAAATATTTCGCTAAAACACTAGCCTGACATCAGTTGTAGGCCATATTGGATTCTGGAATCCAACATGAACCAGGTCAAACTGTACCCTGTGTAAACGCTACTACTGTCAAGTACACATGCGCAATGCGGATAGGAAAAGAATTCCAGGGATTTTCTTTCAGTTATGATCTGATTATTAGGTAATTAAGCTGATCAAAGCGATACCCTTTTAGATGTCAATTTAAACTCGTTTTAGCCGGTGGCGGATCTAGGGGAAGGGCCCGGGGACCCGGGCCACTCCCCCCTTATTTTGACAGAAGGAAGGAAAGCTGGCAGGGCAAGTAAAACAAAACCGCCCCCCCCCCCCCCCTTAGCTCAAGGTCTGGATCCGCCACTGTTAGCCCATAAATAGTGAGGCAAATGATGCGATAAGTTTGGCAGTTGGGCACTTAGGCAAAGTTGCACTCAACTTGAACGAAAGAAAACTTTCGACATAACACTAACCTGTTTGTCTGTGGAAAGAAAAGATAAAATGACGTTAATAAAATACACATGAGAACAGTGAAGGACAGGAAAACACATCTCAAAGAAAGGACGACCGCCATTAGCTTCTGAACCAAAGACTTTCAAATCTGTGGATGTTGTATCAAAAAAAATAACGATCAACATGAGTACACTGCCAACAATTTGATGTACATGTAATATTTCAAACCTGAGTAGTAACCTTGTTTCTCCTCACGCATGTGCCTTGTTCCCTGATAAAGAAGAGTGAAAATTAACCGTTATCATTTTCTCAGGTATAGGTTGTTTGGTTTGGTTGGAAGACTGGTAGGTACTGAATTTTTCCACCGACACGCACACGTATTTACAAAGAGTAAAAATGTAACAATAGGATATAGTAAAACAAGGAATATGATGTACATCATGACATTATGTACGGTTTCTTCCTTACAGTATTACGGTTTACCGTGCCCAAATTCGCAATTAGCCAATCAGAAGCCGTGTATACTCTCGGTGTCCTGATATCTTGCCATGATCTCAAGTCACTGACCTGATATGGCTTCCATGTCTTGTTCACTTGGCCGAATTTTGGTACAGTAAATACCTAATCGTACCTTTTTGGTACGCTTCGGCCGCATATCAGGCTCGTTTGGTCTCGCATGGGTATCAAGTTTGGCTAGACTACGTCTCGCCAACATACGAACCATTACACTCGCCAGCCTGATATGCCGCCGAAGCGTACCAAAAAGGTATGATTAGGTACTTTATAAATGCGAAATACGGACATGTCCCGCCAACGTGAGTGAAGAAAGTCGCAATTTAGACCAATTTAAACATTACGCTTGATAGTTTTACTAGCATTTAAAATTAGCTTATTGGAACCTAACCATAGATTCTGATGTTTTGTTGTTATCTTTGTTGGTACATGTAATTTGTTTACTGAATTAATTCACATTTCGTATGCAAATAGGATGTACAGACGTGATGAGAGTTTTTGCTTTCGTTGGTCCGAGAAGCACTAATGTAACGTTTCGGTCAGCCAGAACAGCACCACTGCAGTTTTGAAACAACGCTCCAGTCTGAACAGCACTTCGGTATATTGCGGTTATCCATTAACATAAATAGCACTCCAGCAAGCCTCAATAGAGCTCCGTTTCGCCTGAATGGCATCCACTCAAGTACTGTGGTTAGCTCTTAGAAACATAAACATGGCCCTACCAGGGCATACCTCGAGTATTGGACTAGTCGGGGGTCCGTTGTTGATATTGGGGTGGGAAATCTGGGATTTAAATGGGATTTATAACAGGAACCTCGCTGATCCCTGTTTCGTCGTTACGCTGATCAGATCTTTCTTAGATCCTACTATACCATCAGCATTTTCGTTCGCAGTCCTGGCTATATTAGGCTCGATTACCAGCCGTTGTTCGGGAGAGTAGCCCATAGACCAGATTCAAGAGGGCGGCGGAAACCGAACCGATACTATATTTGTATTAAGTTTCGTCTGGACCACAGGTCCACAGGTCTTCTTGGATCTGATGTACTGTTCACTTGTAACATGGCCGTGTATTTTCTGCGGCACACTTTCTGCCTGTCCGCAATTCAACTAATTTCCTTATCGCGAGTCGACATGCGACGTCGACCAATCGGCATTACCGAAAATTTGCCGAAGATTACCGGCGATTTTCCAACGCTGTGGAAGTTTTTCGAATATTTGGGAAATTTTCGAAGATATTTGGAAGAGCGAGGGCACTGCAGCCTACATAAGTAAACAATGTATAGCCAGACTTTCATATTTAAATTTACTAGTGATTATTTACTCCAAAATGCAAACTGCACTCAAAATCATGTGATTACTACTGCATCAGTTATTACTAACAATAAACCGTTGATTTGAGTGCTTTGCTCGTAGTCAACCCTACATTAGTGGTTGTAAAACTGATTTAACAAAGGTAGAACTGCAGATGGCAAGAAGTTTTGAAATCCTTGTTTATGCGAGTTAATGCGTTCTGCGAGAAGGAGAACGCAGTCCTAATGCAGACTGGATTGAGATCTTCGGAGGCTACAAGTTAATATGACTGAAGATGAATGTACGCGAAAGCAGATAGGAAATAAATGTACAAATATCTTAGCAAGTTTTGCCTCTAACTCGACTCTAACGTTCAAACCGTTTGCGGGTGCCCAATCACGTCACGTCATGGTTGGTGCCCGATTATGCCAAATATCGCGCATTCAATAAACAATTTTTTTTACCCATCCATGATATTGGATAAGTGTTCTACTAACTGAAGAATGAGGCGCGTTATTCGAACTGACGTGAGTGAAGTATAAATCGTGCGTAACGACAAGCATGCCTCGGATCAAGCATTGCAAAAAGCCATTCAGAATATGAAAACTCAGCCTCTATATAAAATCAACAACGATTGCCAACGCAGAGCAAACGATCCAAACAAGCCAAAGAAGTCGAATTTCTTGCGAAGTGATTCAGCCGATACAAATCGAGCGCTTTTCTTTCTTTAATACGGCGAATGGGTGTTCCCAAAACGAACACCAAAAGTGTGGCACAAACCAAGCTAGGGCACTAAGGGCAGTAAGACCACTACACCAAAACGAAGGACCATGGAAAGGACTCAAACGACCACTCGCTGGACTAAAAACATCGACTATTTTTTACCTCTGTCGGATGTACATAAGCTTAATTCATACAATCAAAAGATTACTACAGTTGTAGATCTTGAAGGCCGACAGTTTGAGAACAAGCTAAACTGGCTTTGGTTTACCTTGTCATAGCGCAGACAGAACGTCCAACATACCTGAATTTCTCTCTGTTCTAAGTGTAGCGCAGGCATTCATGTACCAGGCTGTTCACACGATCATTAAAGCTGTCAAATCTCTTGGTGAATGCTATCATATCACACGGACTTCAACCATGACTATGCAAATTCGCGTGCGAAGTAAATGAATAAATATGAAATGCGATTGCGCGAATTGGAGCGTCACGCAATCTCTCTTTCCTTTCAGCTGCCTGTCTTTGTGCATAGTTTGGTCCGTTATTCCAGTCAAGAGATATTCATTTGCCAGATGGTGTTGTCTGTACCGACTGGAGTGAACTGAATGAGGAAAAAAAAAAGTTTCTTATTTAATAGGCATGGTCGCTTGATGAGGTGAGAACAAAATGGGAAACTATATATCCCCATACATGAAGCAAGGAGTCCCCAAATTGGTCGCGGGCTCATATGCCTCAAAGTCGCCGAAGTGTCGCCGAAGTGTGCTAGGTCTGACATGCCTCCGAAAAAGAAGCGCAAAGTAGAGTCGAGCAAACCCACCAAGGAAACCAAACAAGGTAAAACGAAAAACTATTGGTCCTAATTGTTTTAAGTACGATTACACTATGGCATGTCAATTGCCATCGAGATCAATGAATGAATGAAAACGTTATTAACGTGTCAAAGAAGTCTAGCCGAGGGTTAAAACCCTCGACGAGATTGGTTTTACTATATTTTGAGCTGTCAAGCGTGGCCAACAGCGCAGAGGCGGCTAAGCTGATTTGCTGCGCGGTTAAAAAATAACTATTCAATTTGCAAAAAATGCCATTCTATATTTAAGCAATAGAGCACTTTTTCTGTGGTTACATAGCCTCATCTAAACACGACGGGGGTTCGGAGAATTCGAGACAGTTATGCAAACCCGAGACGCAGTCGAGGTATTGCATAACTTTCGAGAACCAAGAGTGTTTAGATGAGGTTATGTAAACATGGACAAAGTGCTAGATCGCTCTTATAAAATCTTTCTCACAAATACGCTCGAATCTAAAGCGTGACAACCGTATTTACATACTTTCATCTGAACACACCCATTGACCATTTATGACCAATGAGAGCACGCGTAGTATATCAGTTATTTTATAATTAATTTCTAAGTCAGTGTTGAGGAGCTTGGTGGGTACAGGATGCGTGTTGCTGGACTGAAGAACACTTATGATGTAAGCTTACTTCAAAGGGAAATAATAATAGTAGCTACAGGTGTACAAGCTGGGGGAGCAAGGGGGGCTGCAGCCTTCCCCCCCCCCCCCCCCCAGCCACAGAAATTATATGATTTTTCAGGCAAAACGCACATGATTCGGGCAACCACTCATGAAAAAAAATAATAATAATGCTGTTGGTGTGATTTCCAAAACTTGTAAAAGTTTCTGGTTAGTTACTTTTATTAGAACTTTTTCTTTTAATAAGTTTTAGATTTAACTAGATTGAGACTGTTGATAGAGGTCATTGAATGCAGGCTTTGAATATAACTAGTTTTGGAATTATAGTAGTTTCATTAGATGTGAGAATTGTGAATGTTTTTGTTTTTCATGCAATTTGAGTGCATTTGCATCCTGATTTCAACACTCACGCATTCAGGCATTGTGTAATTTTTTTGGGCAAGAAGGTCACCTTCCCTCCAAGCCCAAAGGTGCCCGTACATGTATGATAGTAGCCTTACTATTTCTGAATGGTTTAACTGTTTTGAAATATTGAAAGGTTGATTAAGCCTAACGAACGGCATTCTTTGCTTTACACCTGGTAGCAGTCTCTCAAAACTTACCACATGTACATTGTAAAAACATCCCAGGCGTGGTAAATGCCCAAACAGTTCGACTGAACGAATACATTTATCTGATTTATAAACAATGTCACCGCTTGTTTGCACCTATGAAATGCGATGAAATACACAGTTTTAGAGTACTTTTCGAGTGCAACAGATCCAAACCAAGACTCAAAACCAAGCTTGAACTGCTCAGGAAATGGCAATAATCTTGTCATCTCCATAACCTGAAATCCATGCTCAGATTCCTCCAAGGTCTTGACGAGTAGTTGATTGTAAATGAAAAAAAAAGTAACAGGTTTACGGAAGTCTAAAGTACATGTAAAAGTAATTAAATTGAACATGTACATATACAACATTATGTCATATACAGTGCTAATGACTGTCAATTCCAGGCCTGCTCATCCCCTCCCCTCCCCACTTCCCTCCCCCCTTCCCTCCCCTCTGGGCATTTGACGTTTTGTTTTCACAAGGCAGCAAATGTCCCACCATGGGGCTGCTAGCACGTACAAAATCCCCATGCTGGGGCTGTGAGAAAAGTACAAATGCCCACCCATGGGATAGCGTCAAAAATATGTTTTCTCATAAATATATGTCTTCAACCAGATATTGAAATGAAGCTATATTTTTCATAACTTATAATACATGCTAATTTTAGTACAACATTACAAACAATGTTATCTAAATATGGATAATGCTCTGAATAGCTCAGGGACTAAGTCGATGGACAAGTGAAAAGAAACAAAGCAATAACCATTGACAGCTGATATATGTAGGCATGATGACAAATCTTAACCTATGGTCACATTGGAAACACAATGCCTGTGACACGTTTCCATCATAATCCTAATATAAACTATACATCAAGACAAAAACAATGCTTGCTAATTGCAAAAACTATTCTAGAGGTTGGACTGTAGGTTTATCTTTAGCCTTGTCAGTTCCTCTCTTTTGGCTTTGTTAGATTTGTTTAAGATGTTCTAGTCACATTTTCATAGTCAATTGTGCTGTCCACCATCGCTTCTCACCTCGATTTTCATGCATGACCAACAGGAATTTATTTATGTATTTTTAATTTATCAACATGAATTTGTGAGGCTAGTGGTAATTCACTGGACTGAGTTTCCAATGGGTTAGTGTTAAATCTCACAAAAAAAATTAAGTCAGTGCTCTTTAGGTAGGGTTAGTCCTTTTGATATTTAATAAAGCAGGCTTGTTAAATGCCTGGGTGTGGGGAGGGATAAGGGGCCTAGGAATTGATAAAGCCATTATTGAGACCTAGTGGTAATGCTTGCAAATCCCTTCTTTTCTGTTTATATATATATGTGTCGGTCAATTCTAGGATGCCATCCCCCTACCCCTTCTGCAGCTGGGGCATTTGAGCTGTTAAAACCTACCATGTAGTGTTAAAGGAAAAGACCTGTAGACGCATTCAAATGTAAACTAATCACAAACTAAGGCACTGAGAAGTGCTGGTTTTAAGTATTACTAAGATTGCCTTCTTAGAGCTGGTTGAGAGAAAAAACATTCTGTCTTTGCTAGCAAATTATCATCATCACACAGGGCTGGCAAATACCCTGGGCAAGACTTGAATACTCGATTATTCAGGCAATAATCCTCAGGATTAAAAACACGAGCAATTACTTCACCAATACCTCTGGGAGATTGGCACTGCTGGAATTACATGTAGCTAAAATACTGTAAATTGGATTTGATTATTGCACCTTTGCAGAGAATCAAAGTGCTAATAGAAGCAAGACCCAGAAGCAGGATGCAAAACAAGTAAGCTTAATTAAAGTGATCATCCCTGTCAACATGATAATGCTATACCCTTGATTGGTATTACATGTAATATCACAGACAGTTTCTGTTTACCTTGTGTACACTGAAAATTATGAATACTAAATAGATCAGAAAAATAGAATGTATTAATACATTTCCCCACTAGGGACTGGTCTTTGCTATTTGTGTATGGACAAAATAATGAATTGAAAATAAAGAAAATCCAGTACACACTTTATTGCTTGTTTACCATATAATTGCGTTCACTTAGTGTAACGCAATCACAATCCAGTTTGTATTGAGAATTTTTCGGATGGATTTGTTCGCCAATTTGGCCCCCCACAGCAGGGTCAAGTTACATCATTCATGAGCATGCATGCAGTCATGTATTCAGCATATAAAGGTAGATTTGAAGTGTGTATGATTTCTGCAAAGATGCATGTATTTTGACCTGCTGGCATTCAACAATAAGTAACTAAAGCCTGTGTCATCAGGAAAGAATGTTTTGTAGCTCGGTGACGGCAAATGGCCATGAGTTGTGGTAAGAAAACAAATCCTCTGCGTAGCTCGACAAATGGCCATGATGACCCTCAGATCTGTGGTCAGAAAACAAATTTTCCAAGTTGAAGCTCAGCAAATTTGTTGTGGCCACAGTTGGTTGTCAGAAAACAAACTTTCCGTGTCGTGTAACTCGCCAAAAGGCTGTGTTTTGTGGTCAGAATGGTTAATTCACCTTTTTCATTTGTGAAAACAAAATGTAAATTTGAGCATTGTAAACAAGTACAAAACATTTAGTGATGCAATGTCTTGTAGGGTCGCTGGTCAAAAACTTTATTTTCTCAAGAAATGTTTGTTATAGGTGTTGGCGATCTGAAATTGAATTCTAAGTGTCGGCAAAAGTTCAAATGCCTTTCCTGGGAAATATTTTGTCCAGTACAAGTTAACACTTAATTTAAAACACTTTTACCGCAGGCTTCAACTTCACATGCAGATCGTTATTTGTCATTAGATCAAACTTAGTTTTGAATGCCACCAAAGTAGACCAAGCATGCAAAGTATAAGCATGAATGGTGATGGCATTTTGACTTTGGACTTTGACACTATGATGTATCTGTCTGTAAAACCTTAGCTGTTGATAAAAAATGTTGACTTTAGCAATACACAGAGGTTGAAATTCAGATAGTGAAATCATTTAAGGTGTATGTATTCAAGTGACAACATCCAACGCACTCATAATCTTTGATTACTACTAGTTATACAGTGTTCTCCACAGATTTTAAATTAGTCAGCTAAAAACTTAAAGTAGCCAGCACTTGCAAATCGAGCGTCCGAAGAAGGTGAAATTCTAGGGGCCCCCCTCTGGAAAATTTTCAAAAATTAAGGGGCTGGAGATGCAACCTGACACATTTTACGTTCTTATTTGTCTATAACACTACATGTTGATAGCTATTGCTCATCATTTCCTTCAGAAATAATTACATGTTCGCGTACTGTTTTTGGAACTTGAGATTTTAAGCGCAAATTCAGACAAGCTACGCTTGAAATTTTCTTCACAACAGATAGTAGCCTGTGAGAGCATCCGGTTTTGTCAGCTCTTGTTTCTTACACATGAAACAAGAGCCAAAAACCTGGATACTCTTGCAGGCTAATCAGATAACTGCAGAGTGTACTTTCTGTAATATTATTGTTAACATTTTATTAAGAGGAGTAAGACAATTTTGAGGGTATTACTGTAGTTGGGGGTGTTGCAATCCCTCTCACTTTTCCCTGGATCTGCTCTGTTTTAGTCAGAGAAATGTCCAAACATTGAAGGGATGAATTTGCTTTATTAGGCAGTGCAATACACAAGATGGCTTATGAAATCAGAACCAGAAAGCAGAATTGAGAAAGGAGTGGATGTGAAGGTACATATGTGATGTGCATATCTTTGGAACACTCTCAAGCTCATTGAGACATTTTGTGCAAAAAAACTTAGTTTTTATTTGTTTGAAAAAATTTAATGTAATTTGATCAACAAATTCTGGAATTAAGGTCTCTGATGGATGTTGATGCTGACCTATTAGCGTATGATACATAAATTATGCAGAGAAGTGATTGAAAAAGGAACCACAGTTTATTTCAAATTCAGGTAATCAAAATACGTGTCTACAGGCTAGTGCATTTTACTTGGTACTTTTCTTTACCTGTGTACATTAACTGCAGTTTGGTATTGAGGACTTAAAGAATGAACCAGACCAAACAACTTGCTGGGATGGTGTTAGAAATTACCAGGTAATTCAATTCATCTTAATGTGTTTTACAAATATTGGAATTGAGGACTAACTAAGTTTCAGTGTTAGAATTGTCCAACAAGTTCACAGAGTCATAATTTCCTCAAGAAATTTCCATTGTAAATCATTAATTTATTACAACATTACTCTTAATTTCTGAATTACTTTTAGGCACGGAACTTCATGCGTGATCAGATGAAGAATGGTCAACTTGCTTTCTTTTATCATAGTAACTGCAAACCTCCTGGTATAGCTGGGATTGTAGAGGTACATCTAATAAATGTTAAATATTCATTTATGTTCTTCATCATTATCATTTTTTTTTATTTGAAACATGCTAAAATATAAATGTACAATAACAGCAACTTTTATAAGGCGTGGAGGTTTCCTAAAAAAGGTAAAAAAGTTACCAGGCTTGTAACAGAGGCTGCCCCAGTTCTTAATAAAGGGCTTGGAAAAAAAAAAACAAACAAACAAACAAACAAACAAACAAATTTGAAAATTTCCACCTTGCCCTTCTTACAAGTAACTCTCAAATTTTTCTTGCCCTGGGAAAGTCCTAGTTTGCTCTTTTTTGATTTAGTTGACAAATGATTTGCCTGAAGTTTCTGTGGTAACCTTCGCAACCCTTTCAGAAGGCTGGATTCCACTGTATAGTTGTATATTCATAATTTGTATTTCTGTTTGCATGATATATAAAAAGCTGACATTGACCCTTAAAATTCAGGCTGCTTTGAATGTGAGTTAAGACACTGATTGAATGTAATTGTATACTTTTGCTTTATAATACCTGCCTTTAGATTGTAAAAGAGAGCTATGTGGACTATACACAGTTTGACAAGGCAGATCCTCATTATGACCCGTGAGTACAATAACAGCATCCGTCCTATTTATTTTTGTTTTTAATGCACACAATGAATTGATGAAAATATACATGGCAATTATGCAGTGGTTATACTGTCAGGTGTTTAAATAATCTGTGCATAAACATTGGCCAATCAAAAACGTGTATGTTCTCAATACAGGAAAAAAAAGAAACTACGTGTATTGATGTGTTTTTCATTTGTAATTTTATCCCAGTACTGTAGCTTCTAAGCTTCATGCTACTTTTCTGTAAGCAACATCATGTAATGCGATGTGGAATTAATGTCATCATTCAATGACAAACCTGAAGAGTACCCGTACATGTGATAGCATCTAATAAACTCACATGTAATGGAAATTCATGTCATCCATGTTCTCTCAATTATGTATTTTTAAGTTTCTTTACTGTACCAGAGTCTCTGATCTGGAGGCCATTCTTGTGTCATACCTCTAGTTAGGTGTTCAGTCTTTGTTTCACTTTTTATTGTCATTTTTCTTAGTTTATTGTTTATAGTAAATTTATTTACAATGTATTTCAATATCGATTGATTGGTTTATTTTTTGTTTTCAGGGGTGCCAAAAAAGACAATCCTAAGTGGTTTATGGTAAGATAAAGGATTATATAAATGGTGCTAATAAAATTATTTACTCACAAACTGATGAGAGAACCTTTGTTTGGAAACAACAGCGTAAGTAAAAGAATTCATAGCATATTGTTATTTAAATTTAGTGCCATTTATACAATTGTCAGGTATTATTAAGAGTCAAATGTAGCAGTAGGCCGCGTTCATTATATCAATATTCTAACATGAATCTGAGGCTTTCAGGCCAAACTTCTATATTTTGGTGGTGTTTTCTTTGTATCCAAGTCTCTTGTGGGAATTGAGAGACAAGAGAAACTTAAGAAAATGTACATTTTGACCTGAAAGCCTCAGAGCCATGTTAGAATATTGATATATTGAATGTGGCGTATTATAACAGTACCTCTTTCTGGTTTGCATGTATGTTATATATATATATATATGTACAAGTGCTCACTGACACTGGCATTCATTTACACATATAAGTGATGGCAAGCAGATATGTTTGCAGTGTCTTTATGACTAACCTAATTACTACAATTTTTATCACACGTTTGTTTCTCAGGTGGATGTCAAGTTTGTCCGTATGATGAAACGTTTTATTTCCTTGCAGGAATTGAAGACCCTTCATCAAGTGAGAGTTGTCATTTATCTTTAGCAAGGCTGTAGTCTAGGAAAATTTTTTTAGGAGCCCTAAGGTTCCTAAACATGAAATCCTGGGTGCTCAGCACTTAAGCTTATATGAAGAAAGTAAGTTATTCCAGTCACCCAAAGGCAGAAGTTAGTTCCCTGTGGCACTTGGGCGCTTCTAGAGCACAGCCCTTCTTCAGTTACGAGGGAGTGGGAGGGAGGGCAGTGTTGAAGGGAGAAGCTCACACTTTCAGTACTCTTTGCTACTGACTCCCAGGCTTAAAAGAAAATTTGTGAGGAATTTAATCACGGAAATTTGTCAATAAGGGTATTTCTTCTTTATTTCTAGTGAGATCATTACATATTTTGTGTATTTTCTTTGTGATTCACCAGCTTAATAATTGTTTAGTGAGGATAGTTGTGGCTACCCTTCAGTGATTGGAAAACTAGTCTACATCATCATGGCTTTAAATGCATGAGAACATGAGCAAGTACCCAATCACAATGCATGTTGTCAATGATCGGATGTGGGTGACAATTAATTTAACCACGCATTAATGTTATTTTATTTCATAGAACCACAAATCTTCAGGTGGGCCACTAAAATCACTTTCACTGTTTACATCTGCACGACTGTCAGTTCAGCCAGTTACTGAAGGTACACTGCACCTTTAATCTAATTATTGTTTGTCTAAAGGCAAGCATGACTTCAAACAGGCACATTTTCATTGATTGAAAACTAGATACAATGATCTAGTGTTGTTAAAAAATAACCTCATTCACATAAGTGCACTGGAGCTAAAAGTGATTGATTTAACGGTAGACTAGTGAATAACTTTAGTACGGCAATGACCAAATGATTTTAACAGAGATAATTGTAGAACACTACTTCATCGTTGCTTATAACATATGTTTATAACACAATCAAAAGCTGGAAACATCTTTATGTGGGAAATGTTTTCCTTGAAAGTTTCGCGGTCAGTTGCGTAGACACTGCGATAGAGGCGACATTTCTCATTAAATTGTTCCTTTCATATATACTGACTCCTAAGCAGCACCCCATTCCATTGTCTATGAACCAATCGGATGCCAGTATTGATAACTCGTGCTTGTGTCCAGAATAGAAGCTTCCACCGGACATGGCCCAATGACAAACTCGATGTTTAATACCAAATTTGTTACTTTCGATCCAAATCCGTCCATATCTTCTACGAAATTTGGGTATCAGTCATTCTGCCTACCCAAATTATTGTCTGTGATTGTTGCACTACAAGCGATTCAGTGATAAAGTGAAAATGCTATTTTATTCTCACGCGTAGGCTTGGGCATGCGCCGAACCGTTAAACTCTCCCTTATAGTAGATTTAGTTAATAACCTGCTTATCTTTTGCAGCTAATTCAAGTCCCTTCCTATTACTTATATTCCAATATTATCCTACTCTGCGCGTGCTATAAAATGAGATCTGCAATTTTAGTCACGCTTTTCCTCACAGATTTTGGCTTTGGTTTTGTTTGCAGAGGAATTTGAATTCATTTGCAGCTTGGAGGACAAACCAGAAGGTGATACTAGCTAAATTCAGTGGAATTATTTCTCCGACGTGAACCTCTCAAGATTTGGCTCTAATATGGAGTAATATGGAGTAGTAGTACACACACATCGTGGATTTGCTTTAAATCGAGCTTTCATATTCTTCAGGACACGTGCAAGGAGATTGTTTGGCTTTTTAAAGAAAACCTAGGTAGTAATATATCAATTATGCATGAGCATCGAATTTGACTTCATGCCGAGTAACTTAATCATAGGCGAAAAGCTGCAATCTAAAACAGCTGCGAAATGATGTTTTCGGAAAACGATGGAACTCGAGCTAGTTGAAGTTAGCATATACCGGCCATCACGGAGCCTGCATTAAGAATTTTAACATAGTGTGGTCAAACAAGTTTTAAATACACGAAGTTTTTGAAAAACGGATTAGCGTTGCAGTTAAATACGTTCATGTTTAGCAAGAGTCATATGTTATGCCGCAGTGAAAACGGGTTTCTGTTCCCGGTTGAATCTCATATGGCGGGAACACTAACTATGTTGAGTTCGTTAACGTTCCCGACATTTTTTTATAGTATATCCGTGTAAATGTCCATCAACTTTGATCGCAGGCATTTGTGAATGGTTAGTTTGATGGCGTAGTTACTTAAAGTAACTTTGAAATTTCTTCAGCTATTACAATTAATGGCGATATCTTAGTGTAAGAGCGGTATAACTACGTATAAATGTTTATTTTTGTCTCTTCGCATGTCAGCTGTAGTTGAATTCTCGGTTATTTTGTGGCCGATCGTAACAGCCATCACTGTCTTGCAGCAGCCACTCGATCTTGGCGACCGTGTGGACTCAAAGGTCTTTTCTAAAAGAAAACTAAGAAACTAAATGGCAAAGCCCTATAAAAATTAAAACCTATTCAAACTTAGCAGTTACAAACCGACTTTTCAAAAATTGGAATCCAACCTTGACCTTAAATGAACCGTAAATCCTCGAATTAGCGCCCCCCCCCCCCCCCCCCTCGAGTAAGCGCCTCTCATATCGGCCAAAATTTGTAAAAAGCGCCCTCCCTCTCCCCTCCTGGTCGATGATCAGTCCACATTACTGATGAGGACGAGGACGAAATTGATGTTTAATCTGTGACTAATTAAGAGCGTATGCAGTATTAGATTTGCACATTGTTCAGTTTGTGAACACGTTAAGTTTGAAAAGCAATTACAAGTAGCAACTACGCCGCTATTAAAACTTTAGGATCAACTTTGTATGCTGTGTACAGCTTATGTTGTTGTAGTGATCGGGTAAGACGAAGGAAGACAAGTACAGTGTACACGCGTTCAGTCTAAGATGTAATTTTACTGTAATCTCATTCTTGGATGATCATGTTACATTGGTAGATTATTAAATCACGTGTATCAATGATGTAATCGCTACAGTTGTCGTTTACGGGCAAATGCCGTATTTCAAAAAACTGAAAAACTATCATTTCTCGCTACGAGTTGGGACAAATTCAGTAAGCGCCCCCCCCCCCCTTCCTCGATTAAACACCTCCCTCATATAAGCGTCCTCCTTCTCCTAAATTTGAAATAGGCGCCAATTCGAGGATTTAGGGTACTGAAGGTGTTGCTAAGTTACTAAAAATGGAATACTACCGTCAGCTGGGAAGAGCTGCAAGCAGGAATGGTGATTTGGTCTCTGACAAGGCGCAAAGCTGCCAGGATCGTAGTCAGAGTAACTGTGTTCTAATCCTAATTTGATCCAGGACTGTGAGTGTTTTAGGATTTCTCTTCCATATCGATTTCTTGCGAACAAACCAGGACTAAACGCCGTATCAATCCAGTTACCCCGAATGTTTGCTTTGGTGAACGTTGCATGTTTTTGTAGTTCCGCGGGGAGATACTGAGTGTTTGTCACAGCAGGTCTCCCCCAGACTTCAATGTAAAATTTATTGAAGCTTATCTTCACATACCCGCGTTCACCGTCATCTTGTATTCCATACTCGCTTAGCTCGTAACCATTTTTCCGAAAATGGTCGACCGTTTCTCTCTTGCTAAAGATTGCAAAGTCGGACAATAAAACCTTTATGTCTCCATCCAAGTCCCAAGGAAGAAGTCCATTGAACTTAACACCACCCAAGAAGGAACCAGCATCAAGCTCAAATGTAACATTATGCGTATCGGCAAACTTCTGAACAAACCACAGTGCATCTGCATACTCCTCCTGACAACAGACTGGCAGCAAAGCGCTTTTAGCATTGCATTCGAAACCAATGTCCTGACAGGAAAAGGAATGCTTCACCCCCTGGGGCAGTAACACCCGATTAAGCTCCCACTTCTTAGCCAAAGGTTTCCACACATTTTTATCAGTTCTTCTGGAATTAAAGTTGTAATCAGTAGTGAAATACATAGCGTCTGGACATGACATTGTCATGTGTCCAGCTTCAACAACACGTAAAAACCAGTCTTCAAAAATGACCTCATTTGGAAGACTCTCGTCAAACTTCAACAGCTTTGTTTTGGCAACGAAAGGACCCTGCAGATAATCACAGAACATGCACTCGTTTCTCGAGTGATAATAGCCCTCCTGGTATTCCAGGACGTAATTTTTCATTGTAGTTTGCACACAGCCCGCTTTCCAGTGACCTGAAAAGTTACGGTAAGATCCACCTGCAACTCCAACATTTGGTATCTGAGTGGCCACACGTATTTGCCTCTCAAGTTGGGTAAGCCAGGTGAAGTGAAAAACATCTCTCGCAACGAGAACGTAAGGAGTAGATACCTTTCTTATCAACATGTTCCATCCTTTGCCTAGGTTTGCATTATAGACCTTAAAGGCATCAACATTATACCTTTTGGCAGCCTCTATCACTTGGTCACTCCGTGTTGCCAAATACACCTGAATTGTAGGGTAGGTCTCTGTTATCCCTTTTAAAACCTTTTCAATGTTGTTCTCGTCTTGCTAGGATATGCTACAGTATTAACTAAAATACTTATCACAGAACTGATTGGTTTGGCGTTAGTACAGTTGGTAATGTCCCAGCCCGTGGTATAAAATTGGAACCCAGCAAGTGTTCCTTTGAACTCCTCTGGACACACATCCACGCCTCCATTTTTGCCGAGTGTCCCGCTGGTTATGTTCGCTGGTTGCAGTCTACTGTCCAAGCGATTTACTATTTCTTCTAATTTCTGAACCAGTCTTGCTGATGGTACCTTCTTATGAATGTGTAACTTTTGCATTTCTAGGTATATTTCTTTTAGTTCTTTTGTAAGGCCTCTTTTCAAGGGCTTGAAGGGGTCATATCTGTAAAGAGAATATTCGAGCTTAGATTCCTTTACTGATCTTTGTGGCTGCAGTTTACACTTAATTTCTGTTATTACATGCCACATCTCATTCATGAATGCTCTTAAAACTTGTAGATTTTTTTTCAACTGCACTTAAGAGGCTTAACTGCCGAAGATTCAGTTGAGTCCCCTCACAACATATTTGCCAAAACTGCTCGGGAGTTTCAAGGTAACCATGACTCACTTGCGCACTTCGCATGCATTGATTTCAAATTCGCGTTGTCACAAACTACTTAGCTTGTTTCACGGGCATCAAGAGCGAATACATATACCGGTCAGGGATCTCGGCATCTGTCGGTCGAGTATCGCTCGATACTATCAGTCGACATGATGTCGACCGCGTGTCGGCCGATACTCGGTATATGGCACCGATGGTGTCGGTCGACACTCTCCCGGCCGACAGATGCCTTAAGTACACAAGATGCCCGGTCTCTACTCTTTTTTTTTTTTCTCTTTTTTTTTCCTCAGAAACCCAGGAAAGGGGACTTTCAGGTGTTTTAAAAAATCCAAAACATTTCCTGGGGGTCAGGATCAGTCTAGAAGTCTAGAGGTTTGTGCCCTCGGCGCTCGCTGCTTCGGACCGATTTGGAAATCAGTCACCATTTATCCTTGCTCTGCACCTGGGCATTATAAGGAACTGATCTGGTCAGCAATTTCCTTCAGTTTCTAGAGCTAATCCTCGAAAGGCAATTCCTGTGTTGTCTGAATTATTTCCACACACATACCTGTTAAATTCTATCCGTGGGAAGTACAGATAGAACAACACTGACTGTATGAGTACAAGACAGGTGAAGGAGCAAAAAACAGCTCTCCAAGATGGGCCTGACGCCATTGACTTACGAAGCAAAGACTTTGAAATCTGTGGATGTTGTGTCACATCGGTTTTCTGTTGAAAATAAATATTTTTTGATATTTTGGCGAACCCTCAGTCCGCAGGGCGAATTAACCAAAGCAGTAATTTATACACTCAACTGTGTAAAAGATATATCTTTTTCTTTCCCAAAAGAAACCAAACCATTTTGATGAAAAACGTTCAGTTGAACAGAAGTTTACTTTTGTAATGGGCTTTCACAAAGGTAAACCTTCCAGATAAGTTCTGGCTTAAATGGGCCTTGAGATAATTTATGGAAAAAGGTGGAGTCTCAGCTGCTGTTTGTACATGGACTATTGCATAAATAACGCCGATACTTATACATCCTAAGCCTCGCATGCATGTAAAAAAATCCTTTGTCTTGAAACGTGAGTACGAGGCTAGGGATGAACAAAGTTTTGTTACGCAAAGTTAGGCGCTTTTTGTGCCAAGGGTTTGTCGGCAACCCAAGTCATATTGCGCATGAACTTATGGAGAATTCAATCTTGTAATTTTTTCTCTTATATTAACCGGATCTTTACTTGTATTCTTTGTGGAGAACGGATCAGTTCTGAGCTCTTGTTTCGGCTGGACACTTAGTAGTCCTGCTGTTAAGAGCCAAAAATAACCAGAATTGTTCATTTTGTGATAAAAGCATGAAACTTCCCAGGATGACTAACCTCTATAAGGTAAACATTTTCTGATATGGAGCCATCCCAAATTTCCACTTAGAAGCACGCTACGCGCATGTCAAAAAATGACATATCAGGCCCCTACATGGGAGCGAGGCTGAGTTGAAATGTTTATTTCTAGGCCTTTTCCGGAGTACTTTGCCTAGATTTCTTGCTTTTTAATATAACAGCAACTTATAAAGTATCTGGGAGTCGAAAAATTTGTCACGTGATTAGTCACGTGACCATTTTCAATAAACAATCAAATAATACCGAATATTACATCAATAAGATTAATATATTTTTTTCTCCTCTCTTTCGTTTTTCTTCGCAAATAAAAAGAAGTAATTATTTTGAACATTACAATATAGAGTAATAAGATATTCAAACTTAGAAACCTGTGTTTCGGCATGCACAATGTCATGTTGGGGCTTTGCATCAAATCGAGGCCGAGACTAAGGATGGATCTATGTTGGCTATTGAGGTGATTTGCTTAAGTCTGGCTTAACGGGATGTAACTAATTTCGGTGCGGAATTCAAGGGAAAACTCTTGATTAGTTTAAATCGTATTTGACTAAGCGCACACAATGGTGCTCCGTTAATGGCTGTCTCTCTGACTTCACCACTCTCTGAAATGTGGCGTGCGACAGGGAACGATCCTTGGTCCTCTTTTATTTCTAATTTATATTAACGATTTGTCTAACTGTCTATCATTTAGCATACCTAGAATGTATGCTGATGACACCCACATTAATTACGCTGGTTCTGATTTGCATCCGATTGAGTCTAGTCTATCTGACGACCTTGAAAAACTAAGCGAATGGCTTGTGTCTAATACACTCGAACTCTCCGATAATAATGTTCCGATTGAACAAGTTTTCTCTGCGAAATCACTTGGAGTAAATGTCAATGAAAATCTGATGTGGCATTCCCACATCAACTGTATAAAAAGATCGCTTCTGCAATTGGAGCCATAAATTTAGTTAAGGTAATGCCCTTGAAATTGTTCTACTATCAAACTTTTTTTGCAACTTGGCATAATTAACATTCATGATATCAACATTAAAGAAATGCAATAAAAAAGGGGTCACCGTGCTTGTTAACGCGTCAGCAGGCTCTTAAAATGGGGTGTTTTTACTGGTTGCGCGTTAAAAATTCGAATCACCTTAGGTAGCTGCCGGTTTCGCCCCATGGTGAGTTCGCCCCCACCGAGTTCGCCCCTACATCGACTCAACTTGATCGAGTTCACCCCCAACCAGATCGAGTCGCATATAGAGATTATTCCTCGTTCTTTTACCCACTGCCTCATTAGACTACTGGTGGCGAGGAAACTCGCTTGGTGGCGAGGTGACTTCACTTGGTGCGAGTTGACTTCGCTCGGTGGCGACCGGGAGTTCGTTGGTGGCGAGACTCCCTGATGGCGAGATGACATAAACATACATAGACTGAAATGATTCTTCGAAAACTTTTAATAACTCAATGACAACTACGTAAACACGAACACAAAATTTTGAGGTGAACTCGAAATAGAAATTTTATAGTGGGGGCGAACTCGCCATGGGGCGAAACCGGTATCATTCCAGAATTAAGTCTTGGTTGCTTGAAAGACACAAAATTTTATGTTGAAAGTAAAGCTTCTTTCATTCACATAAGCAGGATTGCTTTATTTAAGCCGTTTTTGATTGCCTGGTTGTGGGAATATTGCACTTTTTTGGACGGTTCCGTGGTTAGCTTGAAGTCCTCGCCTTGGCCAAAATACACCCAGTATGGAGCTATTTTATAAAAAAATCATGTTCTACTATCAAACTTTTTTTCTTCCTTAAATATGTTCTTTACTAGACTGTTCTTAACAAATACCCGAAGAAAGATCGGGGGTCACCATGCTCGTTTAAGGTAATTCCTCTGAAATAAAAGTGACAATAGATTTTTGCTCAAACTTTGTCCACTGAATATTTGTCATATGATAACTTCAATTTTGAAATAAAAAAGGGGGGTGCCCATGCTCATTAAGGAGCAGTGAGGCATTGAAAATGCCCCATTTTGGCATTATTTAATGCTTATTATAAGAACGCATTCCCAGCAATTGTAACATCTTTGTGAGCTCGGACTCATAAGAACACGCATTAAACTACAGTCAATACATTGTGTCGGACACAAATAAACGTTTTAAGTTTTATTCAGACAGAAAGCTAAATCCTTGGTTAAAAATTTGAACCAAATTTTCTTGACGTGGTTACCGACTGCCAAATGTAAAAGACCACTGTGTGTATCTGCTATTTTTCTTATTTATTCAATTTTCAGCAATAGAAATTGGATCAGTCTTTTCTCACGCAAAGCTTATGATTAGTTGATTACAATGAGTGGGAAAAAAATTGGGGTGCCCGTGCTCGTTGGTGAGCTAGAGCCATTTTTCACCTGACAGAGCTCAATATCAAGGCGAATCCGTCATGTTTTCAATGTGCGCGTGCACGAGCGCGCGCTAATGACGCCATAAATTATGCGCAGTAAGGATGCGCAATGCAAATGTGAGGAATGACCTTAAGAGAAAAGGAGCATTTATTTCGCTATCAAGCTTAGTTTGAGGGAAATCTCTTACGTTTTGCACGCGCACAGGCTCATGACTTAGGGATGCGCAATGCAATACTAAGGAATCACCTTGAGTCATTTGTGCCTCAATCTACCCAACTCTGTAATGCAACATCACTACCTCAACCTCACTTTGATTACTGCAGCCTAGTCTGGGGTAATTGTGGCAAAACATTATCTAACAGGCTACAAAAACTACAAAACCATGCTGCACGAGTAATAACTTCATTGGGCTATGACGCTGATGTCGATTCCTTGTTTCACAAACTCAGCTGGAAAGACTTGCAATTTCAATGTCAAATTCAGAAAGCTCTAATGGTTTTCAAATCTTTAAACGGTCTGGTTCCCGAGTATTTCACTTCTAAATTTGTAACACGAAATGAATCAAATTATGCTCTGAGGGACTCGGTTAACAAACTTGTTGTTCCCTCTCCGAGAACTAACTACATGAAAAATAGTTTTAGTTACAGCGGCGCAACCCTTTGGAACAGGCTACACTGTAATCACGGAAATCAGGTTTATAAGTATAATGTTGTTGTAAGTTAATATGATATTAGGATTAGAATTTTAGGTTTAGGATCTTAAACATGTTATTCTTACCGTATATAAATAATGATTAAAGATTAAAGATTACAAACTGAATAACATTTCTCACAGACATAAAATATACCAACCAGTAGGTCGTATTACAAGTTTCCTTGTTTTCTCATTTAAGTTTAGAACGTACTTTAAAAGCAACCTAAACAAATTCATAGGCTGCATTATCTAAATTGACAGGATTGATGTATTTTACATTTTAATGCTATTTACATTTTTTCTGCATTTCCTTTGAAAGATACTACAGCAAAGTGATTGGAAACTCCTGTTCTCTTAAAAAATTAACATATGCTTGAAGGCTAATCTTGACTGTACCGCTTTGTGCAGTTGTGGTGGAAATTACAACTAAAAGAACCTTCATTCAGCTAGTGTTTTTAAAAGCAGGCTTAGGAACGTTACAGCCAATAAAAGCTGTTTTTCAAAACGTTTCCTTCAGACCAAAAAGTTCAGCTAGTGTTGTGACATACCTGATCTATTCCGGCATATTGAAAAGTTTCAAACGCGAAATAGAAAAGGTGTCTCAATCACAGTAAGCAAGTAACTCAAGAAAATCATGTCAATCAAACCTATATAAATTGACTCTGTATCTCAGCCTCGATTTGATGCATAGTTTTGATATTACGTTTTTGGCACATACAAAACATACATTCAAGGTTTGAATTTCCTAGTCTAGATATTAGAATCTACATTGCAAATAATAAAATTGATATGTAAAAAATCGTCATCATTCATCATTTTATTTCTTAATAAAATGGACATTTTACAGTTGGACTGGCTCGCGGATAGCTATGCTAGTCTAGGCGGGCCAGTCTATCAATAGTTACAAATGATCTATTATAATTATTACTCTTATTATTATTATTATTATTACCATGATAAATAGAGAAAAATAGAAAGTTAGAAAAAAAAGTGAATAAAATAAAAAGAAAAACTGGGAAAAGAATGTGATTTAATAGATAAGATTTTTGTTTGTTTGTTTGTTTGATTGTTGGTTGTATTTTTTTACTACTGCTACTGGCATTTTAATTTACAAATGATCCTGCAAACCTCAATGAAGGAATCTTCATCTTCGAGAACACTTAGTAGTTTGTTTTTAATTCTGAGTTTGAATGATTTCTTTGGTAGTTCTAAAAATGGTAATGATTTCATCAGTGCGTATTGCTTTGCTGGTAGTTGAACATAATGGTCACGTGACTATCACGTGACATAATTTAAGACTCAAAGGCAATGGTTAATTTGTTGTTGTATTAAGAAAGCAAGACACTAGGCAAAGTAGTCCCAGAAGGCAAAAAAATTGGTATTTTGGATCAGCCTCGTTTCCATGTAAGGGCCTTGTATGCCATATTTTTGACATGCGCATTCCATGGTTCTGGAAGAAAATTTGGCATGGCTCCATATCAGGAAATATTTGTCTTATAGAGGTTAGTAACCCTGCCAAGTTTGGTGCTTTTATCAAAAAACGAACAATTTTGTCCCTTAACAGCTGGACTATAGGCCCGTTCCAAACGCCGCTCCATTCATGCTCCGAACCTAACTGATGAGTAAAGTACGGCAGAAGAGCGGGGTTTGAATCAGTTTGGTTCGGCAGGTTAAGTTTGGTGCGGCAAACAACATTAAATTCGGCAGGGTCTGTCTCACTATGCGACGTTGGAGCGGCAGCTGATTCATACGGCGTTCACAACTGTACCGGTCCGCAAATGATCGCAGGACCGCAAATGATCCCCAAATTGGACCGCAAATGATCCCGGACCGGAAATGATCCCCGAGAGGGACCGCAAATGATCCCGACTAAAAACTAACGAATGGCATGGATGATGGGATGGTGTGGATAGGGAATTGGCGTACGTGAATACCAATGTTTTTATTAAAGCCATCTTATAATTATAATGGCTTACAAGTTGCTTTTTTTTTCATACTTTCCACTAAATTTTGGTGCTAACTACGATGTTATGAATATCACCACTCAATCATCAAAACACGACTTGGCTTGCATTTCTTTGCAGTTCTCAGTAAAATTATGATCAGTGCAACATACGCTACATATCCTCCTTTGTTAAACGTTGATATTTCGGTGTTATAGTTAAATCACATTTCATCAGCCACTAACGCCACTCGTCTAAAGTTTTAAACTAAAATCTAACCATGAAGCAACTATTAAGGAAGACGCTGTCACCTGAGTAGACCTACAAGCCTACAACGCTTCATCACTCCGTAAAACACCTTGGTGTGTAGCACTGGAAATCTGAACAAATTTATTTTGTAATTTTTCCTTGGTCGTATTTTGGCTTTAATTCCTCGGAAATGACTACTTGAGTATTCTAAGAAGCCAAAATTCCAAGCTATAGTTATGAAGTTCAGCTTCGAATTCATGACCAAGCAAGGCCAAGGCTTGCACTTCGTTTTGACAAGTTAGTTGTTTGATAGATGTTTGATACTATCGCCACCGGGATTTCGAGAATGTTTACAAGTATGTGTTTTACTAAGACTTCTAATTCAATAGATCGTCTTCACGTGACGTGTTTTTATCCTCATCAGGCCTAAGAGGCGGTATACTTATATCTGTTTACAATTAGCGTGCTTCGTTTGGAAACCAGAGCATTTTGAATTTCAGGGTTATGGAGGTTGCGTGACACAAGGCTACGATCGAGTTTGTTGAAAAATATATACTTATCTCATGATTTTGAGCCATTTTAGAAGTTAGAGCATTAGTAAAAGTGCTTATGTAAATGCTTGTTTGTTTAGTACTGATAATTAGTCGCCTGGAAAGCCAAAGTAAGTTCTAGATGTTTACACTATATTCCGGCCGCCATATTGGTGTACCACGGATGTATACCAACATGGCGTTTTCTTACTGGGCTCTGTAAATTTCTGGGAAACATTTACGACGAATTTCTGAAGTTTGGGGAAACGGACAGGCCTAAAACTTGGAGAAGTGTCTTATTTAGTTATCTTCTATAGCGTACATCAAAATTTCTTAGCTTTTTCCATTGGTTGATTTTCGATTTATTTTTTTTTTAGTGCGTGACAGTGAAAACGATCTGAACCGTTCGAAGAACAACACAGCAGCTGTGGAATATTTTTTTGTAAAATGATAAAACATGTTTTTTAGTTCATAATTTTTGTATATGTTCTCACCTTCCTCTGATATAAATCCATGCCATTCCTTATTTTTTGATAGGGATCATTTGCGGTCGAATATGGGGATCATTTCCGGTCCGGGATCATTTGCGGTTCAATTTGGGGATCATTTGCGGTCCGGGATCATTTGCGATCCTGGGATCATTTGCGGACCCGTACAGTTTGACCCCAACATGAATTCTCACATTCCAACGCGTGCTACAGTGACGTCAAAAGCAAGCACGCTAGTTTGTAATCTCTAGCGCTAATCTGACCGCAAAATGCTTTGTTCGTTGTCAGCTGACACGAAATCAATTAATGGGGTCTTCGAGCTGGCCTTAATTGATTTCGTGTCAGCTGACAACGAACAAAGCATTTACGCGAGGGTCTTCGTTTTGTAGTTCGAGCTGGCCTTATCTACAAAACGAAGACCCCATTAATTGATTTCGTGTCAGCTGACAACGAACAAAGCATTTAAGCGAGGGTCTTCGTTTTGTAGTTCGAGCCGGCCTTATCTACAAAACGAAGACCGCATTGATTCTGCGTCAGATGACAACGAACAAAGCATTTAAGCGAGGGTCTTCATTTTGTAGTTCGAGCCGGCCTTATCTACAAAACGAAGACCGCATTGATTCTGCGTCAGATGACAACGAACAAAGCATTTAAGCGAGGGTCTTCGTTTTGTAGTTCGAGCCGGCCTTATCTACAAAACGAAGACCGCATTGATTCTGCGTCAGATGACAACGAACAAAGCATTTAAGCGAGGGTCTTCGTTTTGTAGTTCGAGCCGGCCTTATCTACAAAACGAAGACCGCATTGATTCTGCGTCAGATGACAACGAACAAAGCATTTAAGCGAGGGTCTTCATTTTGTAGTTCGAGCCGGCCTTATCTACAAAACGAAGACCGCATTGATTCTGCGTCAGATGACAACGAACAAAGCATTTAAGCGAGGGTCTTCGTTTTGTAGTTCGAGCCGACCTTATCTACAAAACGAAGACCGCATTGATTCTGCGTCAGATGACAACGAACAAAGCATTTAAGCGAGGGTCTTCGTTTTGTAGTTCGAGCCGGCCTTATCTACAAAACGAAGACCGCATTGATTCTGCGTCAGATGACAACGAACAAAGCATTTAAGCGAGGGTCTTCGTTTTGTAGTTCGAGCCGGCCTTATCTACAAAACGAAGACCGCATTGATTCTGCGTCAGATGACAACGAACAAAGCATTTAAGCGAGGGTCTTCGTTTTGTAGTTCGAGCCGGCCTTATCTACAAAACGAAGACCGCATTGATTCTGCGTCAGATGACAACGAACAAAGCATTTAAGCGAGGGTCTTCGTTTTGTAGTTCGAGCCGGCCTTATCTACAAAACGAAGACCCCATTAATTGATTTCGTGTCAGCTGACAACGAACAAAGCATTTAAGCGAGGGTCTTCGTTTTGTAGTTCGAGCCGGCCTTATCTACAAAACGAAGACCGCATTGATTCTGCGTCAGATGACAACGAACAAAGCATTTAAGCGAGGGTCTTCATTTTGTAGTTCGAGCCGGCCTTATCTACAAAACGAAGACCGCATTGATTCTGCGTCAGATGACAACGAACAAAGCATTTAAGCGAGGGTCTTCGTTTTGTAGTTCGAGCCGGCCTTATCTACAAAACGAAGACCGCATTGATTCTGCGTCAGATGACAACGAACAAAGCATTTAAGCGAGGGTCTTCGTTTTGTAGTTCGAGCCGGCCTTATCTACAAAACGAAGACCGCATTGATTCTGCGTCAGCTGACAACGAACAAAGCATTTAAGCGAGGGTCTTCGTTTTGTAGTTCGAGCCGGCCTTATCTACAAAACGAAGACCGCATTGATTCTGCGTCAGATGACAACGAACAAAGCATTTAAGCGAGGGTCTTCGTTTTGTAGTTCGAGCCGGCCTTATCTACAAAACGAAGACCGCATTGATTCTGCGTCAGATGACAACGAACAAAGCATTTAAGCGAGGGTCTTCGTTTTGTAGTTCGAGCCGGCCTTATCTACAAAACGAAGACCGCATTGATTCTGCGTCAGATGACAACGAACAAAGCATTTAAGCGAGGGTCTTCATTTTGTAGTTCGAGCCGGCCTTATCTACAAAACGAAGACCGCATTGATTCTGCGTCAGATGACAACGAACAAAGCATTTAAGCGAGGGTCTTCGTTTTGTAGTTCGAGCCGGCCTTATCTACAAAACGAAGACCGCATTGATTCTGCGTCAGATGACAACGAACAAAGCATTTAAGCGAGGGTCTTCGTTTTGTAGTTCGAGCCGGCCTTATCTACAAAACGAAGACCCCATTAATTTCGCGTCAGTTGTCCGAAGAAAAGCGTCGACCCCGTTTGACTGTCTCTGGTTTGATAGGCCTGTAAAAAAACAAGTCTTCGTTTTTGGGTCTTAGGTCTTAGGTCTTCGTTTTGTAGACACCCGCTATTCCAGGCACCCGATATGGAACGCCAGAACTGTCTTATGATACTTTTTTTTATTATATTGGGTGGTTATGTCATTATATTGAGTAGTTATGTTATTATATTCGGTGATTAACTCATTATACTCGGTGCTTATTCCATTATACTCGGTGCTTATGTCTTTATATGCGGTGCTGTCTTTATTATATTCGGTACTTATTCCATTATATTCGGTGCTTCCCTCGTTATATTCGGTGCTTTCTTCGTTATATTCGGTGCTTTTTTCATTATATTCGGTGCTGTCTTTATTATATTCGGTGCTTTCTTCGTTATATTCGGTTCTAACTTTGTTTGGTGTTTTCTTCATTATTACGGGTACTAACACTATTATATTCGGTGCTCTCTTCCTTATATTCGGTGCTCTCTTCCTTATATTCGGTGCAAAGGCCATTATATTCGGTACTTCCTTGTTCGGTGCTTACTTCATTATATTCGGTGCTTACTTCATTATATTCGGTGCTTAATTCATTATATTCGGTGCTTACTTCATTATATTCGGTGCTTTCTTCGATATGATCGTCACCAGTCTTCACAAGGGGCCGTGCAATTTGGAGGTAGTCTAGGGAAAGCCGGGAAAAACGGGTGTCACGAAAACTGAGACCCCGAAAACTCAGACCCCTCGAAATTAAAAACTCAATTGTTATCAACTGAATTGCTCTATGGCCACAATGGGGCGAGATGTTTATCTTCTCCGGTTTATGTTGTCGCGTCGATCGAACGGTGAAACACAAATATTTAACTTCTCAGGTTTATCGCTGTCGCGTCGGTCAAACAGTGAAAAACTAACAAGGTTTAGAACAGCAGCCGACACTGCTTTTCAAAACAGACCTTTTTTATGCAATCGTATGCAGCAAAAAAACGTGTTGTTCTCGGAAACATACTCGTTTGATCGCAATCTGCTTTTTGACTTTATGTGCGTTGCGTGACTGTCGGCACGTAAAAAGTCAACACGTAAAAAGCACGTGAAGGTCGAACCGATTGAACCGCCATGTCTGGTCTCGAAATGTGAGTGAACGAAAATTGAAATGAAGAATACAAAAGCAAAAACCGACACAACGTAGAATGATTTTTTGAAGGTGTACTATATTTCGGCTGGCCAAACCAGCCTTCTTCAGGTACAATGGAAGATTTTACATTGGTGCGTGTTTTTATGTAGCCGATATTTACGTAATACCGGACTACGCAAAAGTAATTGATCGTGTAAATTGAAGATAAGCATACGGTAAAATAAAATAACATGATAAAAGAACATAATAAAAGAAAACAAATGGAAACAATTAATATGTTTCTTCGCGGATGTTCAGACCATTAGGATCAATTGTTCTGCCTTTTTGAATTAAAAAAGCTTCCCTGGCCGTACGGATAGAGTCTCGGTTAGAAACGATTTTTTCGATGGGGATTAATTGCATGTCGTTAGCAGTGTGGTTAGGAGAGGACAGGAAATGTTCGGCGGCTGTAGTAGGTTTAGATTTGTTGTTAGGGTTATCTATGGTACGGCGGTGTTCATTAAATCGGTCTTTTAATCGTCGTTTCGTCTCTCCTATGTATTGTAAATTACAGCGGTTACATTGAATCATGTAGATGAGGTTTTTAGTGTCACAGGTCAGGTTGGATTTTATGGCGCGCGTTTCCCCGGTAGAAAAGAAGGTATATGTAGTAAGTCCGTGAGAAATGTAGGGACAAGTAGTACAGTTTTTGCCACAACGGAAAGAACCAGAAGTTGTGTCGGTTTTTGCTTTTGTATTCTTCATTTTATATGTAAAGCCGATTAGATCACTATTGATCCAACGTATACCAGCAGGATCATCGTTCCGGTTGTTTGCACAGAAAATTGAAAACTGGCGCGAAGGCCCCGCCACGAGGCAGATTTAATAATTAACTAATCCAAGCGGTATGAAAAAAAAAAAAAAAGAAGAAATAGAAGTGTTTGGTTTGAAACTTACTGTTTCCTGTAAGAAATATTCACTATTCCCGTTATAAGTTGGAACGAAAACATGGCTATCTCTATGTACTCTTTTTTTCTTTTTTTTTTTCTAAATTTTGTTAATTTCTGCGAGTTACGTGCCGACAGTCACGTAACGCACATAAAGTCAAAAGCAGATTGCGATCAAACGAGTATGTTTCAGAGAACAACACGTTTTTTTGCTGCATACGATTGCATAAAAAAGGTCTGTTTTGAAAAGCAGTGTCGGCTGCTGCTCTAAACCTTGTTAGTTCTTCACTGTTTGACCGACGCGACAGCGATAAACCTGAGAAGTTAAATATTTGTGTTTCACCGTTCGATCGACGCGACAACATAAACCGGAAAAGATAAACATCTCGCCCCATTGTGGCCATAGAGCAATTCAGTTGATAACAATTGAGTTTTTAATTTCGAGGGGTCTGAGTTTTCGGGGTCTCAGTTTTCGTGACACCCGTTTTTCCCGGCTTTCCCTAGACTACCTCCAAATTGTACGGCCCCTTGTGAAGACTGGTGACGATCATATCGAAGAAAGCACCGAATATAATGAAGTAAGCACCGAATATAATGAATTAAGCACCGAATATAATGAAGTAAGCACCGAACAAGGAAGTACCGAATATAATGGCCTTTGCACCGAATATAAGGAAGAGAGCACCGAATATAAGGAAGAGAGCACCGAATATAAGGAAGAGAGCACCGAATATAAGGAAGAGAGCACCGAATATAATAGTGTTAGTACCCGTAATAATGAAGAAAACACCAAACAAAGTTAGAACCGAATATAACGAAGAAAGCACCGAATATAATAAAGACAGCACCGAATATAATGAAAAAAGCACCGAATATAACGAAGAAAGCACCGAATATAACGAGGGAAGCACCGAATATAATGGAATAAGCACCGAATATAATGAAGACAGCACATAAGCACCGAGTATAATGAGTTAATCACCGAATATAATAACATAACTACTCAATATAATGACATAACCACCCAATATAATAAAAAAAAGTATCATAAGACAGTTCTGGCGTTCCATAACCCGAGGTAGTTCGACACCGAGAAAGCACGGCGGAGCGATCGAACTAATGAAGAGAATCACCCTCTCTGAATATAACAGAAGACGAGAACGAAGACGGGACAAAACAAGAAGTAGATAGATTCTTTCTTTTCAAAAAAGGAATGTGTTTTCTATGGACTTTGTTTTGCCCGTTTCGGACAAGGCGCTTTATCGTTCGACACGAAGAAACATGATTTACTGAAAAAATAGGCAAAACGCCCAACATAAACCTACCTGCAACCTCTGTTGTCCGGAGCACGAGAAGCAACTTCAACGCAACCCACAGAAATTTTGCGTCCAGTAAAGCCACGCGACGTGGTGGATGAGCTCCTGGTAGTATTTAAACGTAATTTCAGTTTCACGCGCGCCTATACCGTGCAATGTGCAGGAGGTTCGTGACCGAACTTTAAAGCATCACAATGACGTGTTATCACGTACCCCTTGTAGCGAAGGATAGATATCATGTCACGCTATTTAAGTGATGTTAATATTGTTAATATAGTTAAATGTAGCCAGCATGTGCTAGCATCACATTACATTGTACACTCGCTTATCGCTGTTTTAGTTCAATCGATCGTTTAGCTTTTTTTTTAGTTTTTTGAAGTTGTGAGAGTTTGTTTGGCTGTTTGTAGCTCGGCGCTGTAATGGCGCGTAATCCTCTGTCTCTCTCTGTACAATTTTAAGCAAAAAATGAGTCAATTTCAGTCGAGCTTACCTCTCCGATTATTGCCGTATTTGAGAGAATTTCTGTGGAATACACTTCACGAATTTCCTCGCTATCTGCCACTCAATTTACGGTAGAAAAGTCTGATTTCGAGTGATTCGCAACGACTGACAGAAATGAACGTGAATGACCTTCACCTCAAAACTGGATCTAGAGTGTATACAAGTATTAAAGGAAGCTATTTGCCACTACTCAGAAGGTTAACAAACGAACCTGAACGGAAGAAGATGTATTTTCACCGGGTGCAAGGGTTATGCAAATGAGCTTTGACACGAGCGATAGCTATGTAAACACACTGACTGTGGCAGATTTTAATCTGTTCTCGCGTGCAATCCAAGGAGATACCCACCGGTTTGAACTTATAGAACGGTTTATTAAGGTATGAAATTCACTGTGATGTGCTCTTTAGGCTTCATTTAGACTCAACTTTTGAGATTTTCCCCCTCAAATTTGGCTAAATTTTAGTAGGTGATCAGAGGCCTCGGAGTAGGGTGTCTTCCAGCCTCGCTGGTGAGCTTAGAATTTTCCGAAAAGTTTCCATATTTCGTCAGTCAAAGTAATGAATGTACCTTAGAATTCGCATGAAAACGAAATTCCGTGAGCTGCATTTTAGGCGACGTAGCACGCTTCACAAATCGGTGAATTTTACCCTTGTGATCACGCTCGGCAACCTCAGTTCGGCCAAAAGTGAATTTTGGCTCGTAGCAAAGCAAAAATAAGGAATTGGAAAATAATAAATTGCTTTTATATATGTATGTGCCAGACCCTTTTCACTGACAAAAGATGAAGGAAGATTATTTTTGGTCCCGGAGTCGAGTGGACCGCTTTTAGCGGGACTGCCACTTAAATGGTGAACTAAATGCAACTAACATAAAGTAGTTCGGTATAAATCTTTTTTTTTAATCCATCAATCTTTGTCTAGTATTTGAGTTACTTGCTCGTTCGCTCGTTAGATTTTTTACCAATGGTTTGTTGAGTCTGTAGACGGCGGGTAAGCCAATTCAATGACAAAGCTGCGTAAACAAAGCCACTTGTAAACCAATTTATCGCAAGAAAAAAAGATAAAAATGTTATTGCCCGGCTTAGGGTCGGTCCGTATAGTTAAAAACTGTGACCTCGGGCTTGAAAATGCTGCCCGAGGCGGCAGGCCGAAGGCAGCATTTTCAAGACCTCGGTCACAGTTTTTCCCTATACGGACCTCCCAGCCGGCCAATAACATACATTTATTAACCTATAAATGAAAAAGTGAGTGACAGATACTTCCTCTTTTGAACTACATATCCAAATTTGGTAGTAATACCCTGAATATAGGCCGAGATATTTCACTTTTAGCAACACTATTTCAAAATGTTGAAATTTGGTGAAAATTAATTTGAGCTCTAAAAGGGTTAAAGAATTAAAATGCAAGCCAGAATGTATTCTATATAATAACCTATTCGTTATTAAATTATCAAGGAAAAACTTGTTTTGGTGCAGGATATTATAATCCTGAGATATTTCAGGGTATTAAAAAGCTAGGGTTATTTGATTTTCTATTTCATCACAGATCAAATTATACTTTCTCCTTATATTGTTGTTATGTAGGTTTCGCCTCAGGAGGAAAATTTGAGTTTATTCATATTCTATTGAGCACCATCATTTTTGGGATAGTATTTACCGTTACCTTGGTTATTTTTGTTACGCGTGTCATTCGAGATAATGACATAAAATCGAGGTCTAGTTTTTAAAGCGTAACTAACCTCCATTTTTTTTCTTATATAAATCTCCTCATTTTTCTGATCACCACTGCGAAAAAATTATCGTTGTAGCTAATTTCGTTAATTTTCTATGAATTTTCAGTCTGTAAAATTAGCCCTTTCCGCGGCCATGACCGACCAGTAGCGAGGAATAGGGCGAGTTGGCCTGTGACGTCTTTGAAGTGCTTCTAATAAGAAGAATGTATGCGAACAGGTGATTTAACAAATTGATGTCAGTTTTTCACGCGTCTGTCCTGTTATTGATCATGAATTTAGTCATAACATTGTCAAAGTGGCTGTGGATCCGCAGACAGAGCAGTTCTTCGATTTCGGGTTCGCCGCTACTGTAAAAACCTAGGATTTCATTCCCTAGCTTCTAGTGTGAAGCTCGATATTGTGAAGGTAGATAAGACACGACTGGTTGAGATAAGCTAGGAGCCATCTGACTATTCAGTACTACTCAATTCAAACGAGCCCCAGATGTCCCAGACCAAAATAATAATGGAAACTGCTGTAGGTGAGATAATTATGCGGCAAATTATAAGCATCAAGTTCTCTTTGTCCTCGAAATACAGACGCTTCTAAACGAATAATCAACGACACGTACGTCCTACAACGAGGCGCTTAAGATTAGTGAGGCTTCGAACTGCAGAAGAAGCTATGTATTTGTAGATTTCATATACAACCACACGCACGACACCGACAATCGGCGCTTGAGTTTCTCATTTGCATACACAATTGTTTTGTTCTTTGAGCAACGAAATATATCTCAGTTACAAACTTAAGACGAATCAAGCATTGATAAGTATATGAGGAAGGAGAGTAAAACAAACCATTTAGATTCGACTTTACCGACGGAGATTGTGGCGCTTAAAGGAAGCCAAAGGAGACCGAGAATGAGCTTGTTGTTGACCGAAACGCTCAGGTTATTAGCGTACGTAAAAGAGACTTTTAACAATAATGATAATAATAACAATAATGATAATGATAATTGTTTCAATGAAGAACAGTGTTTTGCGTGACATTTCGCGTGAAGTTTTGTTATTGATTTTAATAGTTTAATATTACACTTTTTATCAAACATGATTACATTGATTGACATTGCAATTTGAGCAGCTTGATGTAGGAATCGTTTTCAGTTAGTTTTATACGTGTCGGAATGGATAGCTTCCAGTTTTAAAGGTCTTTCACAGTTTAATTGGACTCAGGAATCCTGTCACGAAGTGAGTCAGTTTAAGTTGTTTTTTTTCCGTTTTCTAAGGCTTTGTTTCTTTAAGTTGTTTCCTTTGATTTCTGGTAGTGTAATTTCGGTAATCGACCGCATGTGATTAACAATTGTGTAATACCGCGTGGTTTACTTAGTGAAATCTGTTCGCGTTTCTTGGTTTATACGATGTATTAAGGCCCTTTATTTTCGGTTAGTTGCTGTTGTTTAAGTGTATCATTTGTTGTGTTTATTTCAGATCGAATAAAAATCTTATTTATACGATTCACGGGAAATCAGAGTCAAGGGTGTTTTGGCAGTTTTCGTCCGACGGACCAATAATGATAATGATGATGATAAAGATGATGATCATGATGATGATGATGATGATGATGATGATGATACTGGATAACACAATTCCTGGTAAAACCAGTAGTTCTCATTGTGGTCCTTAAAATCTACCAAGTAACGACAATTACAAATTCAAATAGAAAATACAAAGAAAGAATATAATTAAAAATACAATTAAAACAAAAGAACAGTGAAGTAGAAATGCTGTCATTTAACTGATACCATATTGAACCTTTTGTCAAGATCTTGTCGAAGGATTTTTAATTGCTAGTACAAAAAATCCAATAACGAAGAAAGACGAATTTTTCGGCGCTTTTGAATAATTAGCGGAAAAATATGCTATCGTCGTTATGAACTATCCAGGGTTCGGTGAGAGTACTAGAAGAACGGTGTATGTGGATTAGTAGATTAGCCAAATGGGCAGGCAAATTGTCGATCGTGACTTGCAGTGTGGCGGGCTCGACCGGCGACCCGCACTTCGAAATCGAAAAAGCAATATACAGCTGTTTCGAGAAAGGTTGTCTCACGAACGAGGAAAAGCTTACTCGACAATGTCGAAAGTTATTATTGGTAATGGTGGTTTTACGGTTGCTTGTTTGAAGCTCAAGGTGTTTCAGCGTGATAAAAGGAAACAGCACAAATACGTGTATTCATGCTTTTTCCTTCCTTCTTGCTGAATCACCGCGAACCTCAAGCAAACAACGCCAAACTCTTACTACCTGTATTACCAATCGGCATTGTCGCGTACGCTTTTACACTTTTGTGAGACAAACTTTGTCGAAACAGCTGTATACTTCGTAGCCGTCCTAGTCGTAGCTAGATTCCGAATTGTATTGCTAAATGATACATTTCTTTCATTTAAAAGTCTTGTCCATTTTTGATAAACTATTAAGCACAAATACCCCAAATATGTTTTCACAGCGGGTGCTTACCATTTGTCAGCCGAATAAACCTGTTGGAATGACCGTTAAATAATGGTAAGGGTTTTTCCAAAATCAGCAAACCAAACGAACGAGATGGCTCTTACTATTTGCAATTCGATTTCTCGTAATTGTTTTGGGCTGATGAGAGACTGGAAACTGGAAAATTTCCGTCGTTTCGTTCCCAACGGAATAAGAGGGCTATCTCTGGAGGTACTCTACAATTTCCGAACGGGTTTTCCGGAAAATTACTGTTCCATTTGAATTCAACCGAAATTTCCGGACTTTTTTGGTAAACGGTAAACACTCCCAGTCAAACGTCTCTTGAGTGTCCTTTGATGACGTCTCAAGAAGCCCGACCCAGATCCCAATATGCTCGGTCGTGAGCGCAGAAATTACAACTTCAAACGCCTGTAGAATCGCGGGGATTTTATCAATCGAGATAATTTTTTCGCTGAAGTAATTGGGTAAGCTAGTAGATTTCAGAAGGAAAAAGCTTTTGGGGATTAGTTGCACTTTAAAAGCGCTCTACCTGGAAATAGCCATTCGGGATTCCATAACTTGTCAGGATTTTGTTGTCTAATTTCTCAGCCAAACTTAGTTCGTTTAGTCGTCCTTTTTGGACATCGAACTACGGTCGTTTAATTAAAATTCATACCTCGTTCACACTTCCCATAAAAGTGGAGAGAAATGTGTACATATCACAAATAGCACTATGGTGTCTCCTTGAATATGTTTAAACTTGAGAGAACGTACAAAGAATGATATGGAACTAGGCGGGTTCAGAATTTGAGAAAGGCCAACCCACGAAGTTGGGATTGTGCAATCATTTTGTTAGTAACACTTATAGCAACAACTTTCATTTTTAAACTTTGTGTCATACCAAAGTTTTAATCCATAAAAACCAAGATTGCGACTTTTATATTACTCACGTTACCTTATTTTGGTCAACCACTTAGGAATAGTCGGTTAAAATCAGGGTAGAAAATGTCTTAGTCAACCTAGATAACCTCGATGGAAATTATGCAAAGTAGCTTTGCGCGCAATCGCAATAGAACCTTATGCGAACTGAGCATGACATCACGTTAGCCTAATTGACAGTTTGACAGTGATTTGATGGATCGTGTGGTTGTCCCTTTAAAAGGAACGTGATGAGTGAACTCCTAGTAGTTGAAGTAGTTGCTGAAATCAGTCCAGATCAATAATCGTTAAGAGCTGCTGTAACTGAAAGGATCAGTGAAAATAAAGGACAAGTAACCAAACTGGGAAGAGTGTTGAAGTTAAAGTTGTTTCCCCAAACTTCGCTTTAACACGTCTTCTCGTTAATTATATCGCCGAGTCAGCTCGTCGTTTCGTGTTAACTCATCAGCTCAGAGAGCGTAAGCAACCCACGACGGCAACGTAAACAACCTCCGTTTTGTTGCGTGGTCCTGTCAACTCGTCGTCTCGTACCGTCGTGTCAGCTGGTTTCGTCGTGTCGTCGTGTCAACTCGTCGTCTCGTCGTGCACGTCACCTTTTTTCGTAGGTTATAATGGTACAATAGACAATTAAAATTTTTTTATTGATTTTTGAATGACATTTAGTAGAAGATCAAATCTTGCCTCGAGTGTAAACAGAAAGTCACAGAAATCGCTGAAGTTACAAGACAGTACAGTTCATTAGTTGGTTTTCCTTGATTATCAATAGGCTTTCAAATCAGTTGGGATTGGAGGCCTCCTATTTCGTACCGACTCCCCAGTCTTATACTTCAGTTTACCTATGAACACAACATTTCCTTGTAGTGTCGTTGCTGATAAACTCCATGCTGATCGTTTGAATATTAGACTTTTCCAGTCTCTCGGTCAGTGGGGACGATCGAAAGAACGAGCGGGTGACGAGCGGGATCTGCGACGAGCGGGATCCGGGAGATAAAAGGAGAGGGCGGGCCCGCTAGTCGTCCGCCCTCTTTTTTGATCGTCCCCAGCCTGGAACAGGCTATGTCAATTTGGGCCGTAACCGAGGCCCGGTTCAAACGTCACGCTATTGTGTAATCGATCTCAATTGACCAATTAACTTATAGTCAAGTTGTACCAAGAGAAAATGAGTTTTCTCTTGGTGCCATCACTTTGGGCTGTTTTGTCATTTTGAAAATGCCTTACCCCCGGGGTGGTCTCCCATGGAAAAAGTCCGGGATTTTCGTCATCTCGTTTAGGGGTGTAAATCATGAATTCAGGACAGAAAGGTCCAGAAAGCCACTATTTTTTGCCGTCAAGTTATAAAAGCTGTCTGTCCGTTGTAGAGTGCTATCGTTTAGGGGTGAAATAAAGCTCGACCACGCCCACATTGGTATCTTTTAGGGGTTTAATTCAAATTATCCGACCAGCATCCCAGACCTTTACACGTGGAAGCCCTCCTGGCCCTGACATGATTCAACATTTGTGCTAACTGTATTTTCAGTACATGGTAAGCACCCACGAACTGCAGATAGATATTAATGATAACCTTATTACTGCGCCTTTCAATAACATGCGGACTCTAAAATTCAAAGCTCAACCGACAAATGCGTGTTTCGCTACCGTCAATCAAATCGCTGAGCACAGTTCAGACAACGAAACAGTGTTCAACAGTAGTCGGAAGCTGGGAGGAGCAACCGTACATTTGATTTGCGGTAGCGAAAAACGCATTTGTCGGTTGAGCTTTGAATTTTAGAGTCCGCAAATTACTGAAAGGCGCAGTAACCGCCTAGTAACTTTGTTAACGAAAAGCTTATTTTAGGGATAATCCTATAATTAATTCTGGACCGGCTAGATAAAAATGAACTCAAAGTAAGATTAATTTAAATCTTTCTATTGACTACTATCGTTATAATAACTAATTTAAGTCAATGAAAGAAACAAATATGGCGGGAGGCAGACCAGTTAGCTATTTACAAGCATGATCGAGGAGTTGAACTACGTGCTATCGAGAAAATTAAGTGGACAGAACGGGACTTGATCTCGCGACCTCCGGATTTCAATTCCGGCGCCCTAACCACTCGGCCACGCTGCCTCCACTTGCTCTAGTTTAACATTTTTAAGTCCGTCTTCTGCCAGCCAGCCTGTAATTAACATCGCTCATAATGTACGTGGCCAGTCCGGTCCTCAAGTCCAGGCCAGACTACGCGGGAGGAATTTGAAAACGGAGGTTTCACTCTAAAAACGCATCAAATGTTTGCCATTCACACTACGCCGGAGGAATTCAGGCAAATCACATGGTTATAGTGACGCCATTGTTTTCGAAAAGTTCCCTTTTCAAACTGTTTTCCGTCCACATGTAAAAACGAAGCCGGCGTTTTCAAATTCCTCGGCTTGATGAACGCTTTCCGGAAAGGCTCCGTTTTCGTGACGGGTTAGTGTGAACGGTTGGCCTAGCCGCAGAAATAAGCTGCGTTTTCAAATTTCTCCCGCAAAGTGTGGACGCTGCCTCAGTTTTAGCCAATCACGCGCGATTTGTTTTATATCTAAACAAGCTCCAGCCACTAGCCAATTATCGAAGTCATAGTGCGTCGTTTGCAACTAAACGAGATTTCCATTCTGGATTGTTTTATTGTTGTTTTTTTGTTGCTCAAGTAAGGAAGCCTTGGTCCGACTCAACGCCGTTTTTGTAACGGGTTGCTAAGTTACCAAAAACGGAATGTCACCATCAGCAGGAAAAAATTGCAAGCAAGAGTGATGATTTGATCTCTTACAAGACGCAAAGCTGCCAGCAGTAACATAGTCAGCAAAACTGTTCGGTAATCCCCATTTCATCCAGGATTGGGAATGTCTTAGAATTTCTTTTCTATATCGATTTCTTGCATACAAACCAGGACTAAACGGCGTATCAATCCACTTACCCCGAATGTTTGTTTTGGTGAACGTTGCGTGATGTTGTAGCTCCGGGGGGAGAAATTGAGTATTTGTCACAGTCGACATGCCCCACACCTCGATGTAAAATCTATTGAAATTAATCTTGAAATACCCGCCTTCTGTTAATTTAAATTTGGTTAGTTCAAAGCCATTTCTCCGGAAATGCTCGACTGTTTCTTTCTTCCCAAAGATTGCCACATCTGAAGATAAAAGAGTAACATCTCCGTCCAAGTCCCAAGGAAGAAGGCCATTGAACTTTACACTTCCTAATACGGAGCCACTATCAAGCTCGAATGTAATATTGTGTTCATCAGCAAACGTTTGAAAAAAGGACAGTGCTTTTGCATACTCTTCCTGACAACAAACTGGGAGTAAATCGCTATTAGCTTTGCATTGGAAACCAATATCCTTACAGGAGAAGGAATGCTTCGCCCCCTCGGGCAATAACACCCGATTAAGCTCCCACTTCTTAGCTAAAGGTTTCCACACGGTTTTACTAGTTCGTTTGGAAAACGAAGTGTAATCTGCAGTGAAATACATAACGTCTGGACATGACATTATCAGGTTTTCATCTTCAGTAAGACGTAGAAACCAGTCTTTAAAAATGACCACATTTGGAAGACTCTCGTCAAACTTCAACAGCTTTGTTTTGGCAACGAAAGGGCCCTGCAGATAATCACAGAACATGCACTCGTTTCTTGAGTGATAATAGCCTTCCTGGTATTCCAGGACGTAATTTTTCATTGTAGTTTGCACACAGCCCGCTTTCCAGTGACCTGAAAAGTTACGGTAAGATCCACCTGCAACTCCAACATTTGGTATCTGACTGACCACACGAATTTGCCTCTCAAGTTGGGTAAGCCAGGTGAAGTGAAAAACATCTCTCGCAACGAGAACGTAAGGAGTAGATACCATTCTTATCAACATGTTCCATCCTTTGCCTAGGTTTGCATTATAGACCTTAAAGGCATCAACATTGTACCTTTTGGCAGCCTCTATCGCTTGGTCACTACGTGTTGCCAGGTAAACCTGAACTGTAGGGTAGGTCTCTGTAATACCTTTTAAAACCTTTTCTATGTTGTTCTCGTCTTCCTTAGGATATGCAACAGTGTTGATCAAAATACTTATAACAGAACTAATTGGTTTGGCATTAGTACAGCTAGTGATGGCCCAGCCCGTAGCTTTGCGAGAAGTACCCCCCTTGAACTCCTCTGGACACACATCCACGCTACCATCGCTGCTGAATGTCTCACTTGTTATACTCGCTGGTTGCAGTCTGTCGTCTAAGCGATTTACTATTTCTCCTAATCGCTGAGCCAATCTTGCTGAAGGTGCTTGTTGCTGGACAAGTAACTTTTCCATTTCCAGCTCGATTGCATTTAGTTCATTTGCAATGCCTTGTCTAAGAGACAGGAACTGTTTGTGGTTATATCTGAAAAGAGATTTCATTTTTCATAGTATATTATTTTATTGTATTAAGTGCTTTAATCAAAAATCTTGAGATTATTACATCTAAACCGTGTACCAGACAAAACGATTTTTGTTTCCTCGTTTTCTGTTTAGTCAGTTAGTCTTCGCTTGCAACTACATCGTTGCAACATAACTGCAAAGACCTGCCCTTAACACTAGTATTTGTGATAATCGAAGACAGCAAATTTCTAAAAACTAGCTATATTTAAATGTTGTTGATTACAGTTATTACGTCAACATTACGTTCTACTTCATCTGCCAATTTGAAACTGCTTCAGCAAATGATTTCTCCACTGCATATTTTAAAAACACAGAGAGGGCTGATAAAATTTTGAAGGTCCAAGCCTACGAGCCTATAGGCAAGTTACGCCACTGGTGGTACAAGTAATTCAATCAGTAAAAGTAGGTTCAAGATCACATACCTGTTTGTCAGTGGATAGAGCCCAATAGTCAACATTGTTAGGCTGCCAACAAGAGCAGCGAAGGAGAGGAAGACACATCTCTTAGTCAGAGCGCACGCCATCATCTTTTGAACCAGACTTTCAAATCTGTGGATGTTATATCAGAATGATATGATAAATATGAGTACAATGTCAATAACCGAGCACAGTGAAGTCCTTAAAAAATGGAACCCCAGTATTTCCCAAGCTTTCTTCCGATTCTACATTGCATTGTTATACCATGAAAATAGCATGAATTTACATTTAAAGTGCACCTAACCCCAAAATTTTTTTTTCGCTAAAATGAATCTAAATGTTATTTGAAATACTTCTGCGAAAAAAATTTTGGATTCGGTTAAATCCTCGATTTTCTGTGCCCCGACGAAATCTCGAAAATAGCCGCAAAACACCGCCATTTTTGTTTCACGACTGAGTTTGAGGAGAATGGGTCCAGCGGCTGTTGTGACGTCTACCCAGGAAGGTCGAATATCTCACGTCCTCTCATTTCCTTCAGGATGGTGCAATACAGATTCGAAAAGTGCGCAGAAATGCCCTCCAGAAGTGCTATCGGCTGTTGTAGCAATATCCCAGATCTAAAAAAAGATATCCTGTACAATTTACTGGCGATGATCGGTCAATGGAACAGTAAAGACATAAACGATGGTTGATTTTGTCGAACCGAAACAAGCGAACTGAGTCTGTGAGAATCATTGGAGAACTCTCACTGGAATTTTTTTCTGTTCCTATACAACTAATACTTCAGGAAAACAATGTAGAAGATGTTTCTAGCAGTTCTAGCATCGATATGACTGGCTTCTTAAACCCCAACTAGTTGACGCTGCTCTTTTCCTGGAATTACCTTTCTATATTAAATTACCTGTAAGTTTGCTTTTACTCAAGCGATTTCGTATTTAATTTAGTCATACCAATTGATATCGCTTATAGATAATCTCTATATTTCTTCCCTCATACTTCTCGAGGTGTTGATTAACATTGATACTGGTACCGAGCTCGAGATTTCTATCGCGTGATAGTTGACAAGGGCGCAGTCCGAATCAACAAATAGTATACAAGGGCCATAGTAAATACAGCCAATCAGAATAAAGGAAAGGCGTTATTTACCCGACGGTACTACACCCAACCTTCCCATCGAGCGCTGCGCGTATGTTCGATTGATTGTGTTGGCCACATCCCACGCAATGGCATACAATGAGAAACGTTTTCTCGTGTTACGCCATGGTATATATAAACAACAGCCTCCATTTGGCGCGAAAATATCCACGGATATTTGTCCGCGGACATTATAAACTGTTCCGAGTTCCTAGGGCGTAGCTAAATGGAGGCTATTGCGTTTATTATCCTTCAAATATTTTTTGCAACATGCACATATTTCTGGAGATCAATTTCTCTCTCCGTCTCCCTCCATTCTCGTAGCTGTTGATAGTTTCTTGATTAATCAAAACTATTACAAAATACTCGAACGTGATTGGCTATCAGCAGCCCGATTTGCGCATTAATAATATACATGAAAAAATTACTCGATTCTAATTTGCTGAGAGTAGTGCAGTTCAAGTGTAACACCAGTGCAAAAAGTGTAACACCGGAGCAAAAAGTGTAACACCAGTACAAATTACACATCGTAATTCTCGATTATGATTGGCTGAAAAACAATAAGAAATTTTCGAAGCCAAGATATTACGTAAAATGATGAGGAAATTTTGTATGGAAACTTTGAAAGAATTTTCTCGAATGAGAAAAAATGGCTTCAACAAAGGTCTTCCGGTACTTCCTCCACGCAAATTTTTTCATGTTTATATTATTAATAAGTAATCATACGGTTTTTCTCGTTCATTTTGGAATTGATTTGCACGCATCCACGTAACTACACTTTCAATGTGATTGGTTGATTTAAACTACAACTTTGTCCAACTGTCCAATAAAAAAACTGTCCGATAACAACTTGGCAAGTGGAAAATAGGAGTTTTTTAAACCAATCACAATCGAGGAAATTGTAATTTTTATGATTACTATTACTTATCATAACAATTACAATTTCCTCAAATGTGATTGGTGCATAAACTGGTGTATTTTGCTCTAATTAATCTACAAAGTTGTAATCGGACAGTTGGGTGTAATCGGACACCTGTAATCGGGCAGTTGCACGAGCCAATCAGTTTAAGTCCTCTCCACTAAATCCACAAATCACAACATTGATTACAGTCACTATGGTAACCAATTAAAGAGACTGAATTTGTAAAATTGTGAAGGTTTAGGCCCGGTTCAAACGTCGAACTTTACATGTGCCGGACCTAATAGCCCCAATTAAGTACATGACGAGATCGACGTTTGAATCAATTAAGTTTGACAGATGTTATTTGGGTCGACCCGGGAATTAAGTTCGACATGGCCAGTCGGTCAGTTCGACTACGGAGCGACTCCGATTCAAACGTCGAACTTTTCATGTATCGAACCTATAATGCATACATTACAAATACATTAAATGAATGAAGTTTTACCCCGAGATCTACACGTTTCCTATTTTTGTCATGCGCACACACCTTGTTTTGATCATTTGGAACAAAATAGCGGGAAGAGCGGGACGATATGTGTTCTTATTGCTTCAAGAGCACGAATTGATACTTGCCTAATTTGCATAAACCACTTCTGCATGCAGTGTTCCGTATTTGAAAACGATGAGACTGTAGCGGGTTGGAAAGCAGTATGGTAAGCCGTTTGTAGCAAAATTCAATCCTTGCAATATATGTTTAACCCTTTAAATAACGGTTTTATTTAAACATGTAAAAAGGCATTCAATCCAATGGCAAATAAAATTTTTGGTTCAATTCAATCTTTTAATTTTAAATTTCATGATTTAATCCAATACCTGGAATATTGGTTCAATCCAATACCTGGAATATTGATTCACTCCAACACCTGGAATATTGATTCAGTCCAATACCTGGAATATTGATTCAATCCAATACCTGGAATATTGATTCAATCCAATACCTGAAATATTGATTCAATCCAATTCCTCGAATATTGATTCAATCCAATACCTCGAATATTGATGCAATCTTCCTGGGCCGAGCGCGGCCAACTGGAACGAGAGTAACTGAGCACTAGAGAGCACTGAAAACATGGCGGGCGAAGGAGAACTAGATCTAGAAGTCGAGTTTCCTAAGTTTCTTGCAGACTTCTTGGATAAAACGGAAATAATTTTTGAGAATTTTGACTCAGAAGTTGCAGAAGCGCTCGCCGAAGTTCTTGATCAAACCATTAGTCTGCTTGGGTAAATGAGGCATTGCTACAACCGAGACACAAGTGACAAGGAAAATTTAGATTCCATTGCTGTCGCTTTTGTACATGTGCTCAGTGTGTCGCGTCGCAGAGCTATTACTCCGTCAATTTTTACTGCGGAATCCATTACGATAGAAAGCGAAAAAAGAGGAAATCATGGAAGACCATTTCTTAAAATTCCTGTTGAGGTGCTTGAGAAACTTTGAGGACTAGGATTCATCTGGACAACGATAACAGAAATGATTGGAGTTTCGAGATGGACAATTCACAGAAGAGTGACAGACGGTATGGCTTAGAAGATATGAGGGGTTTCGACAGCTTACCTGATAAGGAACCGAAGTCAGTCAAGAGTACATTTCTAACCATGGGAGTGCTACTGGATATAACTTCATTGCAGGTTTCTTTAGTCCACTGGGTTACGGGTTCAACGGAGAAGAATAAGAGAAAGGTTAGCAAAATTAGATTTCCAAAATACTGTCTTGAGATGGGGTGCGTAAATTCGCTTTGGCATCTGGATGGACATCACTCTCTGATCCGATGGAAAATGTTAATTCACGGCTGTATAGACGGATTTTCTCGAATTTCTTGAATTGTTTCTGGATGCCGTTAAGAGAGACGGAGAATTTTGGCCTTTGAGAGTACGAGTATATCATGGTGTTGAAAACGTTGGTGTGTGCGATACAATGGTGCAGGTTAGAAGAGAGGAGAGGGGCAGCTTCACTGCAGGGCCATCAACACAACCAACGAATTGAAAGATTGTGGAGGGATGTTTTCCGTTGTGCTTCCCACTTGTACTTTTACACTTTTTATAGTATGGAATTGTCAGGCATCCTGGACACTGATAATTCAGTGCATCTTTTCTCCTTAAACTTAGTTTTTCAACCAAGGATAAACCGAGCTCTTTGCCAGTTCACTGAAGCTTTCAACAACCAAAATGTAAGAACAGAAAAAAAAACTAGTTGCCATACCAAATGTGGCTTATCATATGATGCAGCCTGAAAACCCCCTTTCAAATGGAAAGTCATATGATTTTGAATACTATGGTGATGATCCTGAGGTCCAACTCCATTGGACAGTGATAACAATGTTGTAGTTGAAGAAACTGACCTGGGACAACATGATTCAGTGCAGTCATTTGTATTGGAAAGGCCTGATCCCTTAAGAGAATCAAGTCAAATGGGAGTACACATCTTCCAAGAGGCTCTAGAACCTGTGACAGTTAAACTTGGGCAACTGACAATTGCATAATACTACATGTGTGTGGGCTGGGTAAAGGAGATTATGGCCCCACTAAACTGAGTATTTTTGCAACTCAATTCACAACAGAAAACCTCACCCTGTATCAAGTAAATTATTTTCTCATCTTTCTTTTCATTGATATGCAAAATCTGAAACTGCTTGAATTACAGAATGCCTAACGTCTAGCAACACAGCTAAACTGAAGAGAAATCAGGGCATTTTATAACTGCCATGTGCACTGCTCTGCCTTGTAGATTTTTCAGGTGTTTATCAAAACAGATGTTAAAATGTTGGAAGGTTAATTTGTTATCTTATTTTCAAAAGTACCCGGGACACAAGACTAACTTCTTGGTGCAATGGCGTAATGGCTACTAACAGGTCTCATGTCACTAGCCAAAACTAACTTTGCACCAGCCAGCCTTTTTAATACACAGTTTCACTGACTTTTTTATAAGAGTGGTCAATCTTGGACATTTCTTGTTGCATCTAAAATGTTAATAATAATCACTAAGGAAATTTCGCTCCCACAAACACGAATCCTGCTTTTCTTGAATATGCTTATGTTCAATCTCTGATGTACTTCTATCAGTGTTACCATTTTCTTTTATCTCCGTTTAATAGTTAAATATTTATATGCTTATTGAGGCAATTATTTCCATGAAATCCACTCATAGTTTCCCTGTTTTCATTAGGCGCTGGATTTGGAATCTGGAGGTCCCTGGTTCAAATTCTCCACCCTACCGCTATCTGGATTTGTTTCTTATTCGTTTATGTTATATTTGAGATATTTATTTACTTATTTACAGTGTCCCCAATTAGCACGTTTAAAAGTGCTAAATACATTTGACACTTAAATAAAGTTATTATTATTATTATTATTATTATTATTATTATTATATCTTTCTATTCTCTTTAGTTTTACTTTGTCAGAATAATTCTCAATTTTGTTTTCATCCAGTAGACCAGTACTCCATTCCATCATGATTGTCACAATGGCTAGTGAAAGTGCAAAATCTACTATTCAAAACTGAAATGTGTGGCTAGTTGGCAGTAGTGTTAGCCTTGAGCCCTGGGTACCCGATAATATTCACAACAAATTGGTGCAATGTTTGTCATAGAATATCAAGAAAAACATCGTTTTTAGGAAAGAAGTACCACATGTGGATTAAATAATGCAAAACATGAGACAACAACATTGAAAAACTTAAAACACATCCCAATGTTCAATGATTGCTGTCTTGTAAAATGTAAAGGTTCTTATTTCAAAAATAACATAAAGCCAGGTTTACACAAGCAGTTTTTGTGAGAAAAATGTTTGACTGTGTACAGAGCACAGCAAAAATTTTGTTTACAGTTCAAAGTTTAGTGTGCCAGTAATGATTGGACAGCAGAAATATGCACAATACCAAAGACCAATGTGGTAGCACAATTTGCCACAGTTTATGTTATTTGCCACAAAAAGCTAGCACACACAGCTTTTAATAAACACATATGTTTGTCACATAAAAATTGGTTAACTTACATCTACAAAAGTGACAGTAATGGAATCTAAATTTTCCTTGTCCCTTGTGTCTCGGTTGTAGCAATGCCTCAATTACCTAAGCAGACTAATGGTTTGACCAAGAACTTCGGCGTGGGCTTCTGCAACTTCTGAGTCAAAATTCTCAAATATTATTTCTGTTTTATCCAAGACGTCTGCAAGAAACTTAGGAAACTCAACTTCTAAATCTAGTTCTCCTTCGCCCGCCATGTTTTCAGTGCTCTCTAGTGCTCAGTTACTCTCGTTCCTGTTGGCCGCGCTCGGCCCAGGAAGATTGCATCAATATTCGAGGTGGATTGCATCAATATTCGAGGTATTGCATTGAATCAATATTCGAGGTATTGAATTGCATCAATATTCGAGGTATTGGATTGCATCAATATTCGAGGTATTGCATTGAATCAATATTCGAGGAATTGGATTGAATCAGTATTTCAGGTATTGGATTGAATCAATATTCCAGGTATTGGATTAAATCAATATTCCAGGTATTGGATTGAATCAATATTTCAGGTGTTGGATTGAATCAATATTCCAGGTATTGGACTGAATCAATATTCCAGGTATTGGATTGAATCATGAAAATTAAAAGATTCAATTGAACCAAAAATTTTATTTGCCATTGGATCGAATGCCTTTTTATATGTTTAAATAAAACCATTATTTAAAGGATTAAACATATATTGCAAGGATTGAATTTTGCTACAAACGGCCTGCCATAGAGCAGCCAGTTCGGTGGCGTACTGCGAGTCATGCTTTTGAGAGGAAATGACAAAACAAATGAATCTTGAAGAAACCGACGACAGGAACGAACTGGACGAGGAATTGCGATGTTCCTTTGGGAATAAGCGATAATATCAGGCAAACCAAATTCAAAAATCGTCTTCGGTTGTTTAATGCTGATTGCATCTGAGTCGCCTTCTTCGACTAGTTCTACCCTCCTTTATCGCACTTGCAAGAAAAGCAAGCTCTTCATTTTCACAATTTGTCTTTCCCACATTTTCCCGCCATTTTGGTCAGCAATAACCGTCGTTTGCAGTAGTGTCTCTTTTATTTTTGCAATTAAGTTCGATTACATTAGGTTCGTTTGAATCAACTGCCGAACTTAATTATTTGGGTCGACCCAAATTGGTATTAGGTTCGGCACATGTAAAGTTCGATGTTTGAACCGGGCCTTAGTTTCCAGTGACTGTTTTGAAAGAAACTTAACAGCCATTTTGCAAGCTTTTCCCGTATTCTTAATTATGATATTTAAAAATGACCATTAAAAGCTATTTTTTAAATTGTGGGAAATCGTACTGGTTATGATTAATTGGTAACAGGACATTGTGTCGTCCAATTCAGTCTGTAATCACACTCGTGATTAACAAATCGGACTCCCGCTTGGTATTTTTATTTTTATTCATCGATTATTTTTGTCTCTTAATCATATGCACTGAGACCTTCACACGTACATTCACTATATAACGAACTCGCATAACGTATCTTATTTGAATTTGAGAGTGATGGCATGGAGCCGTCGAAACGTCATTCTTCTTTCCAATTACTTAAATTGGAAAATTTACTGCGATGATCATTCCTCACTTTCATAATAATTCTTGGTACATTTCTTTGCCGTCCGTCCTCTAGTCTGGAGAACGATAACTACGACGGCTAATTCTTTAAATTTCTATTTCAAACTTATCGCTGTGTTCCAGACTTAGTTTTGTGATAGTTTTAGTTTTGACAGTGATAAACAAAGTAAATGACTTTAGAGCTGGTAGTATGGTGTCTCCGACACGCGCGTGCAGGTAAACAAACACACCTGTTTGTTTCCTCGATCTGCCCAAACAAAATGGCGAAGAGTTTTAAAACGTCAAAAACATGCTCAACAGATGGTATGTACAATGAGTAGGGTCTAACGCGGGCAACGAGTATGACATAGCAGCGTTTACCATAAAGATGATCAATATTTACTGAAGCTTAACTTAGGGCGACACACGTTTCAAGCTACGGTGCATCATAACAATTCAAAACTTATTTCATGAAATCAACACTTTGTGGACCGTTTACATATACCTTACCAATAAGCTTACTTGTGTCTTTAACACTTAGAGGTAAATTAGAGGTAAAACTAAGAGCCAACGCATTGTTTGTTTCGTGGCGGCCATTTTGAACCCCACAGCAGCAAGAATAGGCACCAGGACGGGAAGAACTAGGACGGCTACCGGAAGTAAATTTACTCCACGGGGCATGCGCACGAGAACTCTCCACTAATCTCTCTGCCGTCCTCGTTTCGTCGAGGACGTCATTTCGCCCGACTAGCCGTCGCATCGAAAACGTGAGTATTTTGCGCTTGTTTTGCCCCGATAAATGTTCTTATTATGGAGTCCTTGATTGTGAATACTTGTTATTTATTCCCTTACAGTAAATTACAGTAATCTTTGATACTACTCACTTGACCGACTCCTAGTGCGCATGACTGTAACGCAATATAGTGACACTACATCTCTCCTTTCCTCTGAATAATGAGCTAGGTAAAGCTTAAAAACGAAACTCAACATGTTGCTTCCTAAATCTGTCAGTCCTGTTCATGTTCATACAAGTTATTTCCTTTAAGCAATTAACCTAAGCAATGTCCAAGTAACGCAGTCTGAAAAGTTCAGATAATGTTCACGCAATAATGTTCTTTTTTCACTAAACCATTGATTTGAGCAATGTTTAAGTAACATAGTCGTTGAAATGATCAGGTACTCGTCTTGCTCTTTCTGATCTGCGAAGTGGGGGTAATTCAACTGGTGTAACTGTAGGCGGTTCAACTGATGCATTTCCAGGTGGTGCTACTGGTGCGTTTCTAGGTGATTCAACTGGTGTAACTGTAGGTGGTTCAACTGTCTCAATTGGTTCAACTGCTTCTGCTGCATCAATGAAGGGTGTAGACTGTTCTTCCTCGGGATGTACAGGTATGTTAGAAGGCAGCTTTTTAAAGAATGACGCATTTCTTGTTACGGTGTGTTCTGCATTTTGGGCTGTAATCATGCTTCCTTTCTTGTCTGTGATCTCAAATGGCTCAGGCTTGAATGGTGTAAACATCTTGTTCTGTTTTGGTTGCTTTATCAATACTTTGTCACCAACATTCAGGTCTGTGTTTTTGGCATTGTTGCACTTGTCTGCATACTCTTTCATCTTCTCCTTTCTCTTAGCATCAGCTCGTCTGATCTCTGGGGATGCCTGATCAAACTGCACCAGAGGTAATGTGGACTTGAGTTTTCGTCCACTCAGCAACTCCGAAGGAGACTTCCCTGTGGTGCTATGAGGGGTGGCCCTGTACTGTCGAAGGAAGGTGAACAACTCTTGTTTCCAGTTCTTGCCTTGAACGACAGCTGTCCTAATTGCTTTCTCCAGTGTCTTCATCAGCCTCTCCGCCTCTCCATTTGCTCTGGGCCATTCAGGAGTTATTCTGCGATGTGTGAAACCAAGTTGAGTGGCAAACATCTGAAAACTTTCCCTATTGAATGGTGGACCATTGTCTGTTCTTACTATCTCGGGGATCCGTTGCCTGGCAAAGATGCTGTCAAGGTGAGGAATCACTGCCTTTGCTGATGTTGACCTCAAGATTTCAACTTCTGGATACCGACTGAAGTCGTCAGTCACGACGAGCAATTAATCTCCACTTGGAAAGGGGCCACAGAAATCTATGGAGAGCTCTTGCCATGGGCCTAGTGGTAGGGGGGACATTTGCAGAGGTTCGCATACTGGCTTTGGATCATGGTTCGCAGCTTGGCACGGTAGGCACCCTTTGACAACTTCTTCGACCATTCTGTCTATCCCTGGAAACCAGACTGAATCTCGCAAAAGACGCTTGGTTTTGACAATTCCTTGGTGTCCACTGTGAGCTAGCATAATCATTCGATCTCGTAGCTTCTCGGTAACTATTATGCGGGTCCCTCTCAGAATTACGCCATTTGATACTGACAACTCCTGCTTGATCTGCTGGTACTGACTGACATCTCTTCCAGCCTCGTGCCACTTTTGAGTTGCTATCACTCTTGCTAGACTCTGCAATGTTTCATCAGCTGCTGTCGCATCTTTTACTTCTTGAAGCGTAACGGCATGGGGCACAGCATTATTGGTGAGAAAGTTAATATAGGCATCAACTCTTGATAAATGGTTGGAAGCCTGCGATTGTGTGGGATCCGGACGGCGACTCATGTAATCAGCTGGATTGTTTGCTCCTGGCTTGTAAACAACTTTGGTTTTGTACGGCTGTAGGCATAGCTGTAGCCTCTCAACTCGCGCAGTTGCTTTGCAAGTGGGGTTGTTGAAGATTGTTTCTAACGGCTTGGGGTCTGTGATAACTTGGAAGGATGACCCATAGAGGTATAGGTGGAAGTGCTCAATTCCCCAGACCACTGCAAGAGCCTCTCTTTCGGTTTGGCTGTAACGGCTTTCCCAATCCGTGAGTGAGCGGCTGGCATACGCTACAATGTTTGTTCCTCCATCTGCTGTTACTTGCGTGAGAATTCCTCCCAGGCCGACTGGGCTGGCATCAACAATCAGCTCCGTTTTGAGTGAGGGGTTGAAGTATTTGATGATTTCTGGAGTCGCCATGCTGGCTTTGAGGCAGTAGAATGCCTGTTGTTGTTCTGGTCCCGACACCCACTTAGCATTTTGATGCGTGAGTTGACGGATTGGAGCAGAGATGCATGCAAAGTTCTTTATGAAACGTGCGAGGTATTGTGCCAAACCGAAGAAGCTGCGTGCCTCAGTTGCATTCTTTGGGGGACTGGCATTAATGAGGGATGCAACCTTCTTATCATCTGCACTGATGCCATCTGCAGAGAAGTGATGACCAAAGAAGTCAATGGATGATTGGTTGAACAGACACTTGGCAGGGTTTGCGGTTAGACTGTTTTCTCTCATTCTCTGAAGAACAGCTTGTAAAGCATCATCATGATCGGATTGGTTCTTGCCAAACACTATTATGTCATCAGAAATGTTTCTAACACCGTCAATTCCTTGCAGCACTTCTTCTATGGATTTCTGAAAGATTTCAGCTGCTGAGTTAATTCCAAAACTCAGTCGCTTATAGCGAAACAAGCCAATGTGCGTGGCAAAAGTAGTAATGCTCCGGGAGTCTTCGTCCAGCCCAAGTTGGTGGTATCCTTGGTTTAAGTCTATCTTGCGGAAAACAGTGGCTCCGTTCAGATCAACGATCAGGTCTTCTACAGTGGGTACTGGATGTCGCTCACGTTCTATAGCCTGATTGGCCGCTCTCATATCGACACATATGCGTATTCCTGTCTTCTTTGGGGCCACAACTATCGGAGAGACCCAGGGAGTTGGACCTTCAGCTCTTTCTATGATGTCAAGGTCCTCTAGATTCTTGAGCTCAGCCTCGACTTGATCACGGATGTGAAATGGTAGTCTGCGGTACTTCTGGGCCAATGGTTTTGCACGGTCATTAACATGTAATTTTGCAGTTCTACCTTTCATCTTTCCCAGCCCCTCAAAGCAATCTTTGTAATCTTCGATGATGTTATCGACTTTGGGTGTCGACACACTGTTAATTATGTGTAGCAGCCCGAGATCAGTTGCCGTCTCATAACCTATCAAATTTCCATCACATCCATCAACAACGCAGAATTGCGTGACCGTCGATTTGCTTGTTACTCCCGACATGATTTCAGCTTCAAACTTGCCAATGACTGGTAAGGGCTCAGAAGATCGGTAGCCATAGATCCTCTTCGAGGTAGGTGTAATGTGTCGATGACATTCACTCCCGCTCCTGAGTCAATAAGACATTTCACTCTCTTGCCTCCAATGGTTACTGCAGTAAACGGTTGTATCTTGTCACGCATGGAGTGGAGAGTGATGCGGTAAGTGTACTCTTCGTCGGTGGATTCATCGCCACCTTTCTCATCCATTGTATTGACTTTCTTGAAATTTAATCTGCTTCGGCATACTTTGGTGAAATGGCCTTTCTTGCGACAATGTTTACAAGTTTCATTCAGTGCAGGACAAGGTCGTCCTTTATGAGGGTAATTTTCTCCACACCTGTAACACTTCTTGTTTTTCGACTTTGGCTTTTCCTCTCTCACCGCTTGGACTTCTGCTACTTTGGCTAGCTTTTCCTGTTCCTCGATGCCTTTACCTTGCTTGTCAGACATTTCTAGACCACGGCCATAGTCGAGTAAGGCTTTGAGATCCATGTCTTCTCGTAGAGCTCTTCGCCGTAATCGTGAAGATAAACAGGACACGACTATGTGTGACTTGATTTCTTCATCTTCGTTGGTAAACTCGCATGTTTGAGCAAGACGCCTCAGCCGTGTGCAGTAAGAATTCAGCGATTCAGCGGAATTCTGAGAAGCATTTCTGAACATGTAAATTTCGTAGGTCTTGTTTACTTTTGGCTGAAAATAAGCATTCAAAGCAGTCACTGCTTTCGCATAGTCCTTTTCTCCTCCTCGATCTGGAAGTGTTTCAAAAATGTCGCTGACCTCTTTACCAGCGGAGTATAGTAGCAGCGCTCTCTTGCGTGTTGCATCTTTCACATCATGAGCGGCGAGATACATTTCGAAACGTTTCAGCCATTTTTTCCAGCGTGGGCCGACTGAAGCGTTGTCTTCGTGGACGGAAAATGAAGGAAATGGAGGTAAGACATTCGCCATTTCGCTTCGGCAACTGTATGATCGTCCAGTATAATCTTTTGAGGTAATTTTTCGATGTAATATTATGACGACAATATGTGAGTGTTCAACTTTGGTTTCCCGCCTTACTCAAATGGCGGCCAGCGCACGTGGTGTTGAAAACTGAACATGTTTTGCCATTGTTTATCCAGTGTATTCGATGCAAAGTGACGATTAAGTGAAGTGTTGCTATAGTGGAATTCGCTTGAGTTATCCTCGTCGCCAGTTATGGAGTCCTTGATTGTGAATACTTGTTATTTATTCCCTTACAGTAAATTACAGTAACCTTCGATACTACTCACTTGACCGACTCCTAGTGCGCATGACTGTAACGCAATATAGCGACACTACACTTATCGACTTTATTTTTAGTTATATTGATAGGAATGTTTATAAGGTTCTCATTTTTGGTGATTGTAGTGTAGAATACCACGCTGACATGCGAAAATGTGAATAAAAATATTCCTCGTCTGTTCGTTTGTGTTTCAGTCACTGTTCAGTCGCTGTCACGACTGTGCAAGCTCAATACAAACTGTATGCATTGAGAAGACATCAGTATAAGTACAGTCGATAAAATGTTGTAAGAATGAATGCCATGGAGCGTCTATCGAGCAAATAGAATACACATTTTCAAACTGATGTTTAGTTGTTTTTTTATACTACCCGGAACTTGATGCAACGTTTGTTTTATTTTCATAATGCTTGTTACAATTACTGATGGAAATTGAAGTGTTCACCAAAAGTCAGGATTCTTCGGCGACAGAATTCTCAAACGCTCCAGTGGTAAAAAGCCATCTGAAGCAGGTCGATCAGATTGTTCGTTTAATTTTTTCATACGGAAATTCAGGTTTCTCTATTAAAATATTGACAGATGTTTGCTTCGCTTATAAAGAAAAATAAATTCAGCATCGCTGTTCACTATCGTTTAAGCTTAATAGGATAAGATTTCTACCACCTTTTTTGTAGTCTAAAGGATGTTTGAATTATTGACGTCGCCGTCCTTTGCAAAAATACACATCTTAAGCATTTTGTTTTTGGCGACACGACGGGACCCGCGAAAGTTTCCCGCGTCCACTGCCGTTCCCGTCCTGGCCTTCTCGTCCTCGTATCTTAAGGTCCCTAATATTTCAAAGAGGTTGCTATGGCTAGTATGCACTGTCACGCAATCAAAAATAAAAATCGTAACCATTCAATAAATTAAGTCAAGAATCTGGGATATCATAGATGATTGATATATAAACAATCTTTCCAAGATCTATAGACCACGAGTAGACCCTCTTTCGCTTAGTTTGTCGTGCGCGACGCGAAAGAAAACTGCGAGAAAAAATAGCCGCGCGAAATCCTAGGGACGAGGAAGCCCCCAGGATTTCGCGCGGCCATTTTTTTCTGGCAGTTTTCTTTCGCGTCACGCACGACGGATTAAGTGAAAGAGGGACTACTCGTAGTCTAAAGATCTAGGTCTATGTGGTTTTCCATTCGCGCGTTATTCAGAAAAGTGTTTTACCCAAATTTATAAAAGGTCTAGATAACAGCAGACACGTAAAGATTTTAAGGAAAACGACCAATTTTTTAAGTTTACAAGACATGTTTCGACAGAACTTCTGTCATCTTCAGTTGAATGATTACCAAGCAAGTTGAATAATAAGTAGACAAAAATGCTAATTAAGACAAATAGTAACAAAAGAACGTGAAAAGGTGTAAATTAAAAGGATAATTTTAGATTTACATGGTGTAATTGCTGATTGAGGCGAGGTAGTTCTTTTTGAATATGAATAGCCTCCTTTATCTTGAGTTGAAAGCTGGTAGTAGCGTGATTTAAAATATGAAAGCAGTCTATTGAACTCAATGAGCGACAACGTTCAGAATTCTGAAGATGTTTGAAAATGTGCCAGGCCTTATCAACGGCTAAGTGCTCACGTACGCGTGTGGAAAAATGTCGGGTGGTTTCGCCGACATAACAGGCATTACAGCCCGCACATTACATGTAAACTTATAAACCACATGTGAACGAAGCCCGCCGGGGATAGGGCAGTCTTTCACACCAAAAAGGTTACCTATCTTAAAGGAAGAAAAAACTAATTTGATGTCTAAATCATTACAATAGCGCTTAATTAAGTGTCGAATCTTCTTCTGAGTGATGACAGAAAAATGGCCTATGTACGGCAGCTTAAAGTAAAACGTGGGCGAGGTGGTAAGGGGATAGCCACGGGAACAATGATTACTATGGGTCCCAGTGATGTAACGGTTAACCACTTTTTCAATTAAATGGGCAGGAAAAAGGTTCTTTTTGAGAATTTCAGTAAGCTTGGTTATGTCCTCGTGTAACCCCAACCAAGTGTTGTTGATCTTGTAGGCCCTGTCAACAAGAGTCCTAATGAGACCTACTTTGTATGAGGACGTAGGTATAAAAGTGAAGAATGATCATCGCAGTTAATTTTTCAATTTAAGCAATTGGAAAGAAGAAGCCTGAAAAAATCAGGGCTTCAACGGGATTCGAACCCCTGACCTCCGCGATACCGGTGCGATGTTCTACCAACTGAGCTATGAAGCCACACATTGGGAGCGAGGTCAATTAGTTGAGTTCATATCTTCCCGTGAGGAGTGAAATGATGTGAAGTTTATATGAAATAATTCATATATGAACTGCGGTTGTAGATGAAAGTGAAGAATGATCATCGCAGTTAATTTTCCAATTTAAGCAATTGGAAAGAAGAAGCCCTGATTTTTTCAGGCTTCTTCTTTCCAATTGCTTAAATTGGAAAATTAACTGCGATGATCATTCTTCACTTTCATCTACAACCGCAGTTCATATATGAATTATTTCATATAAACTTCACATCAGTACGTAGGTATGTTGACGACACTTTTTGTTTATTTCACTCGGAGCACGATGCTGTTATATTTTTGACTACATTAACTCGAGGCACCCCAACATAAGGTTTACTATGGAAAAAGAACTTAATCGCAAATTACCCTTTCTAGATGTTCTTATTGATAATAGTGACACTAATTCTTTCCTAACTAGGGTTTACCGTAAGAAAACTTTTACTGGGTTATTAACTAATTATTTTAGCTTCACCTCGCAATCATTGTTCCCGTGGCTACCCCCTTACCACCTCGCCCACGTTTTACTTTAAGCTGCCGTACATAGGCCATTTTTCTGTCATCACTCAGAAGAAGATTCGACACTTAATCAAGCGCTATTGTAATGATTTAGACATCAAATTAGTTTTTTCTTCCTTTAAGATAGGTAACCTTTTTGGTGTGAAAGACTGCCCTATCCCCGGCGGGCTTCGTTCACATGTGGTTTATAAGTTTACATGTAATGTGCGGGCTGTAATGCCTGTTATGTCGGCGAAACCACCCGACATTTTTCCACACGCGTACGTGAGCACAGCCGTTGATAAGGGACCGTTCATTTTTTATAAGGTAGGGGGGGCTGGTGGGATTTGGGGGGGGGCATGCGAAAAAAAAATGGCTTTCGAGGGGGGGCCATCCCAAAAAAAAATGGGAAAAAGGGGGGGTCACGTGAAATATTTTAGTAAAACTTTAAAATGGCATAATGTCTGAATATCAAAAAAATTGCTATAGAATAAACATAGAAGGCAGGATACAAATTTATTACAAACTTTCCTTCTGCTTTAAAAAAACGTTTGGCGGCAAAAAGCATTTGTAGATACTGAAACAAAGTATTTAACACTGTTATTTTCGAATGCAACTTTCACTGGCACTCATCTTCATCTTCGCTGTCGTCGAGTTCTTCGTCGCCGCTGGTGCTGCTATAGGAGTCTCTTTCACCAATGCTGCAAGAAGCAGCAATGCTTTCCGTCAGAGTGTTCTCTTCAGGGTACATGAAGGTGTAAACATAATCTCTGACTTCCTGCTCAAGGTTGGTGGTGATTCTCTTCTTGCAGCATTGGTGAAATAATTCCCTTCCAAGAGCTGTGCGACGTATGGCCCATCTCTTCTAAATAACGACGTGGCAACATCCTCAACTTTAATACACTCTTCCGTGACGGCCGCTCTAGGAGGGTACACAAGACATTGTGGAAGATCATTTCCTAGCGGGTTTCCAACACAGATTCCATAAACTCGTTGGACGTTGTTTTCAGTCCGCTTCCTCTTTCTTTCATTTGACTTTCTGCGGTTTTCTTTTTTCCTTCTCCTTTTGTTGATGTGCTGTTTGAGTATGCCCTTGAATATGCTGTTATAATTGCTCTTCTTATTTTCTAGTGCTTCCATGTCCTGCGTGACCTTCGTCAACTTAGCTTCTATACATTTGATCTGTTTTACATTACAACTGTGGGAAAATTCTTCGCCCTGCTTGGTTCCGTAAAAAACCAAGCAGACAATCTAATTGGGCTACGCCAATCGTATAATTTATTCCAGGATTCAAGATTATTCGATCTAAAGAGGTAATACAAAATTCCATTGAGAAACCAAACAGACGATCGGAATATAAACACAAACCTAAGTTACATTGTTTTAAGCCTGAGTTACAGTACTAAACTTACTTCTTTGACGATGTCCAATCAGATTGTTTTGCGGTTTGTCCAGGTCAGGCAACAGATAAACAGATTTGAAAACAGCAGAAAACGGGTCAGCGAAACAGGTCAGCAACGAAGGCGTTCACAGTGAAAATATCTGCGACAATAAACTAACTATCCAAGCTCAAAGGTCAATTGACCGTATCGGTTACGCGGCTAAATGTCAATCAAAAGATATTTAGGAAATCAAACGTCAATCAAATGCTAATTGTTCATATATTAACGGAACATTCTCCGCCCCGATAAGGGCGTAGTCCTTATCTTATCAGCTGTTCGTTCAGTCGTCACCTTCTACAGGGTGAATGACTGCAATCTTTGTAACTGGACGGCTGTACTCTCCTGTGGCTGTTCTGACTTTAACATTACGAACTCGTCCATCTGGTCCAGGATAAACTTCGATTATTCGGCCCACTGCCCACTTGCCTCTTACTGCATTTTGCTCAGCCACTGTTACTATATCATTAACTTGTACGTTTCGCTTCTCCACGTGCCACTTCTTTCTCGGTACTAGGACAGGAAATACGTCCCTAGTCCAACGCTTCCAGAACGAGTCGACAATTTTTTGCACGAACTCCACTCGTCTGCGTGGGTTTCTTGTGTCTTTGAACGGACCTTGTGGTACTTCTGGTGTTGCTCTTCCAAGGAGCATGTCGTTCGGACACAGGTAGGCTCCGTCATCTGGATCAGTGGGAATGCGACCGATGGGGCGTTGATTCACTAAGTTTGCAACTTCTAAAAGACAGGTGTACAGCTCAAAAGGCGTTAGAAGCTGCTCGCCAATTGCTATCTTAAGTGATTTTTTACAGCTCTTTACAAGGGCTTCTGCACATCCATTTTGGTGTGGCGCAGCTGGTGTAGTGAAGATCCACTGAATTTTCTTTTCCCCGCAGAACTCACGTAATTGATTGGCATCTAGACCTTCCACCATCTCTCTCAGTTCGTTAGCAGCACCAACCATCTGTGAACCGTTATCGCTTAGCATTACTGCCGGGTAGCCTCTGATTGAAAAGAATCTTCTTAGGACGTGCATAAACTCCATTGTAGTTAGGTCAACTGCTAATTCCAGATGGACAGCTCTTGTGTTTAAACAGGTAAAGATGACGCCATAGTGCTTAGCCGTCTTGTTTCTCCCGATTCTTACGCTGTAAGGACCAAAGTAATCGCAGGCGGTATAGTGGAATGGAGGCGTGTTTGGTGCTAAGCGGAGAACAGGGAGGTCTGCCATAAGTTGCGTTTCAGCCTTGTGTGCCAATTCACGGCAGAATGCACACTTGAATTTCACAGATTTGCTTAACTTGTTCGCCTTCAAGATCCAAAACTTTCTCCTGGTCTTGCCTGTCGTAGCTGCCACCCCGGTGTGTCCGTGCTGATGGGCGTGTCTTGTTACCAGCAAAGAGATCCAGTGGTCACTTGGAAGAAGGGCGGGGTGTCTTGTCTCATATGACACGATAGCTTCGTCCACTCTTCCTCCAACTCTTATTACTCCGTTTTCATCTTTGAACGGGCTGAGAGATTTGAAATCACCTCTTTCTAGGCGGCTGTGCAAGGTTGACTGTGCTTGCTTTATCCAGTAAATCTCTGCTTGCTGAAGCTCTTCAGGGGCCAGCGGTCCTTCCTTTCCGTCTTGATCGTATTTTCTCAGTCGTATTTTCACCGCTAGTCTGCGTATACGTGCCGTCACGCGGATTAGTTTTCTCCAGCTGGAGAACTTGGACGGATCGATCGCATCTTTAGCTTTCTGCGTTGCAGCTGCGGTCAGTATCCGTGCTTGTCGACGTTCCATGTCTTCATCTGAGCCTGGCGAAGCGATCTTAATCGGCCACCGACCTTCTGGTAAGTACAAGAACTCCGGGCCATTCATCCATCTGCCCTGCAGTTCATCAACAGAGATCCCTCGTGACAGGTCGTCAGCTACATTATCCTCACTGGGGATGTGCTTCCACTGGCTTGGATCTGAGTTACTCTGAATTTCTCCCACTCTGGAGGATACGAACGGTTTGAAGCTGCGAGACGGACTTTGAATCCAGGCCAAGGTGATAGTGCTGTCGGTGAAGAACTTAACATCTTGAAACTGTACCCTAGTTTCCTCCTGAATGGTTTTGGCTAGGCGGGTTGCGAGAACGGCTGCCTGTAGCTCCAAGCGCGGGATCGTGAGCTGTTTCAGCGGTGCTACTCGGGACTTCGCTGCGATGAACTTGACTGAGTAAGTGTCATCCTTTCTTTGGCGTAGGTAGGCGCATGCTCCGAATGCGTCTTGCGATGCGTCAGCGAAAACACACAGCATTGGCGGATCCACGGCTTTGTCTGCAGTTAAACATCTTTCGAAGGACACATTGTCCAACTCTTTCATTTCTTTGAACAAAGAGATCCACTGATCCTGAACTGCGACTGGTACCTCATCGTCCCAGTCTAATCCCAACTGCCACAGTTTTTGCAGCCCTATCTTCGCCCTGATTATGAATGCTGCAGCGAATCCAATCGGATCGTAAATTCGAGCCACCTGGCTTAAGATCATTCTCTTCGTCATCTTCAAAGGCACAGGGTTTGGTCTGTCGTCTAGCTTTAGCAACTCTGTCCTCACTCGGAAGTAGAACTCGTCTGTTCGAAAGTTCCACAGGGTTCCCAGGACTTTCTCCTCGTTTCCTTGAAATAGATTCATCTCCTTCTCTGTGTCACTGTTTTCTTTCTCTTCAAGCATCTCGTTGGAAATCCATCCTTTAACTTTGAATCCTCCAGTCTTCAAGACCTTGTCAATATCTGTCGTTAATTTTCGGGCTTCATGTACTGTGTCTACAGAATCGCAGATGTCATCCATGTACACGTTGTTTGTGAGGACTTCAGCTACTTCTGGGTAGTCTACCTTGTTCTCTTGAGCTGTTTTCCTCAGGCCTATTTGCGCCATAGCGGGTGCAGGCTTGTCCCCAAATGTGAGAACAGTTTTGAGGTAGATGTCAGGATCTCTGTCCGTTTCCATGTTTCTCCATAGAAAGCGATGCACATGTTGATCCCTCTCGGGAATTAGGATCCTATGATACATCTTGGAGATGTCTCCCATAACTGCGACTTTCTTCTCTCTGAATCGTAAGACAACTCCAAATATGCCGTTTAAAAGATCGGGACCTTTCTTCCAGTAATCATTCAGAGTATGTCCTTGAAATACAGAAGATGAATTGAAAACAATTCGAACTGGAGTGCTCTTCTTGTCTGGCCTCAGCACGGCGTGATGAGGAATGTAGTGAACAGGTCCTTGATACGCGTTTTGTTCTTCCTTGGACAGCTTTCGCGCAAACTTCATGCTTTCCATTTCTTCCATCTGTTTGCAGTAGGCTTCGACTTGTTCAGGATTTCTTTTCAGGCGTCGTTCTGTTGACTCTAGGCGTTTCATTGCCAAATCTTTGTTGTCTGGGAGCAGGGTGGGGTCCTTTCTCCAGGGGTATGGAATCATCCATTGACTTCCAACTTTGATACATGTTTCCTCTATTAGCTTAGCTTCTTCTCTTTCTGTTTCAGACAGTTTGTCTGCATCGCAGACACAGGGTTTCACGGCCACACCCATAGTCTCTGTTGTCCAGAAGTCAGTTAAGTCTATTGGTGAGGCGTACTTGACGTGTAATATGCTGGTTATGTCACAGATCTGCTCTGGTTTTCCTCCAAAAACTACCCATCCAAGTGGCGACTTGCGAGCTAGTAGATGGTCCACTTGTCTCGTTTCACCAGCATGCATATGTGCGTGATCAATACCGATTAGCAGGCCCACATGTCCCTTGCCGCGGCGAAATCTCGTGTTAGGCAGGCCAAGAAGCTCCGGTAAGTGCAAAGTTTTCACTGTTGGGATTTCATCACTGATGCTCTGAATGCCGATTGCTTTAACGGTAAAACGCTTGCCGGTGTCTATGCAGGTTAGCTGAATTTTATATTCTTTGGTTTTCATTGACTCTTCCTCCCCGCCAACTTTAGTAATTGTTATGGAAACATCCTTTCCCTTCAAGCCGAGAGTTTCTGCGGTATCCTGACGAATAAGGCTTACTTGAGCGCCAGAGTCAAGAAGAACATTTCCACATTTAAATAGGCCGTTAGCGCTGCCGATGTTTGCGGAGAGTACAGGGAGAATAGCTTCTTTCGTATTGACTGATGTAGCGACGCTAATCTTGACAGTATTGCTCTTATGAAGCAGCTGATGGTGATGTTGTGGACACCGCATTCCATTCTCCAGCTTTGCGCACTGTTGTTTACGCCTGCAGTTATCTACAGTGTGTCCCCTTCCGGCCCTCTTCAAACAGCTGAAGCACAGGTGATTTGCCTTTGCAGTTGCGATACGGTCATCAATGCTGAGAGCTGTAAACTTCGGGCATTGATCGGGCCAGTGGGATGAAGTTTTGCACAGCCAACATTTGTGCCAGACAGGTTTGCCGTCATTAGATGTGTAGTGATTCACGTGGCGTCTTCCAGATGAGCCCACTCTGATAGGAGCTGTGGCACGCATTCGTGACTTCATTTCCACGTTCATCCAGTTCATCAACGCTTCCAGGGTAGCAGGCTTCTTTTCTCTCTCCAGATCTCTCGCCCAGACCTTTCTGTCGTCAGAGCACATCTTTTGTTCGATAATGGAAAGCATATGGCTGTTGTCCATATCACTAGGGAGACCAACTTCTTTCAGGGTATTATAACATCTCTTGACTAGATGTACCAGGTCGCAAAATCGCGCATCTTCCCCTTCCTGCAAGGCTTTAAATTGGACAATATCCTGGGTCACAGTGTCTGACACAAATCTCGGGTCGCCATAGATCGAGTCCAGATATTCCCAGGCGGCGTCATAATCACTTCCGATACCTTTGATCAGTTCTAGCGGCTTATCTCTCAGGCATGTACGCAGGAGCGTTATTGCATCTCTCTTTGTGTATTTTGCTTCTATTGCGTGTTTGAAGTCAGAGCGGAAAATTGCATAATCTCTTACATTCCCAGCGAAAACAGGTAGTTTTGGTTTTTCGAGCTTAAACGTGCACGCGCCAGCTTGACCTTTATCACTAGTGGTTTCTTTGTTTATTGCGGGATTTTGCTTGCCATCGGCCTTTTGAACACTGTTAATTTCTCTATCTGAAGTGCCTTCAGCTTTTCCGGCGTTAATTTCTGGGGGTGTTTGGCTAATTGGTTGAATATTTGTCATTCCAGGGGTGTGGCTAGGTGTTGGAAGCTGCATATTTGGAATTCCTTCATTACCCGGTACTTCATCGGTTAAAGCGCTCTCCTTTCCTTTACTTAAATCACCATTCTCAGCTGAATCTTTCGAACCACACTGCTCAACACTTTCAATGAACATTTTCGCGTCTACTTCTAGCCTCATGAAAATTTCTTGGCATTCAGAGAGCCATTTTTCTTCAGTTTTATACGCTTCATCATCTTCGATGTGCTTGGCATAATCCTCATGCTTAGCCACTAAGTTCTCATACGCTCCCTGAAGCTTAATTATGGCTTGTCTTACCTCATTCGGAGGCCTTTTGTACTCAACTGCATGTACCAACGCTTTTCCAACTCGTGTAAAGTTCGATTTGGCAGTACGTCGGTCGGTCTTGGCTTGTTTTACCGCCGCTTCATCCATGACCGAGTGCGTTTCTGTGGATCAGCGCAGGGGTTTTCTTCATCCAGCCAAGAAATCGAATGAAATGGTTCCGTAAAAAACCAAGCAGACAATCTAATTGGGCTACGCCAATCGTATAATTTATTCCAGGATTCAAGATTATTCGATCTAAAGAGGTAATACAAAATTCCATTGAGAAACCAAACAGACGATCGGAATATAAACGCAAACCTAAGTTACATTGTTTTAAGCCTGAGTTACAGTACTAAACTTACTTCTTTGACGATGTCCAATCAGATTGTTTTGCGGTTTGTCCAGGTCAGGCAACAGATAAACAGATTTGAAAACAGCAGAAAACGGGTCAGCGAAACAGGTCAGCAACGAAGGCGTTCACAGTGAAAATATCTGCGACAATAAACTAACTATCCAAGCTCAAAGGTCAATTGACCGTATCGGTTACGCGGCTAAATGTCAATCAAAAGATATTTAGGAAATCAAACGTCAATCAAATGCTAATTGTTCATATATTAACGGAACACTGCTTTAAAACAAGCCCATTGGACTGAAAGAGTGTGGAATCGTGTTCCTTTACATCCTTCAATATGACATTCAACTTTTCCACCATTGCTCTGTGCTCTTTGATGGAGAAGTTTTCCATCACTGGGCTTCAACTGGTACCCTGGCATGGAAAACTCACTCGCCCTTTCTGAACAGCCATCCGCACTTAGAAAGATTGCTTCTTTTTCTTAAACCAGTTCCCGACCATTCCTGCCTACCGGAATACCACTACCTCTCCTGCCAGAAGACCCCAAAAGAAGGGCGTGATCCAGATGACTGGCAGCCAAGGGTCCAAGCGAAGAAAGAGCATGGAAGTGGCAGGCTGGTTTTATCTCACCCAGAGAGCGTTGCTCTATTTGCAGATAAGTTTATTGTCAAATCAAAGTTTGTGGTGGATTATCTTCAGCATCTTGAAGTGCTGGAATTTGAAAAGGAAAAAGAGAGCAGAAGAAAAGGCAAAGTTAAGTAGGGACGCAAAAGATAAATCATATGAGGATTATCCTTGGACTGAGTTGTGCGAAGATCTAACCAAGCTTAAAACGCTACGTGTTCCAGAACTAAACAAGTACTTGAACCACCTCGGGCTGAAGCAGCATTTGAAAAGCAGCAAGAGTGAGAAAGTAAAGGCAATTGTAAGACATTCGTGCTTGTAGCAGAAGAGTCCTCTCAGAGCTGGCCAACCAACACTGAGAAATGCCAGGACATTGACACAAAATGACAACAGGGCAAGTGCTGACAACAGTGAAACGGATGAAAGTGACAATGATGAGTGTGACAGTGATGCCATTGACTCTGGGGGAGAAGATGACTCAAGTGACGTCATTCTTGCATTCATCAATTCAGATGAGGAAGATGCCAATGAGAGGCCAAATGCCACACGCTCAGGGCGAGCCATAACTAGGAGATCCGAAATTGACTTCTCTTTCCTTTGATTTGTTTTTTAAACAACAGCTCTCTGTAGTATAGGGATTGGAAATATTGTCTTCGTAGTGAGCACAATAACGTGAAGTAGGGGGATAATAGAGAAATATTAAAAAAGTTGAAATCTAAATATTGTTTGTTCAATTTTTTTTTGGGGGGGGGGTCATCCCAAAAAATTACCGCTATAAGGGGGGGCCATGTGAAAAAATTGGTAAGCTGAGGGGGGGTCATGTGATTTTTAAATGGTGCTTCCCAAATCCCACCAGCCCCCCCTCCCTCATAAAAAATGAACGGTCCCTAAGGCCTCGCACATTTTCAAACATCTTCAGAATTCTGAACGTTGTCGCTCATTGTGTTCAATAGACTGCTTTCATATTTTAAATCACGCTACTACCAGCTTTCAATTCAAGATAAAGGAGGCTATTCATATTCAAAAAGAACTACCTTGCCTCAATCAGCAATTACACCATATAAATCTAAAATTATCCTTTTAATTTACACCTTTTCACGTTCTTTTGTTACTATTTGTCTTAATTAGCATTTTTGTCTACTTATTATTCAACTTGCTTGGTAATCATTCGACTGAAAATGACAGAAGTTCTGTCGAAACATGTCTTGTAAACCTAAAAAATTGGTCGTTTTCCTTAAAATCAAATTTATAAAGCTTTGTATGGAGACGCCATGTTGGTGCCCTTCCGAGCCGCCATTTTTAATGTCACGCAACCCATAAACTCGGAAATTTAAACGTCCTCTATTACAAAACGAAGAACCCTTTCGAGCTCAAACATTGTAAAACGTCGAGTTATTAGGGGCTCTTATATCTGATGAAACTAAAACTTCAGAAGAATTGGTAATTTTTAATTTTGGAAAATGATGACGTCACATTAAAACCAGCAATTATTACGTGAAAGACGTTTCGAGGCACCAACATGACAAGGATCGCAACAGCTGTTTCGTCCATACTCAGCGTTTTTCGTATGCGGTCCCCTGCAGTTTATTGGTTTCTAATACAATGCCAAGTTTATCTTAACCATTCAGGCCGTCTCCATAGGGGATCATTTTCCGGGGGGGGAGGAAGCGGCTTTGGTACCTGTTAGGGGGGTCCACAGCGAGAGCTTTTGCGGTACCTTTTAGGGTATTTAGCCAAGAAGATATGACAAGCGATAATGTTTTATTTCTGATCTTAGGGGTGCAAAAATTCCAAGCCACGGCAACAGAACAGGACCTTGGTACTTCTTGAGGTTCTTTTCAAAATTTCCGACGAGCACCCCGGCCCTTTTTATATGGGAGTCCCCCCGGGATCATTTATCGCGTTGCACGCGTTTGTGTTTTGTTTTGAAAGCTATCTCATCCTCGCCGCCACGCCCAGAGGCCGCGCTCCTTCCCGTCACTCTACGCATGCTCATAGTCAAGTCTGACAAATCTGATTGACTGAGAATACAAAACATGCTCAGAAAATTGGGCCTTCCCAGAGGTCGCGATTCTTGGTGATGACCAAAAGGAGCGCGGCCTCTGGGGACGAGAATGCCCCTCCCTGGACTCTCTCCTCTCCCGTTATATTATTCGGAAAATGGAGAGTTCAGGGACTGCACTATTGAGCGCCCTGTTTGCGTCTAATTTCTCCTCCAGTGTTGTCGTAGTTCGCTCGCTCCTGTTCATTCATAGTGCGGAAAAACCTGCCGTTGCGGCTTATAAGCCCTCCCAGTTATAGGTCCATCTACCTATGAACAAAATATTACTTCCCATTACAAGCTCCCTCCCGGATATAAGCCCGGACTAGTTTAAATTGAAATAATTAAAATTAATTAATTAAAAACCAGTATATGAAAGACGTACTTCGGTCAACACTGCTGTAGCTCATTTCAAAACTTTTTTTTCAATCCGTTTATAAGCCTCCTCCCCCCCCCCCCCAGATTATAGTCCTTCCGTTTATGAACCCATCCAAAACTCCTTACGAAGTTGTATAAGCCGAGAGCGTATACAAGCGGCAGTTTACGGTATATACGCGCGCTTTATTTACCTTTCTAAGAACGATGATTTAATATGAAATTTAAAAGAAATTGAGGGGAGAATTTGCCGATATTCGTAGCAAGAAGGCCAACAATTAGCAGTTAAGTGAAAGTCTAGTAACCATGGTAACCACCTCTCTATCTGTATTATCGTGAAACGCCTTGTAGTGGGAATTACCTGAAGCTGTAAGTTGTTAATATTTACGAGAACATAACTGACTTGCCTATGATGGAATAGCCTAGAACAACAATGAGCTCATTGGCAGCCAATAGGGGTTTAAATACGGGTGTTTCGTAAAGCCTGGTTTTCACTAGCGATGCAAGCACAAGCATAAGCACAATAATTCTTATTTCACCGTTAAAACGCAAGCACAAACGCAAGCGAGAGCAAAAACACAAGGATCCAAGTTTCTCCTTTTTCTTGTGCTTGCACTTATGCTTGCGTTTGCGCTGCAACAAGTGAAAACGAAATACCGCTCAGGCATTACACAAGCACAAGGATATTTACCACAAGAGCTTATGTTTGGCCAATGAAAACACTGGATCCAGATTACCTCGCGCATGAACGGATTTTCAAAATGGCGGGAATTCGGATGATTTTGCTTGTCCTTGTGTTTGCGTCGCATTTCGTTTTCACTTGGGTCATCCCTAATGCTTGCGTTTGTGCTTGCACTAGTGAAAAACAGCTTAAATTGTTCTTCGTTTACGTCTCCGGTGGTGGGACACCGGCCATATCTGCATGGTTACATTCTGGTTACGTTCTACAAATTAAACGCTACTGTTGGACCCAAGTTCTGAGTGCTGTTGATGTCTCTAAAGATATAACATCCCTGTAACAGATCCTGGTATCCTCGCAGCAAGAGCTGAGTGTTTCCCAGGTTTTTATAGAAGTGCTTTCCCAGGCCAAACACTTGTTATCACAAAAAGAGATACGGTATCTACTATATAGATTAAAAAGGATGAAGATGAATAGAAAGTGAATCTTAATAAAAGGATTACAAACTTTGAAATCCTTGCTAGTTATATAATACTGAGGGGTCCAAGAGGACATGATTTTCCCTTGATATACTTGAATTCCTCGACGTCTGGTACTTTCTAATTTCTGATTGCATGCTGTAACATCGCGGAATATCCAGGAAAAAATTTAAA